>NC_069385.1:112433484-112736515 GCF_027475565.1 Acinonyx jubatus | reverse complement strand
TTGAATCCCAGCTCTGCTACTTACTAGCTGTATAGTTTTGGGACAAGTCTTTTAGCTTCTCTGAGCCTCAGTTTCCTCACCTCTATGGGGATAATATTAGCTTCTTCTACTCAGGGTAGTGATTCAGTGAGCTAAAGCAGGTCAACTTCTTGGCCTTGGCCCTGGCAAAACAGTGTTAGGGCTTCTCATCCGGTATTTGCATCTGGGGCAGGATGGGGAGGGGGATCAAGAGAGGCAGGAGGCAGAGCTATGTCCCCTGGGGACCCTTCCTCTGCCCCCAGGATTCTCTGGGCTGCCGCCTGGTGTTCCTGCTCATGCAGTACTGCGTGGCGGCCAATTACTACTGGCTCCTGGTGGAGGGCGTGTACCTGTACACGCTGCTGGCCTTCTCAGTCTTCTCCGAGCAGCGCATCTTCAGGCTCTATCTGAGCATAGGCTGGGGTAAGGTCGACTATCATTCATCTTACGTGTTCTTCCACCCCAATCCATGGCATGGGAGGCGGGGGACCCTGACCTCTCTTGGGACTACTGCCCTCAGGCTGCCCCCAGGAAGCCCTCTTGGTGCTCAGAACACACTGCTGGGCCAAGGGCAGGGCCCACTGGATAACTCTGTCCTGGGCACGGGACTCACTGCAGAGGGCTATGGTTACCCTCCCGTCTCTGCATCACCTGCCCCACCTAATGGAAACACAGGCCTCCCCCCTATCTGGCCAGATACACCACACACACACCATGGGCAGCCATGCACTGTCCTCAAATACCTCTACTGCTAAGACCCCTGGGGATGGAGTCCCATACCCAGTCCTTGGTACCCAGGCCCTGAGGGAAGTGGAGAGTCCTGGGCTTCAGGGTAAGGGGTCAGGAGGTGAGGGCTGAGGGGCTGTGGCTCTGTCAGCTGATGATGAAGAAGAGGGCTTAGAGGAGAGCTGGGCAGGACAGGGCTGGCAGCCAGAAGCCAGCTGAGGAAAGGGTGGACTGCGGATGTGCCTGGAGCCCAGCTGGAAATGTTCTAGCCAAAAAAGTTTGCCGAGAACTATCGTGTCTTTTTTTTTGCTGGAACATTTCTGGTTGTGCTTCTGCCTCTCGCCGCATGCGATTCTGATGAGAACAGGGGCTGAGAAGCCCACCAGCAGCTCCCCAACCCCCACCCCACTACAGGGAAAACACAGGCAACAGCGCTTACTCTGGAGAGGCCCGCAGGAGCCCCCCCACCCCTGGATGGAGCCAGAGAATGGGCCTTGCCCTCTGGCCCTTCCTAATCTGCCAGTGTCCCTGCCCACGCCACAGGAGCCTGCCTTCCACCTCAAGCTTGCCGTTCATTCATTCACCACTGTCATTCCTTCCTTCGCCTGCCTCAGGTTACTTTGACCACTGGGGACCTCCCGCCTCAGTCACAGCCACGTGTGATGTCCCCCTCCCATACTGGCTCCTGCCTCTGAGCCTTTGCAAGGCTGTCCTCGGTCCAGCCCGCCTCCTCAGGAAGCCTCCACAGGTTGTCTGGCCCCCTGGCTGTGCGCTTTCTCTGGCCCTCTCAGCCTCCCTGCCCCTGTCCTCACCCTGAATTCCCTTTTACCGGTGTCCCTCCGCCACCTGGCTCTTTGTGGCCCTGTTGTAGAAGAGTACCTCTAAAGAGGGTGATCAGTGTCTTGAAGGCACCCAAGGCCCAGAGAGGGCAGGGCTTTGCAGGCAGAGCAAGCACTGGAACCAGGCCTCCTGACTCCCAGGCCCTGGGCTGCTGCCTGTCATGGAAAGTTCTCTGTCCTGCATTGCCTCTTTGGTCCCTTAATAGACAAGGTGAGCGAGCTCAGGCCTCTGGGCAGGTGGGTCTCTCCTCTGTGTACAACTCCCTGCTCCCACCCTTCCCCCACCTCCCCACGGGCCCATCCTTCCCTGCTCTTCCACCCCTCCGAGGGTAGGACAGTCACCCAGGCAGTGGGCAGCTGGAGAGCCCTGCAGCTAATGGAGGGTGGGGCGGTGTTAGGTCATTGAGGGGGCTCTGGGGAGGCTGTCCTTAAGGTGGGGGACTATGTCTGTCCATTCTGGGAAATAGCGTCAACACTGTTAGTGCCTGTCTCCATGGTGACCTGAGGGCAGGAACAATCAGAGGGGACCTTGTGCTGTGTGCAGAGGAGCGGGGGTGGTTGCTGGAGGGTTGGTGGGGACATATGGCATCCTGGAGGTTTCTGAGTGGGAAATGGAAGAGGGGGAAGGGGAGCTCATCCTTTCCCACCACCTCATGCTGCAGCTCAGGGCTCAGAGTCTGAGGGGCACCTGGGTAGGACCTGGGGGACCTTCCTTCCCAATGAGAACACCCTTATCTTGAGGAATTGGGATGGGGAGGTGCAGAGAGAGAGGGACAAAGACAGAGGACAGAGAGAAAGCTTTCCAAAGAGCTCTTCTGTGGGGCCAGGAGACCTAGCCCACTTTGGGATGCTTGGAAACAACTTTTAGCTTCACATGCAAGCAGAAGAATTAAAATTACAACTCTGACACAGCTGGGGAGTCCCAAAAGATGTCAGCTCCTGCTGCCATCCATGGGCAGCTGGTGCCCCATTACCCACCACAGGGAGGCTGCAAGGGAGGGAGGCAAGTGATGGACGAGGGAGTCATTGCTTCTCGGGGCCAGTTCTGTGTTTCTTAATGTGAAAATTTTCTCCAGCTTGTCTTGTTGATTTTCTAAATGGGAGAAAGATGCAGCCAGCAGGGAATGAGGGGGTGTGTAATGGTTGCATGTGGCAGAAAAGGCCTTGTTAAGGAGAGGCTGGTAAATGAGTGAAGTTCACCAGGTCTTGCTGACGCCATGAGTGAGCTCCCCAATTCTGAGTGGGATCTCAGAGAAAAAGGACAAGAGGTGGCTGGGAATGCCCAGGAAGGAGGTTTCCGCATGTGTGTGTGGCTCAGGGAATTGGCATGTTCTTGTCAGGAGAGTTTCCCTTCCCAGTGGATCCACCCATCATTCCTTCCTTCCATGCTGTCTGAGCATCTTCATTGTGGCAGGCTCCGTGCTATATTCTGAGGCCTTTGGAAGCCACCCATCCCTTGTCCAGTCTCATGAAGGCCTGTTACCAAAGCATCGTGGATGCTCAGAGGTCTGGTTTGTGTAAAAACAAATGGCCAAGGAGGAAGGTACCTGATGAAGAATGCTGACCAGCTGTGAGTTTCTTGGCTTCCTCCCTGTCTTCACTGTCATGCACAGTAGCTCCTGGCAGATGAACTGCTTGGGAATGGCTATTGAGGACATGGATCGTGATGACAGGAAGGACTGTCAATGGGGCTCTGCCCTGGCAATGTGTTCTGGGGAGAGACCCCCTAAAACTACACATGCCTGTGCATGGCCCTGCCCACCACACACTCACATCTGTGTCCACACCTTAACACACACATTCTCACCTATACCCGACGCCCACATCTCCAACCCCGGGAGGGGCACCCACAGAGACAGGCATGGAGAGCTGGTGCAGAAAGCCACCGAAGGTGGTTGGCATGGGCGTGGGTTGGCAGCCTTGCTCTCTAGTCCCACCTGAACCCTCCAGAGCTCCTCATTCATCTCCATCTGTCGTGAGGACGGACAGTCCATTTGAATTCAGCAAACATATTGAGCCCTCAGGCTGAGCCGAGCCCTGAGGCTCTGAGAATGAGTGACGCTGTACCCTCAAGGAACTGGGAACCAGCTGGATGCGTTAGCTCCTGGTGCAGAGCAGATGACCCCACAACTTCACCGCTTAAAGCAGCAATTTCCTATTGCAGTTTCTATGGGCAGGAATCTGGTTTAACTTAGCTGCATGCCTCTGGCTCAAGGTCTCTAACAGAGATGCAGACACGCTGTTGGCTGGGGCTGCTGTCACAGCAAGTCTTCAGTGGAGTCGGAGAATCCCTTGCAAACTCACAAGGTTGTTGGCAGGAAGTGCAGGTCCTTGCTACCTGTGGGCTGGGGGCCTCCATTCCTTGCCACAGGGGCCTCCACTGGCTGGGTGAGTGCCCTCATGACATGGCAGCCAGCGTCCCCCAGAGCAAGTGATCAGACTGAGAGAGAGCCCAAGACAAGCCTTTTTTAACCTTTTAACAGTCTTTTATAACCTGATCTCAGAAGTGACCTGCCATCGCTTCTGAGTACATTCTTGGTCACACAGACCAATCCCGATACAGCACAGCCTGTATGGTGGTGTAGATACCAGGAGGTGAGGGTCGCTGGGAAACTTCCTAGAGGCTGCCTGCCACACCACTTGAGTCTCAGTCAAATGGAAAGTGTTACATTGGAGCTGTTGTTACCGTGGGCCACTGTGCCATTGGTTGGGCTGTTGGCATCAAGGATGGGGCCCCTGTCTGTACTCCAGGCTTCTGCCCAGCCACTTGTAGTGCATGCGGGTAGAGAACAGGTAGCTGGAGGGGCTTCTGGAGCCTGAAGGAGTTGACTGAGATGGGCACGTGGGCAGCAGCAGGAGGAGAAGGGCATCAGTGGGTTGGCCTGCTCCACCTCATCTAGAATGTTCTTCCCACTCCATGGCCTTGTCCTCTGTTACTCTGGTGTCTGCATCCTCATGTCTCAGCCTGGACTTGGGGGCAAGCTCTCACAGTGTGCCTGGGATGGGGGGGACTGGTTAGGACAGATACAGCCACAGTGTCTACGGACATACCACCCTGAACGCACCCGATCTTGTCTTATCTCAGATACAGCCACAGTGTGGTGCGATCCTCTCTCTGAGGAAGACTCCAGGGAGTTGGGCACGGATGGGGGGTGGGGGCACGGAGGTGTTCCTGCCGCCTCCACTCCCCCAGGCTCCCAGACCATCCAAGTTCCAAACCTGCTAGAAAGTGGTTTTGGAGTCAGGTGAGGGAAAGGGCTGGAGGCGGGAGAGGCCTGGGTAAATAGAGGCCTCTGGGTGTGCATGGTGGTGGGTCAGGCCTGCCAGCCCTCTCCCCTCTCTCTTCCCCTCTCTCTTCTAGGTGTCCCCCTGCTGTTTGTTATCCCTTGGGGCATTGTCAAGTACCTCTATGAGGATGAAGGGTGAGTGTCCTGCTCCTGGGCATGGGTGTGCTGAGGTCCCCATCCTCAAACCCCCCTGGGATTCCCTGGCCCCTGGGGTACGTGGCTACCACCTGTTGGGAGGATAAACCGAGGGATCAGGAGCTTAATTTATGAATTTAGTTCCTTAGTACCCCTTCCTTATCCCTTCCCGGGACTGGGTGATAACAAATGGTGCTGGGTCCATGGGGTATGCAATGACTTTTCTATAATAACTGTGAAATGTTCCTGCTATTTTGTGTATGATGCTAGGCATCATGACTGTTGGTTCACAAAGGGCTGTGTGTATCTCTCTGTGTGACCATGTATTTAGGGGTGTGTGTGTGTGTGTGTGTGTGTGTTTGTGGCTTGAAGGACTCTGCATGAGTCTATGGGACTGGATAGCTCCTTGTGGCAGCATTTCTGTGGCTCTGTGAGGGTCAGTTTGCATGGCCACATGTGTTTGTGTGCCCCTGTACCTGCACTGTGAGCTGGGGGCTCTGTGTGTCCAACTGGGTACTTGTGTATTTCTCTTCCTCTCCAGCTGCTGGACCAGGAACTCAAACATGAATTACTGGCTCATTATCCGGCTGCCCATTCTCTTTGCCATTGGGGTGAGTGATGGTGTGGGGGTGGGAGTGGCAGTTCTGGCTGGACAGGTGTTGCTGGGGGAAGGCCTGGAAACAGGGGGGTGTTTTGAGGGGGCCTCCAGCCACTCCCTCCCATCTGCCCTGCAGGTGAACTTCCTCATCTTTGTCCGGGTCATCTGCATTGTGGTGTCCAAACTGAAAGCCAATCTCATGTGCAAGACGGACATCAAGTGCAGGTGATGTACCTGAGCTGGCTTTCATGGGCGCCCTTCACCCTTGCTTCCAGAATAGAGATCCTGGGGCTCAGAGCTTGGAACATTGCGTGACCTTCTTCTCCCACCTGGCCCAGGCCAGGACCCCAAGCCTTGCCCTTAGCCCTGGACCTGGGCATCTCCTGGGCTTCTGGGTGTCTTGACCTCTACTTCCTCCCCACCAGGCAGCCCATCCCAGCATATTTGGGGTGGGAGAATGTCTGTCACTCAGGTGTGGGTTTGGGGCACAGAAAGGGGATACACATCCATGGGAGAATTCCAGAATGATGTCTTCACCCCACCCCCAGACTTGCCAAGTCCACACTGACACTCATCCCCCTGCTGGGAACCCATGAGGTCGTCTTTGCCTTTGTGATGGATGAACATGCACGGGGGACGCTGCGCTTCATCAAGCTGTTCACAGAGCTCTCCTTCACCTCCTTCCAGGTGACCTCACGGCTGGGGGTCCTCACTTGCCAAGTGTCAGAGTGGGAGTGGGGCAGAGACCAGCCTGCACCATGCAGATGGGCGCCCTGAGGCCTCGGGGGAAAGTGGGCCATGCCCAGAGGGCTATGGGTGGAGTAGAGCCAGGGCTAAATCCGTGTCTAGCACCCAGGCCAGTCTTCTCTATACGCGCGTGGGACAAGAAGCCTTCCCAGATGTAACTGTGGGCATCCAGCCTGGCATCACAACTGCCATCTACCAGGCTGTTTGTTACTGGGCACCAGGGGCTTTGCACACATCGTGCATTTAATCCTCATAGCATCCCAGGAGGTGGGCAGGATCATCCGATTTTACCAAGGAGGAAACTGATACTCAGAGATGTTGAAATAAGATTTTCCAGGTTATGTAGTTTCCAAAGTCAGAAACTCAACCTCCCCACTGGTATCAGATGATGCTGAGGGTGTATGAGTGTCACTGGGGGGTATAGATATATGAGAACCTGGTCTCAGCCCCTCAGGAGGCTTGTGGGAGGGCCACAAGCATGTAAGCCCATGCATGTGCCCTTACACATATGTGCACACGCATGTAGATCACAGTTTGGGAATGCTGGGTCTGCTGAATGAACAGATGGAGCCATGGCAGGGGAAAATGGCCCACGATCAGAGATGGTATACTTTCTCAGGTCAGACTTCCTCAAGGAGAGGGTAGTTGAAGAGCCTCTCAGTATCTGAGCAAGGAGGCTTCTTGTTCCTCCAGCAAGGAAAGGAGAAGAACCCACCACTCCAACTCTGGCTATGCCCAGTCTGAGGAGGTGGATATTGGGGCTGGGGCCCCAAGGAGCTTCAGGGTCTACCTACAGGGTGCCTCCCTCCTGCTTCCTCTCTGCTGATATGACTCTTGTTTCCAGGGGCTGATGGTGGCCATCTTGTACTGCTTTGTCAACAATGAGGTAAGCCTGAGAAGGGACGTGGGGACACTTGTGGGCTGCTACTGTTGGCTGTTCTAGAGTTGTCAGTGGTGGCTCCCATCAGTCTTTTCAGCGGAAACCCACTATCCATCCCACTGGGCGCTAGAGCTGAGAAGGCATCTTGTCCATGTATTGTTTTCTATGCATGGATATCTCCTCTCTCTCTCTCTCTCTCTCTCTCTCTCTCTCTCTCTCTCTCTCACACACACACACACACACACACACACACACACATATGTGGGCAGGCATACCCTAATGGATGTGAACTTGGGGAAGACCCAGCCTTGTGTTAAGGGGGTCCTGAATGAACAGACGATGGTGATTGTTACAAGTTGATTCAACAGCAGACATGCCCAAGTCACATCCTTGGGGCTTTAATATTCATTATCTTATTTAATCGTCACTGCTTCCTCCCTCCCCACCCCACCTCCAAGAAAAAAATCTCTGCTAATCCCTATGGTTTTAATATTCCCATTTTTCACAATGAGATCATTGAAGATCAGAGAGAGTAGGAAACATGCCCCGGGTTTGGCCTAGAAGTGGTGGCAGAGATGGGATTCAAATGCATCCTAACAGAAAGAGGAAAGCGCCCACCCTGTGTGTGCAGGTGAGAGCCCCAGCCTGCCAATGGCCAAGGGGTGTGTTCTTCCTGTGGCTTTCAGGCTGTAGGGGTAGAAGAAGCGGGCTGTTGCTGAGTCCCACGTCCTCTCCTGCAGACCCTGCTGGACCATAGCCCTCCCCTGTCCGAGACAGTCAGCTCCTAGGCGGAGGGGGTGTCTGTGCCTGTGGTGCTGGGGAAGGCCCCTTCTGCTCAGGCACCCAGCTTTGTGCTGGAACAGAGTAGGAGCGATCCCCATCATCACTGGGTATCACAAATGCCACAGCACTGCACCCCATTCCTTCCAGAGGGGGAACAAATTATAGTACTGGACGTGGCACCATAGGGGAAGTATTCACAAGAAGATTAACCCCAGCAGGGAAGAGGGGGTAGGAAACCCCCCACCTCAGAGTCTGGGGGACAAACTGAGGGCTCTGTTGACTCCATTCAGGCCCAGGTGAGGGTTTCTATCAGTGAGCTTTGGGCTCAGATGACCCATGAACCCTGCTCCTCAAAGACCCTGGCTCTCCTTGTGTGGCTTCTGTCACAGAGTCTGGTGTCCCAGAGTTCAGAGGGCTTAAGAGTCTGCATTAATGCATTAATTTACTTGTGCTGTGAGTGTGGAGGGCACAGGGTGGCTGTGGAGGGGACCTTGGTATTTCAGGATGCTGTGAGATGACTCAAAGAGCAGGAAAGATGCGGGACATGGGCTTTGGAGTCAGGTCTCTGCTCCCATCCAGGCCCCATTGCTTAGTGAGCTGTGTGACTTTGGGCAAGTTTTGAAACCTGTTTCCTCTTCTGCGAAATGGTGGTCATGATGCTTAGAGCATGTGGTGCTCCAAAAGGGAGGGAAACACTTCCTGAATGTTTACTTTGTGTAAGGTGCCCACATGTTTTATTAAAGCCAGTCCTATGTAGCAGGTGTTATCCTCATTTTACAGATGAGAAAAGTAAGACTTGGCAAAATGAAACGAATAGCCCAGTTCCACAGCTAGAAGATGGGAGAGCTGGGGGCTGGGAGAGGTCTCCACTAACGCAGGGACTGGGAAGGGGAGGTAGAGCCAGGCTCAGCGTGGCCCATTAATGCCTTCTGGCTGTTCCTCTGGGCCAGTCTCAGAGGGCTGGCTAGGCTCCCTGTGGGGTGGGTGGGCCACGGAAGGAGAGGAGGCCGTTGTAGAGGACACTCATTTGTCCTACAGGCCCTTGATCCATGGTGGGGGAGGGGGTGGGGGACAGTAGGCTGTTCCAGCCCTGGTTCTCCCCCGCATCTGAGCCCTCACAAAGAACTTCCTAAAAAACTGAAGAAAATGTTGAGATATGAGGAACACAGGTGGCATTCCCTTCAGGAATGGTTCTCGGCCAGAGGGGTGATGCACTCCCTGGGCCTATGTTCTGCTGCTTTATGTCCCAAGGACAGGGACAGGGTGGCAGGTGTCCCTATGCACACTGGAGAGAGTGAGGCTCTTCTCTGCCCCTTCTCATCTTCTCGGTCCCCCGAGGTTCCCATTTCCCACTTCTCCCTCCTCTTCCCCAAAGCCATGCTGGCAGCACATGCTTGCCCCCAACACATGCACATGCGAGGCTTCCCCACCACTTCTATGGAGAGTCTCCCAGACCCTGGCCGAGTCTCCCCCTGACTTCATTCCTCAAAGCCTGTCACCCGTCACCTCCCCACTTTGTCTGCCCCCAGGTTGGCCCAGGGGGAGTGCATACATCCCACTCAGCCCCTTGGCAACTAACAACCCCTGAATCACCAGATCCCCAGCTGGCCTGTCCCCTCGGGCTCTCTCGGGCTTGTGCTGTGGGATCCGGGACACCTGCTCAGACACTTGCCTTGTTTAAGGGCACTGCACAGTTCCTCAGAGACACCTCATGCCCTGGTTCCTCCAGGCACAAGAACAGACACATCACCATCACTGGGCCATAAAAACACCCCCGGCTCCTGGGCTGAGACCTCTGTCCACAAAAGCTGTTCTCCAGACCCCGGGTCGCCATGGCAATGCCAGGTACTTGTGACCCAAAGAGAAAAGATGGCCTGGACATCAGTCCTCCATCAGCTTCCAGGAGAGTAGGCATAGGGGAGGGGAGGCCGAGGAGTGGTTTTGCCATGGTTTGTGTCCTCTCGCCATGGCTCTGACTCAGGAGCCATAATACTGGCCCCAGATCTGCCACTACCCAGTTGTGTGACGTGGGGCAGTCTCTTTACCTCTCTCCACCAGTGTAAACAGAAGTGAATGAGCTGAACCCATTCATCCCAGATTCCAGAACCTGGAGCCTGGCCAGAGAGGACCTCAGAGGCAGGGGTGAGGGTAAACTTCATGTGTGAGGAAGTGCACCGCACTCAGCACTGGGAGGGGTGTCTGGGATTCATGTCCTCGCCTCTGGTGTTTCACTGTAATACCTCGGTAGCCGAAGGAGTTCCGTGTCAGATGCTCAGTTACTCACTCGCTCTTTCCTTCAGCGCATTTACAAAGCCCTCACGGAGGACTTACTGTATGCTGGGCACTGTACTAGGGTCCAGAGAACCCAGGTGAGGAAGGGGTGGCCCTGGCCCTCACGGTGCTCCCAGCTGAGTTGGGGGAGGAGACACACCAGGGACCAGCACGACCTAAAGAGTCGTGGAAGCCAGGGGGCCAGTGCTTAGGAGACCAACCTGGAAGTCAGCCCAGACCTAGGTGTGGACCCTGGCTGAGACTGAGGGAAATACTTAAATGCTCTGCACCTCAGTTTCTTCACCTTGAAGCAGGCAATAACAATGGAAGCTACTTCACAGGGTGGCTGAGAAAGTTAAGGAAAATAATCAGTGGAAAGTGCTGGGCATGTAGTAAGTGGTGCTTTTTTTTTTTTTTTAAGTTTATTTTGAGAGAGAGAGGGAGTGCAAGCAGGGAAGGGGCAGAGAGAGAGAGAGAGAGAGAGAGAGAGAGAGAGAGAATCCCAAGCAGGCTTCGTGTGGAGCCCCACCTGGGGCTCTTATTCACCAACCAAACTATGAGATCGTGACCTGAGCTGAAACCAAGAGTCGGATGCTTAACTGATTGAGCCACCCAGGCACCCCTAAATGGTGGCTTTTAATGACAGTTGTCATTATGGGGGCATAACACAGGCTCAGGAAAGGTGCTGATGGAGGCAGAAAGGGCACCATGTGTCAGCACTTTTAGAAGCCCCAGTCCCGTCCCATTCCCTGCTGGTGTCCATGAAACTGCTTCGTTCCCTGAGGTGGCTTCCCACACATGTGCCTTGGTTCACCATCCCTCCCCCTCCCTCCCCAGTGAAGGACTGTGAGACAAGATTGCTTCACAAGCAGAGGCCGCATCAGCCTGGGGTGTCCCCATCCCACCTGTCAGCACACTCGCCACAACCGCTCAGCCAGGCAGCAAGCTGGCACGCTGCAGGGTGGTCACAGGTTGTGTCTGCTCTGCCCCCTCCTGCACCCAAGCCTGGGCCCCGTGACGCTGCCCAGGAGACCAGGCGCATCCTGGCAGGCTGGCTCGGGCCGGCTCGGCTCCGCCGTGCGCTGAAGTCCAATTCTCCCCCTCCTCGTCTTCTCCTTCCCGTCTCCCGCATTTCTCTCGCTCTTGTTATCTTCCGCTGAATAAGACTGTGATGGATTGTGAAAGGTACTGAGCTGAGTCACAGAGTTTAGAGATGGAGGAGACCAATTAGATCATCAAGCTCATCTCTCTCCTGAGGAAAGGCAGAAAATAGGAGACAACAATAAACAATTTTATTGGGATATTAATTTAGGTGCCCGAAGGCCTTGACTTGTGTCTCTTAATATAATGCAGTGGATTTTTTTCCCTTCCCTGCTAATGTAATAATGGGGCCATTTTGTGGGCAGTTGGTTTGCATGATGGCTTTTGTTTCCCTCCTTTTCCCACGGAAGGTCCAGATGGAGTTTCGGAGGAGCTGGGAGCGCTGGCGGCTCAAGCACTTGCACATCCAGAGGGACAGCAGCATGAAGCCCCTCAAGTGTCCCACCAGTAGCCTGACCAGCGGGGGCACGGTGGGCAGCAGTGTGTATGCAGCCTCCTGCCAGGCCTCCTGCAGCTAAGCCCCCCAGCCCCTACCCTTCCTGTGGTCTTGCTGCTGGCTGGGTGGCCACCCCGGGTGGGAGAGACCCTGCCGGGGCTGGGGAAGGGAGGGACACACGCACACACCCATTCCTGCTTTCCCTTCTCAAACCCATCAGGCAGGCAATGGGCAGTGCCTCCTGGGACCCGTGGCTACATTTCCTCTGTGGAGAAACAGCCTACTAATTTGATCACTATGGCAGGAGAGAAAAAATGTTGCTAAAATGAGGAGGATTTCTTCCCGTTAAGCCACTAGGTCCCTGGGGTTCCCCAAGACAGAACAGCAAATCAGCCCCAGACTTGCACTCAAGGTCAGTGGCTTATTAGTGGGATTGGGCTTGCAAGAGGTGGTGGTTCTGAAAGAGGCTCACATAACCTCAGCCAAGCAGAGCTTAGGGAACGTGAGCCAAGTCTGCTGGCCTCCAGTTAGGTCACCATTGCCACCCCCCACTGCCTCCTCATTAAGGGGCACTGTTCACATTCCTTGTTCATCTCGCTCCCTCATCTCGCCACCTCGCCTTTGGGGGCCTTTGGTTGGGCCACCGGCAGCTGTTTCTAGAAGTGTTGACAATGAACACTGAGAAGGTGCCTGATGGTTTCCTTCGCTGGTGCCCACTTCTCCCGTGGGTGTTTGACCTGCTTTGGTGGCTGCTCCCACTATGTCCAGGGAACCGGGGCAAGTCCACTGCTGAGGAGCCCAGCTCTTGGCATGAACTCTGAATTCTATTCTAGAGTTGCTCCAGAATCCTCTAGGGTTCAACTAGGGAACTTTAGGAATATTTGCACTGGGGGCTACAGTGTACCTGCAACTGTCGGGAACCCAGAAGGCCGAGAGCTTTACTTCCACCTCTCCATGGAAATGCTTTTTATTTGTGACCAGATTATGGGAGTTTGGGGGTGCCCTCTAACTTTAAGAGATGTGACCAAAAAGAGACTTCTGGGGAAACTACCTGTCGCCACTGTTACCATGGAGGCAGTCTTCCCCTATCCTTGGTTTCTTCCCCCTTGAAATTCTCCCACTTGGAAGCCTGTATATATACTTAATGCATTTTTCTTTATTGCTGTGAATAGTCTGCATGTGCAAGTGTGCAATTCTGACTCCTCCCACCTGGTGGAAAAAAGAACTAAATCATTGTGATTGTGATATTTTTGGGGGGATGGGGTAGTTGATTTGACTCACCCACATTTTGAGCTAATCAATGTTTTCCCTGCCTCTAGTTTGATCCCATAAATAATGACCAGCAGACAGGCTAGAGAGGAGAAACCTATCAGTCCTGCCCCAGCCACGGTGAGAGGGCAGACCTGTAGCAGCACCACGGAGACCCAGACAAAAGGGAAACAGCCATCCAAGGGAGTTTGTGGATGCAAAGGAAGTTTCCAGAGCAGGAGAAAACTCTTAGGAGTCCCGACCTCCTGGGAAGGCAGAGAGAGAAGCTTCGGATGAATTCCTTTATGAGTCCATCTCTCCCTCCTTCCCCTTTTTAAGTGGTGGGGGACCCTCCCCAAAGCCTTGCACCAGACATATTTTCCTGTGCCTCTCAGAGAGCCATGTGATGTACGGGGAAAATAATAATGGGACATAAAACACATCAAGCAGAAAATTTCTTATACTTCAGCTTCAGTGAAGTGTTGTGTCTATGTTAATGGGGAAGTTGAACCTCAGGCTAAAGATGAATTGTGCAGACTGGCTCCTGGAGAAAATGTAGAGAAGTGGGGGACGGGAGCACCCCTGCTTCCCCAGAATAAGGGAAGATTTTCCAACAGGCACCACTCCTTGGCTTTGTTTTTGGAGTGGGTAGAGGGGAGATGAGCACTGGTGAATTGATGTGGGGTATGGCTCTGGAACAAGTGTTTCAGTTCTGGGTAAACTGGAAGATTTTGAGAATCATTAATACACTGCACAACAACAACAAAAGAGCCAGATTGATAAAACCTGAGAGAAACAAATTGTTAAGGGGAGAAATTGTAGGGAGAAAGTATTTAGTTAGGCACCAGGGAAGCTCAGATAGTTTGGTTTAAACTGTAAGTAGAGTTCTTTTCCCAACTGGTACTGGTGTTTCCTGATTTCAAAAGGCTCCTCAAACCCCATGCTCCAAGCCTTGTAACACTGAGGAACTGTTTCCTTTGTAGATACATATTAGATACTGAAGAACTATCTTCTTTGCTCCAAGACCCGCACTATTAATATTCATTTGATTGGCAGTGAACTCCCTCTAAACAATTTTTGAGCTCTCCTAAGCCAAATATATCTCTAATAGAGCTGGGAACTATCACATGCAATGTACTCCCAAATTCCACCAGCTGTTTACATGCATGTTGCCATAAGTGTGGAGCTTTTGCTCTGCACACTCTTATCTGCCTCTGTCCTGGGGGTACTATAGCTGACTGGCAGGGGTTGGGGGGGGGTGGGGGTGATGTATCAGCTGTGCAGCCAGCAAGGTCTGAGGACTTTGGTAAATAGAGACTGGGTTCAGCACTCTGGTCAGCTCCACTTCTTAGTGGCTGACATCATGACAACTCCTCTTGACTACATCAACCTTTAGAACAGCTAAATCCAGAACTGAAACAAACTGCTGACATCGCAAAGTTGCCTTCAAGATGACTTTCCAGATTGCCCGTGTGATTTTCAATTGCCTCAATACAATTCCCGCTGAAGCCCACACCAGTGGAGCTCTTGAAGACTCAGAGCAGGGAAAGACCCTGGGCATCTCCCCTATCCTGACCTAGAGGAGGGAGGTTTGCAAACATGACTTGCTAGGCAGTCCTGGGCTGGGTCTCCGAGTGTAATGAGACCTCTGGGAGGGATAGGTAAGAAATACAAAAGAGCCATTCAAGATACTCTTAGTAAAAGCTGGCAATGTTTATCTGGAGTTTCTGTTAAAAAAGAAATACAACAGTGAAGGTGGACAAATCAGCCAGTGAAGATGCCATCTCCTCAGTGACTTAGCCTGAGAGGAGCGGAAGGCTGTGGTTTACTATCTCTACTGTAGTACCTCACTCATCCTTGTCTTAAAATTAAGAAATTGAAATGCATCAGAGCACACATATACATAGAAACAGCAAGCGAGCCACTTTGAATAGCGAATCCAGTGCCCTTTTAATGGGTTGGCTTAATGGTTTCCTGATGCATCTGTGCTTATTTGACAAGTTGTTCTGTTGACCGCACAGAGTGAACTAAAAGAAGTGGAAAAAGGTCCTAAGCCTCCCCCTTTGGCTCTCTCATCTCCCTGAAGTTGGAGAAGACTAGCAAACTGGGCAGCTTTAGCCTAGCAAAGATGGCACAGCCACCACCAAGGGCAAATAGAGTCAGTTCACATTTACCCCCGAAAGGCTCAATCTCATCAGTGTGGGCCATGTTTCAGCAGCTTCTGTCTCCATCCATAAGGAAAGAACACTGTGTGTGTGTGTGTGTGTGTGTGTGTGTGTGTATCCTGTGCATAGCAGCATAAAGTTAGGAGATGATGAATCCAGAATCATCCCACCCACTGTGAAGGTCATGGGACTGCACAGCCCAGGGCGAAGATAGGCGGGGGCCTGAGCCGTAGATGCTTCCTCTCCATGCGCAGACAGGGTTCCCATTATTGCTAATGCCTGCGACGTGCTCAGGGAAGGTAAAATATATTCCAAAGGTTTATTTTCCCTCTACTGAATTGATTCTACAGTGCTGACCCTGCTTTTGGCTCCTACGAGGAGCCAAACTATGAAAACCCTCAAATGAAATATGCCTGCTTCCTCTGCTAAGACAGCTATGTGAATGACATACTAAGTACTCAACAGAAACCAAATGAGTATCAACTCAGGCTTTTTTCCTTTTTGTTGCTGGAGTTTTGGGGGGGAAAGAAAATGTGGGAAAACTTCCCCAGACAATATTGTCATGCCCCTACAGTGTTGGCTGCTGGCTCAAACCAGTTCTCTGGCCGCGCCTGGAGGGCCATATCAGGAAGTGTTGTTAAGCAGTGTAATTCAAACACTTAATGCCACAGTGTGTCTACAGTATCTATAATTACTTCTGCTCTGTCAATGGATACAGATTGGCAGGAAGCAGATAAGCATAACTGTTTTCCCATTAATGACCCAAATCTCTTGGACTTCACCTACATCTGAATCTATCAGAGGGGAGAGTTTTCTCTTCTCCCCTTTGGCCATTTAAAGCCAGTTTCTCAGGACCTTATTCAGTGGTGCATTTTTTTCTCTGATGCACCCAAGCTCCTCCCCATCTCCACACTACCTCCCCCACCCCTGCCACCCCACACTACCTCCTCCCCGACCCCTGCCACCCCACACTATCTCCTCCCCCACCCCTGCCAGCCCTATAATGAACTTCCCCACACTCCTCCCCCAACTAGCTATGCTAGGAATGCTGTTCTCTCAGCTGTGACCAATTTGGGGGTGCAGCTGAGAGTGAGGCACTGCCAGGGCTGAAATGATGCACCGCATTCCATACTCTGGCACAGCGAGGAGCATTGCAGCCAGGGGCTTGGATCCTAGCTTACACTGGGGCTCTGCAACCTTTCTGATGAGGCCTGTCAAAACTATCAGTAGTCAACCCAGACAATCAAGCATGACTAATTGCCACTGTGTCAAAGCAATCTGGGAGAAGGAAAACATATATAAATGAGAATGTTTGAATGTGGTGAACAAAAACTCCCAGCAAAGTTTGGAACATATAACAAGTTAGGGTCTTGGCTTCCTTGCAAGGGAGCAAGATCTGCCCCAGACCCATAGGGCTGGACCTTGCCAAATGGTCCACACTTCACATCCAAATCTGCAATTTGAAGCTCCTCCCAGTAAAAGTGATCACATCCTCAAAGCAGATAAACTTCCACATCCCCTTGGTTTTGGAGGGGATTCGATGTGGAGCTTTAAATGCGAGAAGAGAGAGGGGAGCCAGGCTCTCAGGAGGGACAAAGCTGGGTTTCTGTCTTCAGTGCTCTTGGGGGATGTTTGCTCCTCATGAATGTTTAAACAAGATAATTTTCATGCAACTTCCTAATGTATAAATTCATATAAAATACACCCTGCATCTATAGGTAGCAAACGTGTATGGTGTTATAATTCCTTACACAGATGTGAAACGGATTCAGGCTCTTCCCTAATTTGCCTTGTAAACGTCAAATAAAGGCCTGTCATTACTGTGTCTCTCTTGCTCTTCCTTCAGGAGAGGAGGTTTTCTGCAGCGTCCAGCCCAGGTGACTCATGGCGCAGTGGGAAAACACAAAAGATGCCGTTTCCAGCCTAAGAAAAAAACCCTTGCTCATTACTCATGTCGTGATTTTCATCTTCAAAGCACTTACCAAGTACTAATTTACCCATCGCAGCCCTTATACAGGGACTGCGCTGCCATTTAATTAGAGAAGTTGGGTGGTCGAGTGGCTTAAACAATGACTGATGGCCAAATGGACGCGTATTCTAATTCCGCTCATTCATTTGATCTCCCCTGTCTAAATGAACTCAGTCCATTAAATCCATTTTTTTTTAATGTCATAAAAGCACAAGCCTTGTTTGCAAAGTAGCCACAGAATTTGAATGGAGCTGCTGTTTAGAGATTCATCTTCAGATAAATGAACTTCTCTCCAGTTTAAGTAATCGCTCACTCTCCGAGCTTGCAGCTGACTCTTTTTAGAAGAGCAGAGGAATTGCAGATTCTCCCCAGTTCCGCCACCATTTCAGCTACCCATTTGAAGATCAATGTGCTCATCTGAAGGTTTCCTAAAACACACCTGTTTTTTAGACACGCTTTGGGGATTGTCTCTTTCAAACCGAATAATAATTCTTACTCTGAGAGCAAATGATATGTCGTTTCTCCTGGTATCTGCAGACAGACTATCTGCATTTTGGCTTGTCTGCATCAGTCTTGCTTTTGACTTCATTCACTCTCCTGTGATGTTCTCAGCGTTCTATGTCTTTACTACACCACTCAGCAGCACAAGAAAGATGGATCTCAGAGCTTTCTCTCCCTTCCCCATCCCAACGAAGACACCTGCCCAAACCAATAATGACCACCACATCTGTAGGGAAGCCAGACAGATACAACCTCAGGAAAAGAGGGTGCACTTGGGCCTAACAGGTCTTAACCTCAGCCTGAACAAGGGATAAGGGCAGTTTCCCTCCTCTCCTGGAGGAAATAAATGAGAATTTTTGGCCTTCAGACTCACTCGTGGTCACATGCAATATAGAGCCACATTCCAGGGACTGATGCCCCACAGATGGGGATAACTGAGTTCCAAATAGCATTTGTGAAGAATGTCACTCATATGCCTTGTATAGAAGCATTCCCAAGTGTTTGGCTCCCACCGCCAAATCTCCTCTCACTATCCCCTCAAAAACATATGCCTTAGGCATGTGCAATGCAGTGTCTTTCAATCCCTCCCTCCCTTCTCTCCCTCCACCACCCTCTTTCTCACACACATGCATGTACACACACAATAAAGACAATACTGAAAACAGTGGGGTCTCCCTTACTGGAACTAGTGGGGAGAAAACCCCAGCAGTGCAACCTGGAATAGAAAACAATGTAGGCAAAATATTGAAGAGCATGGAAAAACAGAACCAATACTGGGACAAGGAAGAAGTAGAAATTGAGTGTCCCCAAAGGTGGGAAGAGTAGGTGGGAAAGATGATGAGGCCCTAACATAAAAAAGCAAATAAAGAAAAAAAAAACAGATTGTTTAAATGTGGGAAAGAGCTGTAGTAAAAGACACAAGGAAATTGTGGAGGTGGAAAAAAGAATGGGAATTACCAGGGGTACCTGGGTGGCTCAGTCAGTTAAGCATCTGACTCTTGATTTTGGCTCAGGTCATGATCTCATGGTTCATGAGGTCGAGCCCCATGTCAGACTCTGTGCTGACCGTGTGGAGCCTGCTTGGAATTCTCTCTCTCCATCTCTGCCCCTCTCCTGCTTGTGCTCTCTCCCTCTCTCTCAAAATAAATAAGTAAACAATAAAATTTAGAACAATAAAAATAATGGGAATTACCAGTGGGAAGCTATAGGGAGCCAAGTTAGGAGCCCCATCTCCAGCCAGTATTTTTTACTCCTTCTTCCATAAGTCTGAGCTCTTTCCCTGAAGAGTTTTCTGATCTTAAACCTTGGTAGATTCTTTTCTTTGGTCCTAAGGCTCATTTTAACTAACACAATCATTTTAGAAAGAGAAAAAGATCACAGCCTAGAGTAAGTCCAACAGATTTTTTATTATTTCTCCCACTGATACAGGCACCAGTGGTAGAATGAATTACTGTGGCTCCTTCTCATGTAGGACCAACGGACCTCAGGGTTGATCTGTGTTGCAACCTCCAAGAATAAAATCAATAGCTGAGAATTACAAATCCTGAGCAGTCCCGTGACAGGAGATGGACTGCTCTGGGGTGGAAGCAGGCAGGTAATACCAAGAGGAGATTTGCAAGCAACTTTTTTTTTTTTTTAACTTTCCATATCTCTACAGTGAAAGAGCAAGGACTTGAAATAATAAATACAGTTTATATAAGACATTTCAGTTCCATATGACCTAAGGAATTATTCTAATTCTACTTCTAAGGAATTAGAAACACAGCTCAGGACTTGGGCACCTTAACTACACACATTTAACAACCACAACAAAAAGGTCACAGTTACTTTACCTTTTAGGTCCTATCTTCAACAATCTAGAACCATTTACGTACATTTCTGGCTTATAGAGACAGGTATTTTATGACCAAATATTGTCGAAAACTTCATAACTCTCAAAAGCTTCATAACTTTAAAAATGCTTAGGAAATCAGGGCTCCTGGGCGGCTCAGTTGGTTAGGCGTCCAACTTAAGCTCAGGTCACAATCTCACAGTTTGTGAGTTTGAGCCCGGCATCGGGCTCTGTGCTGACAGCTCAGAGCCTGGAGCCTGCTTCAGATTCTGCGTCTCCCTCTCTCTCTGCCCCTCCCCTGCTTGCACTCTGTCTCTGTCTCTCTCTCATAAATAAATAGATAGATACATAAATATTTTAAAAAATGCTTAGGAAATTAAATTTATGGTTTTACTGAACCCCACTGATATCTACCGATTAGATGTCACTATACAATGAAACCACCCTCAAGCTCTTTCATCTTTCAAGTTCTGGTGTGGGAAATGGAGATCGGGAGAACCAAAATGTGGGAGATACACACAAAAGTAAAGACATCTCACTCTGATTAAGCTAAGCCAATGTCCTTCCAACAGCATCCTTTAGAAAGGTACAGTAAAAAAAAATCAGATGAAAAGACATCTCATATAAAAGAATCAGGTTACATTACAAATTATACTGTGTTGGACTATTCTTAGCCATCAGGAAAAACATCCATAACACCATACTTTACATAAGGTATTTACAAAAGCACCTTCTTTCAGGAAGCGGTAAAGTTCATGAAGCCTGCCAACCAAAGCATGATGAAGTCACATCATGGCCACAAGTCCAGAAAAGATGCCACCTTCATGCAGTCTTGGCGTCAGCTGCAACCACGTTTTCTCATGTTCTCCTGGCCCTGAACTCTGCCTGCTTCTCAGATACAGCCCTTCTTCTAGCAGGAGGCGACCTTTGCTTCTTGTTTCCCTCACTGGGTTAAGTCTTGGTGTCACTCCTCACATAAGAAATGCCAACCGCTCTTGAGACATTCTGCATCTGTGGTGCACAGCCCCTGAGGGTATGGCGTCACCTGAAACCCAGCAATGCCCCCAAATGTGCACAGCAGCCCACATGAAGAGACTTTCTTCAGCTGTACTCAAAATGGTGCACTGATAATAGATTTCCAAAGGCTGCAGCAAGATCACGGACACCCTGTGTAGACTTTTTGGAATCCAACCCGTCTCTCCTCTCTGGGGCTGGATCCTCCAAAGGTATCAAGTCCTAATATGAATTTCCCATTTGATCATCTCTCCTTAGTCAATGTCCTCCCGATTCCCTTACCCTGCATTTACCAGCCTTTCATCAGGCATGAGGCTTCCTCTGCTTCTGGGAAACGTATGAATGTGTAGGAAATTCTCCTCTTTCCATAAATAGTTTGAAAATCACATATAGGTGCAGAACCTGGTATAACCCATTAGAAGAGCCAGAATAGCCAAAGACATTTTTTCACTGATGAGACTTTAGAACAAAGCAATGTTTTCATATCATCCTGTGCCATTTCGCCATATGGTATGTTTAGCACTGCTGAAGTCAGTCTAAGTCTCAGGGGGCAAATCATTAGAAGGAATATGATTAAAACAAACTCTGCATAACAAATCTATTTTGGTTCACTGCAAAGGAACTGCTAAATGTATAAAAATACTCTGCCTATAAATGCATATGCTTTTCTCTAGAACTTATCCAAATATGATCGATATTATTAGTAAAGCAACGAAATATAGTATTTCCCATAGGAGAGAGGTAAAAAAAAAAAAAAAAGGACATGGAGATATGGAGAAGTGGTGCTATCTTGTACTTGGGGGTTGGGGAGGGGGTGAGAGAGGGACAGGGAAGGTCTTTTGGATGATGTGACAACAGAAAGATCTGACCCAAGCAAGGGAAAAAAGTCCCAGGATCATCTAGAGGAAGTGAGTTCTAAGCAAAGGAACAGCTAGTGCAAAGACCCTGAAGCAGAAGCTTATTTGTGTGTGTTCGAGGAGGGGTCAGCAAACTACGGCTCACTGCCTGGTTTTATAAACAAAGTTTTATTGGCATTCTCATCTGTTCACATATTGTCACATATGGCTGCTTTGGCTCTATAATAGCCAAGCTGAGTCGTTGTGGCAGAGACAGTATGATCAACAAAAGTTTTTCTGTCTGGCCCCGTACAGAGAAAGGCCAAACCATTTTTGCTAAACGCTTGTGTATGATGAACATGAAGGAAGTGAATATAACTGGGAAAGGCAAGAAGGAGCCAGATCACTTAGGGCCTTTTAGGATAAAACCAATAAATAGCCAACCAATCACCAAATGAAAGACACGTGCCGAAGGGTTAGGAGTGCAGACATCATTTATAAGACTTCTTTCTCACCAGTTCACTCCAGTGTGCCTGCCTGAACTCTGCTTTGTTGCTGGTCCTCAGGTTCTCAGCCTTTTTTCCCACGTGACAGTGATGTGCACATCTGATAGGCTGCCGTGAACACGGCCCTGATAGGCCCAGGCAAGTGAGCAGATGTATAACCTAAGGTAACCTTGCAGGTGCATTAAAAAAATTGCAAAATGAACATTCACAAATAATAATATGCTATAAATTGAGACAAACCTAATATTTTAAATGTGTCATAAGACCCAAGAAGCAATGGTACAGACTATGTTTTCGAGCATTTTTTTTTCATTCAAGCAAAATTCCAGACATAAAATGTATTCAAAGATCTTGCTACACAAAGTATGGTCTGAACACCTGTAGCATCAGCACCACCTTGGAGCTTACTTGAAATGCAGAATCCTAGGCCCTGGACCAGACCTACAGAACCAGAATCCTCATTTTGAAAAGATCCCCAGGAGATGTGAACGGTCACTGTAGTTTGAGACCACTATCTTGACTGGCCTCTAATTACTCTTTTCTAAGAGTTTGAAATACAGTTTTCAATTTCAAAGAGGTTAGCCTATTTATACTATTCCTACTAGTGAACACTGGCTACAACTTAATGTTTAGTAATAGGGGATTGGCTAAATAAAGGATACATTTATCTATGCAGTGATATTAGCAGCTGTCAAAATCAATATTGTAGAAGAAAGACATGATAATTTATTCATAGCTTATCATTAAGTGAAAAAAATCAATTATAGGTAGGACTAAGACAAAAACAAATGTACAAATTATGATTAGAGAACGGAATGTAGCTCTTGTTAATTTAAACAACATAGTAATGGTATAATTAATAAAATGACGAAAGGAAAATGGATAGGAGGTGTAAAGCAGCATAGGTATGTTGAGTTCCTCATCCTTCATAGTCACAGGTGACTGTAATTTAAGGCTAAAAAATCAAGTAACAGTTTACAATTATGTTTAAAAATGGAAAGTCAATTAACCAGTCAGTAGAATTGACAACTGATGAGCGGAGAGAAGTAGGGAAAAGGGGGGAATACTAACTTCTTATATTTATTTTTCAAATGATATTAATAAATACTGCCTAAAATGCAAAAGGATTAAGCCACTAAAGTAAAAAAAAAACCAACAACTTTGGAACAGAAATATAAGTTTTCCAAATTATCGAAAGAAACACACACACAAAGGGAAAAAAATTAAAACAAAACCAGAGACCGTGTGGTAAAATTACCAATATAAACACAAAGCATAACATAAAATGTGATGAGATAGATAAGGTTTCAATAAATATAAGTGGGTGAAACTCACCTAATAAAAGAAAAATATTTTCACAATGTATTCTAGGGTAAAATCCAACTACTGTCTATATACAAGCAACACACCTGATAAAAATGACTCAGGCTGAAAACCACAGTATGGACCAAGGCAGACTTGGTAAATTCAAACAAAAAGAAAGCAGGGCACTCGGGATGAGCACTGGCTGTTGCATGGAAGCGATGAACCACGGGAATCTAGCCCCAAATTAAGAGCACACAGTACACACTGTATGATAGCCAATTTGACAATAAATTTTATTTTAAAAATAAACAAATAAAAGACTACCATGGGGAAAGAAAAAAAAAAGCAAGCAGGGGTCCCAATCTTACTATCAGATAAGGATGAATTCAGGGCAAAAGTAATAAAGAAAGCAGAGATGGTTTTTTATAATGATAAAAGGAATAATTTTTAATGAAGACCTAAAAATTATGCTTTTATATATTCCAATACCTGAAAATACTTAAAAAATACTATAATCTCATGAAAATTATGGATTAAAAGTATTAACAGAGATATTTTAAAAAGTTAATTTTAACTATTAATATTTTAACTAAATATTAAAAGAACAGTTCAGGGGCACCTGGGTGGCTTGGTCGGTTAAGCATCTGACTCTTGATTTTGGCTCAGGTCATGATCTTGTGGTTTGTGGGTTCGAGGCCTGTGTCTGGCTCTGCCCTGACAGCGAGGAACCTATTTGGGATTCTCTCTCTCTCTCCCCCTCCCTCTGCCCCTCCCCTGCTTGCTCTCTCTCTCAAAAATAAATAAACACTTAAAAAATTAAAAAAAATAAAAGAACAGTACATTAAAATCAAGGGTCACTCATTCCAGGAATAAAAGGATGGTTTAATATGTGTAAATATATAACTGATTACATTAATTGGTCAAAGAGAAAAGTCATATAATCTCCACTACACTGAAAGAGATTTTGTGAAATGTGAAATCCATTCTTAATTTAAGAAGGAAAAAAAAACCTTTTAATAACATAAATACAGATGAATAATTATCTCTCCATTTATCCCAGAGACAGCATCATGCTTAATGGGAAAATACTAAAGCATGCTCATTAAGGTCAAGAACAAAACAAAGACATCACTGACTATCATTCTGATTTAACATTTTTCTGGATGTTCTAGCCAATGTTATTAGACAAAGAGGAAAAAACAAGAGGTAAAAAAACTGGAAAAAGAGGAGTTAAATTTTATGTTTATGGAAAAGAAAATAATTATCTACATGGAAAATCCAGGAAAACGAGTAAAACACCATTATAATTAGTAAGAAAACTCAATAAAGGACAAGAGCTATAACAAAATTAATACACCAAAATCAATAGCTTATATATATGTTAACAACCAGTTGGAAAAAATAATATACGTTCTCAGAATGCATCACTTTTTCCCAAGCAAGCAATTCTCTCCCTCCAGATTATCACCTTTTTGCCAGGTGGTTTCCTGTGACTAAAAAGCCCTTTTGCCCCTGTTTTTTGGGGGAGTACCGGATGCTCTTTCAAACTCAATACAATATCACCTTCAGGAGGCCCTTCTTGACCCTAGGGTTCTGAAACCTCTTTTTCTCTGTTCTGGCCCTCATTTAGATTGCACACTCTCATAGCACTTACCACACTATCCTGTGGTAACTGTCTGATTATTGGCTGCCCCTTCCATTTGATTGTGAGCTCCTTAAGAAAAGGGACCTTGCCTTCATTATCAATGTGATAACTGATCATCAGAGCCTGGCACCTGGCCTAGAAAAGATTAGTTGCTCCACCAACGTCCACAGTTGATACTATGTTAGGCTTTTGATTCTCTTCATAAGAAATGACCCAAACCTGAAGACAGACTGATGGATAAATGGATAAAGATGGGCAGATGGGCAATACTGCCTGCTAAGTCTAGAGGGGGGGTTGTTGTTTTATTTTAAAATATCGGTATAAATCACTCCTGGTAGCTTTCCGTGCCTTTTCCAGGACCTTTGATGAGCCCTTTCCTTTGTGAATCTTGAAGTGAAAAGAACATCAGAAAAAGCAGCACAAATGGTTCAGATAAACATCCCGGTGGGTTTTCCACATTACATAAGTTCCCAAGTGTGGGGAGAAGGGACCAGGATGTATAGCAGCAGCTCTATGCTACCCCCTGGTGGCAAGATGCTCATTGGCATCCCAGCCCCACCAGGTATCCTGGCTCTTACGGTGGATGGACTGTCTGCCCAAGCTCACTTATGGGTTCCCCAGCAGCGCCAAGCCTAAATACAAATATTGGTTAACAGTGTGAGTGGCAGGAAACAAAACACAAAATTTCACTTTCTTCTGCCCAGATGACGATCATTGGTTTTGTCGATTGTGTAACTTCCTTTATTTTTTATTCTTTTGATTTTAGCACAGAGCTTATGAGCAGAGATCGGTCAAAAGGCAAATGTCAAAGACCTCCTAGACTCAAAGTACAATCCTAATAGCACAAAATACATATGCCCAGATCATCACTGTTACAACTCTAGAGCTTTTGAGAAAAGTCATTGTACCCACCAACTGTGACATTCACCTCTGTCCTGAACTGGAACCCTCAGAATGTGTCAGGGTTAGTTTGAAAGTGATTGTCCCAGAGGTACGATGCGGATGATTTAGTCTGGAGAACAGAGAAACCTGAGCGAGAACAGAGTAACAGTTCACCAGTCTGGAGGATGTTCCATGTTCCCTGAGATTAGATAAAAAATAACCTGCGGTGGCACTGGGGGTCAAGTCTTTCGGTTAAGAATTTCCTAAGAAGGGCCTAAATCTTGTACCCGGATTCTTCTTCTTTAGGGGTCACCAGGAAAAAAAAATATTTGGTCAGGAATAAATGCAGTCCTTGCCCAAGGCAAGGGGGATGCATCTGATAGCATTTTGGGGTCCATTCCAGCCCTACAAGTAGAGGTTCATTTAACAGTCTCTGTGAGTAGACAAGACGGGACAATATGAATAGAAGCAAAAGCCAATTTACTTGTAAGATTTGGACAGAAATGACCTCACCTATGCACAGTGCACACAGCAATCATAGGGACTGAATGCATCTCTGGGATTTCAAGTTCCCTGGTGACAGAAGCAGCCTTTAATGGAAGCTGCTTGCTGAGCTAATGGTCAGGCCCTGAGTGGAAATTCTGAGATCAATAGGCCTTTCTAAATTCAGGAAATCAAGACTGCACCTAAAGCTTAATGGTCTGATAAGAACAGCAAATACATACTGTCCTTTCCTCTCTCCCCTGCCACGCATTTAATTGGTTCACACCCCACTTTTCCTAGAAGTTAATGCTGTCATTACATGCAACCTTTGGCGAGACATGAGCAAGGAGAGGTGACAGATCGTGCACAGAAAATCCCATGAAAGATGGGCTTAAGGCAATCAAGCTCCACCTCATTATAAACAGCTACATTTTTAAAGAATGCTAGTGGGATCCACTCCTAAGCTGAGTCTCTTCTATGCCAAGCGGAGTCTCCACTTTGCTGAGATTGCTAATTGGATCATGTGTTCCCAATTTGGAGTTACAGGTGCTTTGTTTTAAGTAAAAGTTTGAATTACACATTTTTAAAACAAATTTTTTAATCTTTATTTTTGAGAGAGAGAGAGAGAGAGAGAGCAAGTGGGGGAGCAACAGAGAGAGAGAGAGAGAGAGAGAGAGAGAGAGAGAGAGAGAGAGAATCCAAAGCAGGCTGGTTCCAGGCTCTGAGCTGTTAGCACAGAGCCCAACGCAGGGTTCGAACTCATGATCCTCGAGTTCATGACCTGAGCCGAAGCTGGACACTCAGCCTACTGAGCCACCCAGGAGCCCCTGAATTACACATTTTAAAAATGAGAATTCTTTCCTAGAACAATGCTTATTGAGCGGGGCATTGTAGTGAGTCTCTGAATAGGGATATTCCTTGTATTTGGCTTTTATGAAATGTCAAAGCCCAAGTAAAATACCCAGGGAAATGAAGAAAGTCTGAAGAAAATAAATCTGGAAACAAAATCATGTATCTGAAATATGATCAAACCTTGCCTGTTTAATAGGGGTTCACCTGTTTCCCATACTTTCTGGAGGCCCAGCTGAGACAAGTCACGGAAGAAAATACTTCTTTGTGGGGCACCTGGGTGGCTCAGTCAGTGTGTCTGACTTCCGCTCAGGTCATGACCTTATGGTTTGGTTTGTGAGTTCAAGCCCTGTGTTGGGCTCTGCACTGACAGCTCAGAGCCTGGAACCTGCTTTGGATTCTGTGTCTCCCTATCTGCCCCTCCCCCATTCATGCTCTGTCTCTCTCTCAAAAAAAATAAAAATAAATTTTTTTTTAATAAAAAAAAAAGAAAGAAAGTACTTCTTCGTTAGCTATAGAGAACTTCTGGTCAAGTGAGGGTTCTGAGGGACAGCCAAAGTGCCAGTCAGCAAAGGGCTAGACAAAGCTGCTCCTCAGATCAGAAGAATTTTCAGCAAGGGCTGGAACACACGTGGTTGGCTACAAAGTGTGTTTCATGAGAACATCCCCTCTGTACGCTCCTAAAACTGAAACTTACCTCATTCTATTATTTTTTTAAATTATTTATTTAAAGTAATCTCTATACCCAACGTGGGGCTTGAACTCATAACCCTGAGGTCAAGAGTTGCATGCTCTTCCAACTGAGCCAGCTAGGCACCCCATCTCACTCTATTATTGCTATTGCTTGTTTTATTTTGTCCACCAATCCCCCTCCCAGCTAGACTGTATGCTCAGCGCAATGGGAATATGTCTGCTTTTTCCCTCAAGTGCCTACCAGGGAGCTGGCATTCAATGAGTAAAAGTTACATTTAAATGGAGCTAAGGTTTGGCTATAGTGAGCAAATCAGGCAAGAAAGAAAAAAAAATTCAGCAATAAGCATCCATTATTTAAGAATATCTCATAAATATTAAAGTTACTGTCAGAATGAGTGAATAACTGAATTCTGAAGTTCAAATCCTACTGAGGAATCACTAATTTCTTAAAATTTTAAAAGTTTCAGAAAAAAAGTATTGCTTTAAAACTAGACTCCTCTTACTCATCAGTATGATCGATTAAAAAAAAAGTATTTAATGGTTTGCTTTGGTCCAATTTTAATGAACCCAAACACTAACTTTGTACTGGAAGAGGAAGAACGACTGAAATCATGTCTGGTTACCCCTATTTACATAATTTCTCACCAGAGGCCCACAGGCAAAGAAAGGGACTGCTTACTCCATAGCCCTCAGAATATAAGAAACAACCCACACAGCCAATAAGTCTAGAGTTCCACTTCCACATCTCTCATCTGAACACACTCAGGAATTTTTTTCTTGCTGAATTCATCATAAATAACCACTTACCAAATCTACCAATCTACCTCCCGTCACCTGTCACTTAGGACTCTGTCTTCTCTTAATCTTCCTTCATTAAGTGGGAGCAGAATAACTGAGGAGAATGGAAGATGGTGATGGGCAATGGGGATCTGTTTCTGAAAAGCAGGTATTTTGAAGCTGTTTTATTTTTCATTACCATTAATGACTGAAAAAAAAAGCAAGATTTAAAGCAGAAAACACAAAACAAAAACCAAAAAACAATGAAAAAACAAACATCATCAACAGCAACAAAAAAAACCAGAAAACAAAAACGTGCAACTTAAATTTTTCAGGGGGAAAAAAATGCTTTATAGCATATACGAAAAGACTTAAAGAGAACACTTATTTTAACACACCATTCCTTCAAACAGCTGGGTGTTTTAAAGTTATCTCCCCAATCCCTTTCTACTGCTTTACAAGTGCCTCTCTCAAATAATGAGACAAACAGCTCTCTTTTTTGAGTATGTACTTTTTATAAAGGGCATCATATCCACACTGAGTGTCATTCAAGGGGTTTCACCAAAACCAAAGAGAAGTTCAATGATAAAACCGCAGCAGAAGATTGGGGAAAGAATGCAGAAGTTCACAGCCACAGAACTAACCTGCAAGCTGCTCTTATAAGGTCTTGGGCACTTGAAATCAAACCCACGAGCCCATGTCCAGAGGCTATGAGGGAGCCATGTGGGAGGCTAGCTGCAAGAGAGCAGGGCCTATCTCCCCTCGAGGGGTCTAAACTGTAACTCGCGTTCCAACTGCTCTGCTGTCAGGGTGCCCTGGATGGCTTCGCAGCCTGGGTTGAATACCGAGTAGGCGCTCTTCTCTCCCTCTTTCCTCTCTTCGGGGCCTCGTGTCCCAACATACATCCAGTAGAACAAGGAGAGGACAAAATAGGCCAGGCCAAATTCCAGTTCCACAAACAATCCCAGCAAGACCAACCAGAGAAGAACCTTCAAGAAGGTGATGTTGATCAGGAAAGACTGGTCCTGTGTTGAAGGCAGAGGAATGGCTGTGTTCCGTGGTGGCTGTGACGTGCTGCTCCCCAGCTGAGCCACTTCCTAGGTCACACAAACAAACAGAAGTAAGAATAAAGGGTAATGGGGCTCAAAGGATAAAAACCAATCTGGAAAGACAGCTCTCATTGCTCTGGGAAGGCCTCCGGCTCATTGATTTCTATTTTCTTGCTCTGCTCCCTAAAACAATCATCTCCAAAGAGCTCACGTGCCCTGTTCCAACGGAATCAAAACTGATCTGCACTTAGTGAGCTGTGACCTGATAAAATCCTTACAGCATTCAGGTGGATTCCCATTCATGGGAGTCATTTCCTGAGATCAGTCTGCTGCTAACAAGAGCTAATTTGTGCCCCATAGAGAAACTCCCCAGTAAGTGATAATGCAGCAGCCACACCTAGTGCTTCACACACAGAGTCAATGCTTATTGACTGGATTAGATGAGCTACAGTTTTGTGAGTGGCATGAGTCTAAAATGAGGACTACATGAAACCAGAAACAAAAATCCCTTTCACTTCTTAAAAACAAATCACCATTATAGCCACAACCTTTCCATCCCAGGACTGTCCTACACGCCACCAAGCCCAGGCAGTGTCTCCTAACTGGACTCCTTACCTCCTCCCTGCCTGGACTCTCCAAAACATCCTACGTATAGCTGCTAAATGAACTTCCTAAAACACCCTGCCCCCCAACCTTCTGTTCACAAACCTTCAACAAATTTTACTGCCTACAGGTTAAAATGTAAACTTCTTGGGCTGGAATCCATGCAAGGCCTTCCATTTATTCAACAGATAGAAATGCCAGTACACAGGCCCCTGCGTTGGGTGCGAATGGGAGATACAGATAATCAGATAGCTTTAGGGAGGCTTGATCTCTAGTCCAGTATTTTCCAAAATTTTTTGGGTATGATCCATAATAAGAAATACATTTTATACTGTGACCCCATATATATGTGTGTGTGTGTATATATATGTATATATGTATGTATGTATGTATATATGAAAAAGTTTCACAAATCAACAAATATCTTCACCACACATGAAATTCTCATCTTCCATTCCACTTTTTTAAAATTTGTTTTTAACAGAGGACTAGATCCTCTAAATTGATTTCACCACCCACTAACGGGTCACGACGTACAGTCTGTAAAACAATGATCTAAAAAATTAACTGTACGATACAATCCACAATCTACTGCTCTACTCCAGTTCAACAGGGCTTACTACCCAAAGACACTGCCCCCCCCTTGTATCCTGCTCTGCTTCCTCTCCATTCTCAGCTCTGTGCCTTCCTTCCAGGCCAGCATGACTGGTGAACTGTGTATGCTTGACCTCTGCAGTTATCAAGGAGGGATTCCCCCTCTGCCTCCCAGAGCACTAACTGCCTCTTTGTCTCATTGAGCACCAAACTATATGCTCATTAAGTGTTGTGTTTTTAAGCTTATGTATTTATTTAGAGAGAGTGCAAGTGGGGGAGTGGCAGAGAGAGAGAGAGAGAGAGAAAGGGGGAGAGAGGGGGAGAGAGAGAGAGAGAGAGAATGAATCCCAAGCAGGCCCCACACTGCCAGCGGAGCCCAATGCAGGGCTCGAATTCATGAACCGTGAGCTCGTGACCTAAGCCGAAGTCAGACTCTTAACCGACTGAGCCACCCAGCCACCCCAAGTGTTTTTCTTTTAATACAGTTCACATGTGTCCTTAGATTGCTACCAGGAGGCCAATGGACTACCATTTATCTTTTAGTGTCTCCAGAGCCAAACAGAGCACCCCACATGTAGGTTCTCAATACACAGCATAACTTTTAGTTCATTTCTTCAATTATATCCCCATTCCTCCCATGATAATTTAAAACGGGACCACAAATATTATCTGGTCTTGATAAAAAATATAGGTCATCTGATTTACATTGCTTCAGAAATTCTATTTTGTGGCAACCTTCTTTTCTAGTGTTAAGGTTGTAATTATTACCTTTTCTGTTAGACTGGAAAAGTCCTTAACATGCCATCAGCAACACACCCTCTCCTGACCCACACACGTTTGTTAAGTAAATAAATGTCCCTTTCAGATTTGACCAGTGTGCACAATAGAGAAATCACTGAAAGTCTCAGCAGGGAACTAATATAATCTGATTTATATTTAAGACTACTCTGGCTGACAGGTAGAGAATGGGCTACAAGGCTAGAAGCAGGGAATTTGTGAGTAGCTCACGCAGGAGGCTCAGTGAGAGAGAAGGGCCAGGCATAACTAGGGTGGTGACACAGAAGTCAGAGAGAAATGACTGACTGAAGGATGCAGAATACATTTTGAATGTGTACAACTTGAAATTTACTGTAAACTGAATTTATCATTGAAGGAGTATAAAAAGAATAATGCTTATGGCCATGATTTATAGCACACCTTTGAGACGCCCCATCTCCCATAATCAGGAGATAAGCACTGTTAATCCCAATTTACTGATAGGGAAACACTGAGATGTTAAGTAACTCCCCTAGAGTCACACAGCTAGTGATAGAGAGGAGACTGGTGTAGGATCCCAGCACAGCCTTCCTCCAAAGCTCTTTGTACTTAATTAGGGGCCTTTATGAGGAATGGTAAAGGGAAGGGTTAGAGAGCTAGGAGATGGGGGAATGGGTCAAACCAACTGGCAAAGGGAACAAACAAGAGGAGAGATATAGAAATTCCTCTACCTCCTTTGGCATTTGCTTTAGGACCAGTGTGACTTCTGCTATAAAAGCTGTGTATGGAAGCATTTGTGGTCGTCACAACACATAGAGGCATAGTTCAGGGCAAATACTTCCATTTCTCAAATACCAAGCTGCTTACCACCTCAGGGCCTTTGCACCTATGGTTCCTTTTGAGAGGAATGCCCCCTTCCCCTCACATCACCTGGATGGTTCCCTCCTCTCCTACAAATCTCAGCAAAAATGTGACCACATGTGCCCTTGTCCTTGTCCTGGGTTTCTCGAAGAGTGGCTTCTTCTTATGAAACGCCATTTCCTCAGGGAGGTCCTCCCTGCCCACCCAATTTAAAGTAGCACTCTGCACCTCTCACCCCCAGTTCACTATCATAGCATCCTGTTCTTCCCCCCCTTTCATAGCATTCATCATTCAGCTCTTTTGTTTATCATCTGCTGCCCCAAATGCAAGTTCTGTGAGAACAGGGCTTCATCTGCCTTTATCCCACTGTTTCCCAGATTTGGGACAGTAGCTGGAACAGACTGGGCACAGGATATAATTTTGCTGAATAAATGAATGAATGATGGCAAGGAAAGGGAAGAAATTAAAAGGTGATTCCTGGGTTTGAGGGAGTGATGCAAAGGCTGTGTTTAGCCAGGTGACTCCAAAGGAGAGCATTTGAGCAGTGGGTCAGCCTGAGCCAAGGCTGGAGGGGCAGAGTCACAGGATGAGAGAGGATACCTTGGGGCTAGAAGGTGCCGGGGACTGCTGCAGGGTATGCCTGGGCAGGGAGACAGGGGGCTTCTGTGGGGTTGAAAAAAGTCACAAGCATTTTGGCCCCAATGTGGAACAAGCTTGTCACAGAAAGAAATGTTTGATCTTGGGGACTGCTTTCTTCAAGCTAAATTCGAGAGTGGAGGAAGGAGGATATGGATGCTTCCTTATCAATGACAACCAAGAAGCAATTACAAATAGAAGGCTAGAGAAATTTCTGACAAGCCACTGTGTGTCTCCAAAATGATTAAGAGAGATGGATTGTAAATTGGGAGAAAGAAAAAAACAATTTAATGAGAATTTTCACACCAGAGCAAACCCACGAATGATAACTGAGCCAGTGAAAATGAGCTTAAGACAGAGTCCGTTATGAAAAACAGAGTAATTAATAAGAACAACTGGAGATCCAGCATTTCCTGTCATCCTTTTGTCGGGACATCAGCTTTTAGGTTTTTAATAATGGAAACTTTCTCCAAGTTCAGCTTCTCTGGGTCCAATTCAATGATCTCATACTCCTTTGGAAATGAGACACACAGGCAAAAACTCATTGTGTGGGCTAGACATTGTTTTTTAACTGTGGAGAGGAAAAAGGGTAAGGGAAGTAGATTCTAAAATCTTAACCAATTGTGCTCAGTGAGTTCTAATCAACAATGAAGTTATCCTGAGATAAACCGCATGCAAGGAAATAGATTGTCTGAACCCTGCTGCACTCTTTCTGCAAGTCTGATGGAACCCTGCGTGTTATGGAGAATAGTATCTAATCAAAACTGAGTAACCATAAGTTCTCCTTGGTTTAAAAAAATTGCCTAAAACCAGATGTTGTGCAATAATAAATGAACTAAGAGAAATAATTTTAAGAGGAGTAAGGTACATTTCTGCTCCAATACATTTTCATTTTCAAAAGGAATTTTTTGGCTATTACACTTTTGAGATAGGAAGGCTTTGTCACAGATTGTCTCAAGGCACCTATTTTCCCTCCATGTTGTGTCCTGTATTCCAACGTAGATAATCTAATCTCCCACACAGGGCACCTTGCCACTCTACTCCTGAGTGAAAACGAAATGAAAATACAAGATGTGAAATGAAAATACCAAGTTCATCTGAACATTAAGAGAATACTAAAGAATCAAAGGGTGGAAAGGTTATCATACTAATCTAAATAATGCTTTCACCTGAACATTCACCAGAGAACTTGAGTAAGTTTCCCTAGTTAATAGAGGTGTGCACAAGCATCTGCGGCCTCTGGCAGTTACACAAACCACACTTTTGCACGTTTGTATTCAAATGCTATTTCTAAAGCACAGGCTTTCTGGGTTACTGGCTGCATGTGTCCCAGGTGCGAAATGAAGGGAAGCCTTCATTACTGCCACTTTTTAGCAGTATCCAATTAGACCTTTACCCTCCATTAGCGGAGGGCTGCAGCTGAAAGCGGTGGTGGAGAAGTTCCCGGAGGCTACAGGGCATCACAATAACTCAACGCGCTGTGAGTAACTCAAGGGCAGAGGTGTTTTCTTCCAGGACCCTAGACCATCGCTTCCCGACCGGAATCAGGATCTGCGTGGGTCGCGGGCTGGAAAGAAAATGTCAAAGCGAAGGATCAGTGCACACACGTGTGGCCCGAGATGCCAGGCTCCGGCCCTCAACAGTCGGGAGGCGCCGGCAGCCCCGCCCCGCCAGCGAAGGTGGGAACCAGAGGAGGGGACTGGACTCCCGCTCCTTCGCGTGGTGGGCGGGGACGGCTCCTCGGTGGGGGCGTGGCCTGAAGGCCGCCACGCGATGGGCGGGCAGTGGGTGTGGCCTCAGCCGGATTTTACTGGGTGGACACGACAGCGTCCCTGAAGCTAGGTCCCGGGGGGCGAGGCCTTCCTCTCACCTGAGCGAGGCTGGGCTGGGCCCGGATATTCGCGGGCCTCGGTTTCCACACCAGGAACCGTTTTAGCCAGCCTGGAGCTGCCTTTGGAGTCGCAGCTGCTTCCGCCTTCTTCCCTGAGGTTTGTGCACTCCGGCTCGAAGTGTTGGGTTCGGCCGCCAGCCCTGCCCGTTTCCTGGCCTCTCGGAACTCGGCTAACCGCTGTTCCATGGCGCGCGCCTCGCTCCCCGCGCTCCCTGGAGCGCGCACCCGCCGGCCGGGCTCCTGCCCTCCGCTTTGCCCGGCGCCTGGCCGCAGTGCGCCTGCGTAGCGGCGACTCTGTGCCGCGCGTGCGTGCTGGGGGCCAGGGACTCCGCGAGTACCAGTGTTTGTGACGTTCGTTGGGCTGAATGTACAGCTAATAATGCCCTCTAAACGCTAGTGGACGGAGTGTCAGCCTCTCAGGGCAAATGGCTAAGCATCCAAAGCAGAGGGGCGCCTAGCTGGCCTAGTCGGAAGAGCATGCGACTCTTGATCTCAGGGTTAGAGTTCAAGACCTACCTTGAGTTAGAGATTACTTAAATAAAAACTTAAAAAAAAATTTTTTTTAAAGCATAAAGACTGTTCCATTGGCCCCCTCTCTTCCGCGGGCTCTTCCGAGGAAAGTCCTCCAGTGCTCCATCTCACTTCAGGGATCTAAAGGGAACATCCCTTTAGCAGTTAGGCGCTAGTATTGCAGGCCAGTTTCAAAAGGTGGTCCCAGGGCATTAGAGAAGGCCCATCATATCTGGGAGGTTCTGGTGCCAAAAGGAACACAGTATAGTCTCCCCTTTTCCTTTTGATACGCCGATCTTAGCACTTGGAGGTGACTCACCTCTCGCATAGCAGACAGGCAGGCCATACAGATCATTGTCACTGCTTTTACCACAATGCAAACTACCTCTCGATGTGTCTAGATAGGTCAGAGACTTAAGAAAAAAACACTTTTATCGGTGTGCAATTTAAAATACACAAATCTTAAGTGTGGGGCTCAATAGGTTTGTAATTATGAATACACCTCTGTAAGTATTGTACTATCTAGAAAAAGAACCTTTCTAGTACACTGAGGAGCCCCTTATCCCCTCTCCCAATCACTATTCACCCAAAAGACTCAGGTGTCTGTTAGATTTTTAAAGCTCTAAGCATCTAGCGAAGTGCCACATAATTGAGACTCAAGTATGTATTGGATCTTGCTGAGTTTTTGAGTCAAGAAACTAGATGAAGTAGAATGGAGTCTCATTCATTTAACAAATATTTATCAAGACCGTGCTGTGTGTCAAGTGTTGTGTCTGGCACTAGAGATGCTGGGATGAATGAAATACATCCGTTTTATTAGCACTTACTTACATTCTAAATAGACAAATGCATAACTACATATTTATATTTAATGTAATGTCAGATACTGACTAGTGCTATGAAGAAAAATAAAGTAAGGAATAGAGATGGTGGGACTATTTACAGCTAATGACCAGGGAAGACTTCTCTGAAGAATTGCCATTCCCACAGAGACCTAAGTGAAATGAGTGAGGCATGCAGGTATCTGGAAAAGAATGTTTCAGTGATAGGAAACAGCAAGTGCGAAGGTTCTGAGACCTTAAGTGTACTCTTGACTTGCTCTTAGAACATCAGGGAGGCCAGTGTAACCAGTGCAGAGGGAAGAAAATAGTAGAAAATAAATACTCACAGATATCCAGATGTGAGGCCCTATAGGCCAACGTGAATACTTTGTATTGCATTCTGAGTGCGATGGTAGTGATTGGAAGATTTTGAATAGGAGACAACATGACATGACATTTTTAAAGGAGTACACAGGCTGCTTCAGATGGGGTCCTGGAAGAGTGCAAGGGTAGAAGAAGGAAAACCAGTTAGGAGCACAGTAGGACAAGAGAGACTGGCTGTTTGGGCTACAGTAGTGGTAATGGGGGTAGTCAGATTCTGAATATATTTTGAAGAGCTGAGCCACATAATGTGTGGATTGATTGGATGTGGAATGTGCAAAAAAGGAATCAAGCATGATAGATTTCTGCCATTCTCTCTCCCTCCTGACCACATACCCTGAGCAACCAAGGGAATGGTGCTGGGACCCTCTACTGAAATGAGGGGAGACTAGGAAGGGAGGAGTATGGGATGAACATGGAGAGCTTTGTTTTTGACATGCCAAGATGCTTGTTTGAGATGCTTGTTGGATATCCAGTGTAGGCAATTGGATGGTGAAAATGAGTTCAGGGAAAAGTCAGGACTGGAGAAACATATTGGGAATCATCCACATGTATGATATTTAAAGCCATAAAACTAGAAGAGATCAAATAGAAGGTGAATGTGGATAAGGAGGAACGATATTGGAGGACTGAGCCCTGAATAGAGATGGTTTGTAAGACAGAAAAGAATGGGGTCATTATAACACAATGACCTTTGATAGAGAAACCACAGAGAAAATTTCTTGCCCATCTTGGTGTCTGGAGTAGGTCTGCTTCTCTCGAGAGACTGGAGGTTCTTTTATTGATTGTGTTTCCCACTTGATAATCACTCTGAGACCTTAGAGCTATATTTATGGTCTACTTCTAGTGGGTATTTACACTTAAGGCATGTAATTTGTGGGATCTTGTAATCAGGGTCCCTGGCAGGAAAAATAACACTTCCAAACCGATTAAGTAGGGAGAGTTTCATGAAGGAGTTATTACAGAGGTGTGACATGATTAAGGGAGCCAGTCGGGGATGGTTCACAGGAAGTGTTACCAGCCTCTGGGCTTCAAGCAACAAGAGGACACAGTGGTCATCAGACCCCTTGAGACCTGTACTATAGGAAAAGCCCAAGAAAGGGGAGCCCTTCAAGGAGGACAGACCAGGTAGGGAAGGAGGGAAAAAGGATCAGAAGGAGCAAATGGAGACTATCCAGCCAAGTGCTAATGCCATTCCAGGCCCATCTTGCTTTGGTAACCTGATTTTCCCTTTGCCTTGTCTTCTGATTTATTATACGTTGATTTTGTCTCAGAACTTTTTAAAACCTCTTTAAATCCTTTTCTGGAAAAGGTCGAAAGAATGAAAAGTTATGGTGAAAGAGATGAAGAACAATTCCTGCTGCATTAATAACTTATATTTTCTTTTTGGATAAGATTATAAAGGAAGTCAATAAGAAAGGTCCCAAAGTGTGCTTAATGTGTGAATTTAATTTTTATTATAAAATAGTTTGTACATAATAAATTTAGTGTATATGTATGTGTATACACACACACGTGGGGCCAATTGGTATATTTACACATATATATCATATTTGTACATTAAAAGGAATAAAATATTCACATGCCCTGTGATATATTAAGTCTTGGGCCTCAATACTTCATTTTTTGCATCTGTGCCATAAAAGGCAGAGTATACTTTCCCATTCCTTGACTTTGAACTCAGCCACACAGGTTGCTTTGGCCAATAGAATAATGGCAACATTATGCAAGCAGAGGCTTGAAGCATCTTTGTCTTATTGAATGCACCCTCTTAATACTCTGTACTGCCATGAGTTGAACTTGTAACGGCTAGCCAGCTGGTCTAAGAATAATGAGAGTCAGGTGGATATATAGTCACCCAGCTGACATACAGACCTGCAGTTTAAAGCTGAGGTGCCCAGCTGAGCCCAACCTCAAATAGCTGACCCTAGCTTACCCCAAGAGGTATAAAAAAATAAATGCTTATTTTATGTCACAGAAATTTTGTGGGTTTTATGACACAGAAAAAGTTACTCAAGAATAAGAACATTTCTCTGTGTGCTTGTGGTCCATTCCTGACTCCTTCCCACCTCTTCAATCTACTAACGTAGTGAGTTACATTAATAGATTTTCTGTTAAAACATCCTACATTCCTGGAATAACCAAAACTCACTCACTTTATAAAATATAAAATTCAAAGCTAGATTCAGTTTAGTAATTTTTAAAGGACTTTTGCATCCGTGTTCATGAATGAGATTATTTTCCGTAGTTTTCTTTTCATGGACTATATTTGAAAGGTTTTGGTTTTAGGATTATACTAGCTTTATAAAATAAGCTGAAGGGTGGCTCCATCTTCTCCCCCACTCCCATTTTCTAGAACAGTTTGAATAAAATAGGAATTAACCTATTTCTTGAAGGTTTGGTAGGACTTTGTAGTAAAAGAAACACCAGAAAACTGGTGTTTCCTTAATCAAGTAAATAAATGTAAGCTACAGTTAAATGGACTAGTCAATACAACCTTACCAAAAAAGTGTTAAGAAATGGATCAACATTAGTCTGTCCTGTCTGATGTTTTTGGGAGTGGCCTGGATAAAAATTTTAAAAGGCATTTTATCATAATTTCAGGTGACAAAAATTTAGTAGAGAAGATCTATAATTATGTCTGTAGGGAAAACTGAAATAAATTTGATTCAATTTTTCATGTTGAAAATATTGTGGAGATGCTTGGAGGGAACTCCACCTCCTTCTAGATATGCATTTGTGTTTTTATGTCTTTGTTTTTGTTTCTTAGTCATCTGCTTGAGACCAGTTTGTTTCAATAGGATTCATAGCTTTTCCCTGACCACAGACTGGAGGGGAGGGGGGCGTGTGTTGTGGGTGCTTCAGCTGCTACAGTCGATCCTGTTGTCATAGTGAGAAAGGATCCCCCCCATGTTCTATGCTCTTTCAGGTCCTATCCCTGTAGGTACTGCATGTTGGGTTCTTAGCACTATGCTTTATATGACAAGCCATAGCATATGCAGAGCAGAGTGACCTGGATAATGATGTTTCTAGAGCAGGTTTCTCAGCCTTGGTTCTTTAGACCTTTTGGGCCAGATAATTCTTTGTTGTGGGGGCTGTCCTGTGCCTTGTAGCACCCTTACCAACATCCTAGGCCACAGCCCATTGCTGCCAGTAATGCTCCCTACTAGTTTTAACAGCCAAAAATGTCTCCAGACAGTGTCACGTGTACCCTGGGAGTCAAATTTGCCCCAGGTTGAGAATGACTAGTTTAGAGACCATATTGTAGTAAGAGTGGTAAGGACAGTGGGTGATTTGGGCCAGAGAAGAGGAGTCATAGTGAAAATATACCAGTTATTTTTAGAAACTATTAAAAGAGATATTGTGGGGGGGGGGGAGGGGAATCATTCTATGGGGCTCCAAAAGGCAGAATTGAGGCCAACGGTCAGAAATTACAGGGTAATATATGGTGCACCTGGGTGGCCCAGTCAGTTGAGCCTCTCTTAGTTTCAGCTTAGGTCATGATCCCAGGGTCATGAGATCAAGCCCCACATTGGACTCCACGCTGAGCATGGAGCCTGCCTAAAATTCTGTCTCTCTCTCTCTCCCCTGCTCGTGTACTCTCTCTCTTTCCCAAATAAAAGAAAAAAAAAGAAAAGAAATTACAAGGTAATATATATGGAAGCTTTAAAAAATTAAAGGATTTTTCAGCAACTCAGTTATTTCCAGTGACAGCATGGCATCCTCAGAGGAGTGAGCTCTCCCCAGTACTAGCAGTATTCAGTCAGAAGGTGACCACTACCTCTCAGGAATGTTGTAGAGGGGCTTTCTGAACTGGAGAGATTTGGTTAGCCTAAATGGAATACTTTGGGGCATCAGGCTAAGAATATGTCATATAAGGTGTTGGTACCACTGGGGCAGAACTCACTATGGCTGCACCTGCTGATGGCTTATTTCTATAAGCACCTGCGGGCTTTCTCTGGCTGCATGAATGTGTTCAACTAGTGCATGAGGCACACTGGCAGCAGTTGGGGGGTATTCCCACCATCCCTCAAAGAGCCTTCAACCACCTGGGGGTGGGAGTTGGTAGATAAATACCCCAGCTCCCTCACTCCTTTTTTTCTCCCCCCTCACTCCTCATGGGTTATGACTCTGAGGTACATTCCACAGAGTCTCCCAGGGATCTTCAGAAGAAAGGAGCCTCAGTTGCCCACAGCAGTACCTGCTCATTAAAGCATCCTTTATCACTTTTCTTCCCTTTCCTGTCTCACTTTCCTGCTGTCCAGTCAGTGCTCTCGGGACTCACTTCCTCAGTAAACTTCTTCCATTCAAATCATTATCTTAAGATCTTCTTCTTGGGGCGCCTGGGTGGCTCAGTCGGTTAAGCGGCCGACTTCGGCTCAGGTCATGATCTCACAGTCCGTGAGTTCGAGCCCCGCGTCAGGCTCTGTGCTGCCAGCTCAGAGCCTGGAGCCTGTTTCAGACTCTGTGACTCCCTCTCTCTGACCCTCCCCTGTTCATGCTCTGTCTCTCCCTGTCTCAAAAATAAATAAAACGTTAAAAAAAATTAAAAAAAAAAAAAGATCTTCTTCCAAGAGAGTCTAAGGCAAGACCACACTGCAAGACCTAAGCAAGGCAGAAAGGGAAGTAAACCAGAAGGCTAGTTGATAGTTCACATTTACTAGACCCCTGTCTTTAAGTTTAAAGCAAGCAAAACAGGGATTTTGACTAGTACAGTCCAAGGACAATATTTGGAGATGGGAATAAAGAAGTTAAAAAAGAGGAAGAGAAGGCCACAGTGCTTCAACTAAAGCAGCCTGGGCCAGCTTCTGGGAAGATGGGTTGGCTTACGTGTTATGTTGAACCCCGTGGAGAACAGGATCCAGTCATTCTATGATTCAATCCTCCAAGGACTTTAGAGACCAATTAGTCAGCAAGTGTTGACTAAAAACTTGTTATAGGCCAGGCCCTGTGCCAGGCTTTGAGGATGCAGAGAGGTATAAAATACAGTCCCAGCCTTTAGGAGTTTAAGGTCTAGTTGAGGAGGCAGACTCATTAAAAGACAACTATACATGAAGGTCTGGGAGAGCAGAGGAGGGTCACTAACTCAGGCTGGGGAGAAGTATGACTTCCTTAGATTTAAATATGGGGAAACTGAGGCCAGCAAAGGCAAGCTGATGAGGTATAATCCCTGGGCATTGCTGTAGACAATACATATTTCTGACGATAGTTTCTTTCTTTGTAGAACTACCTTTTGCATTTGCATTGGAAAATGTTGCCGCATGACCCCCTTGACCCGCCCCCCCCCCCACTTCTTCTTGGCTTAGTGGTCACAACTGCTTTTGCTTGACAGCTACTGCTGGTTTGAGCTTTGCCTTTTTTGTCCCCTACCCAATTTATAGGGATCCTGTGTTCCTAAAGAGCCCAGCATTCTCTGCAGTTTTTCCCAGTCAGTTCTGCCCAATCCCATTATCTGAAGCTTCCTCATTACCTCCTTCAGCCTGTCTTTAAATCCCTTTAGCTCCCAAATCTCAGGTTTTGACAGTTTCCCTCCCCACCTGACTTGCCCTGCATTATTCTATTTTGAGTCCTTTTGTGCTTAGCTCTGATGCTCAGAGAAATGCCTCCGGGGTTTGTAGGACAGATGATCAGACAAAGCCTACAGAATTATAGCAAAGATAATCTATATGTAAATCCCATCCCCAAACTCTTCTTAAAATGATCTCTCAGTATTTGGAGAAAAACATTTTGCAAGTTGAGGATGCACAAAATGCCATAGGTGTTGTGTTTCAGGTAAGCTTGTTCCTCCCTAGTTATATATGGGAATAAACTTGGGAGGAAGGCAAGCTTTTGCCCTTATAAGTCCTTTGAGGGGTGCCTGGGTGACTCAGTTGGTTGAGTGTCTGACTCTTGGTTTCAGCTCAGGTCATGATCCCAGGGTCGTGGGAATGAGCCCTGCATCAGGCTCTGCGCTGAGCATAGAGCCTGCTTGGGATTCTTTCCCTCTACCTCTCTCCCTCCCTCCCTCTCTCCCTCTTAAAAAAAAAAAAGAAGTCCTTTGAAGAAGTGGGCTGTTTTGCTAAAATATATGCACAAGTGCCCAGAATGGTGTATATCTTAATTCTTGACAAGAATAGCTGCTCCTGCATTTCTCTCTAGCCATTGACCTTCCAGAGTCTTGCCTGAACATGGGGGTTAGGGGTCCAAATGGACCCATCTTTCATCCTAATAGCATTAGCTGCTGCTAAGGCTTGGTGGGAAAGCTGGCCCCTTCTGCGTGACTTAGCAGCAGGAACACTGCCAGGGCGCCTGACTCTGCCTGGTTGTCGCCTGCTCAGCTCTTAGTCATTTCCGTGCTCTGCACCCTGGGGAGCCATTATTGCTCCTGTAGTAAGGTGGACATGATGGAGGTGAAGTGAGGCAATTCTTACCCAACATCCAGCCTCCTTCCAACTTGTGTGTTACTTTTCTAGACTCGTATCCTACAGAAAGGAGATTTTCTATCTAAATTCTTCCTGAAACAAACAATCACACTTTTTTTTAACCTTGAGGACCAGTTGAGTAATTCACTATCAACAACGAATACTTGTTGCGCTCCAATAATAGTTGATCTTTGTGGAGTAATTTCTGTGTGCCAGGTACTCTGCTATACCCTGAAAATCATTATGCTTTTTAATTTTTCTCAACAACTCTTCAGGAGTGCACCTGGACAGAGATGAAGTGATTTGATGTCATACAGCATGCAACGAGCAGGGCCAGGATTCGAACCTGAGTCTGACTCCAGAGCCCAGGAATCCACTTATTCTGCCTTCTCCTCTGTGCAGACCACTTTCAAGGTTCTATGAATACAAACAGGTATACATTTTGATCCCTGGCCTTCAGAAACCTTGCAGACATGCTGAGAAGATGAAACAAGAACATGAATGCTAAATAATGCCCAGCACCATCTACTAAGTGTTCTGTCCATGGAACAGACAGGCAGGAACTTATCAGGCAGAGGAGAAGATCTGTGAGGCCAGGGTGGTCTAAAAGGCTCCATGGAGGAGCATGGCATTTGACTGGCCTCGACAGACAGAGAACTTAGGTAAGCTGAGAGGAGGAAATCAACTAAGGTACAGAGGACTTCGAACACATGGGTTCAAGTCCCAGCTCTGACATTATCTGTACAATCCAAGGAAAGTCCTTATCCTCTACTGCCCCATTTCCTTTACTATAAAGGGAAAGGCTCAAAGAGGTGACATGGAATAGTGGGGAGAGCAGAAGTTTGGAACCAGAAGAAGCCTCAGAGAGGTGGGGAGGGAGGGGGTAGTGATTTAAGGGGGCCAGGATGTTGACAGAATTCTCTCTTGACAAGTAGTGGTTCCCTGAGTAATCACTATGATAATCCATTGAGTGGTAAAAGTCAAACAAACAAAAAATCCTAGCTTCTAACTTTTATTTTGCCTTAAGCAAGGCAAATTGTCCCTCTGTTTCTTTTTCTATAAATGGAGGGATGATACCTCACAGGAGGGTATCAGGATGAGCTGAGCTGATAGAGGGTGCCTGGAAGTACCTGAATCATTGTAGATGCTTAGTCAACATAGAGAGCTAAGAGAGTAGGAAACCAGCATGTCCATACCCAATGGGTAACCAAAGGCCTGGGAAGAAACAGAGGGAAGAAAAGAACATCTTCCTAAGCCAGACATAATGGAATGCATGTGGAGAATTGGTATGGTGGTAGGTTTTTAGACCAAGGAAGATACTATTCATCTGAGATGGTTGAATTCAGATTGTTTCCATGTCAAAAAACTGACATATCGCTTCTGTTTCTGTCTTCTTCCCTGACTCCTATCACCCTCCAGAGCTTGTTTGAACTAAAATAAACCTCTTCCATTACCTTAATAGGCTTGGGTTAAATGTACTCAACCACTGACCTCACTTTGAGGTTGGTTTGAGGTGGTATTGATAGGCTTGTCAATCAGCCAGCCTCCCACAGTCTATTTGTAGGAGCCATTGGGCATTCCTGTCCACCTCACAAAAAATCTGGCTGACCAGGATACTGGAATGAGCCCCTTTATGAATCTGGGATTTTCATTAGGAAGTTAATAATAGGGGAAACCATATAATAATAGGGGAAACCATGTAGCACTTATCATTGGCTTTCAGTCTCCTTCCTTAGCAGGAGCTGCTCAAGACATGGAGAGATTGCACCGTGAGGGATTCTCTGATTGGAGTTTTTATCACATCACCACACCCTCTTTTTTTCTCCCCCCCCACACAAAACCCACTCCCAAGCTCAAGCCTCATTACTCCCTGCTGCCCCTTAAAACCCTACTCTTTATGCCAATTTATAATTTTTCAAACATGCTATGTTGTTTCCTGGCTCCATACGTTTGTCCACACTTTTTATCTGGGACACACTTTCCTCCCTCCTCAGCTATTAAGTGACACTCGTCTTACATACTTAAATATCTCCTTCTCTAGAAATTGTCCTAGATATTCCCCAGAATATCTTGTTCCTCAGATATTCTTCTAGCACCAACTGTATCCTCTTTATGAGTAGCCTTTATGACCTGGATTACAGCGGTTGGTTTCTAGTAGGTTATAGTTTAAGATTTTTGAGTAAAGACCAAAAATAATAGTAGCTTGAACCAGATAGAAGTTTATGTTTCCTTCTAGGCATCACTTGAGAGTACCATTGGGCAGTGACCCAGGCCTCCTCTACTTTGATCTTCTGCCATTCCTAGTGTATTGGCCAGTATAGTGCAAGTGGCTCACAACCAAACAAGAATTCTGTGGGTTGCCTTAATTTCAAAGCCAACTTCTTAACCACTAGGTCATATTACTTCGATTAGTGAAGCTGAGCTCATTGCAGATTGGGGAGGAAGATGTGAAAAAATGTTAGAAAATTTCAAGGTATATTGGGAGACACTTTGAGTGCCAGTGGAGGGTAGAAGGAGATGAGATCATGAAGGTTGGGGCTCATTGTGCAGGACTTGAATGTCAAACACACATCTGATGATGACAGTGACCTTTATTGTTGGATAGTGCCATTCCTCAAGCACACACTCCAAAATCACTGCCTCTGAAGTGAGAATCAGCTCCAAGTGCCTCTCCTAAATCTTTCTTACATTATTTTGGAGAGACATGGGTCAAGTCTTTACAAAGGGAAATGGAGTGGAGAAGCTAATACTCCGTGAATGACTTCTAAACAGGAGCCCATGGGCCTGATCCATCTACCTTCTGAACTATTTCCAAACCTGACTCATCATCCAAATTAATTAAAAAAAGAAACTTTAATAAGAGGCACTTCAATAAAAAAAGAAACAGGATCCTAAGCCCTTCAATGACCCTTGAATCTCTAGGGTGGGACTCAGGAATCTATACATTTTTATAAAATTCTTTCAGTGAGTCTGATGAAGAGTTGGATGTGGGTACCCTTGCACTTAGAAGACCTATAACCACCCTGTATTTAACTGCAGATTCGCCGGTTGAGCTCCATTTTCTTTCATGGAGAAAACATTTTTCTCTCTTTGGTCCTTTGACAAGGTGATTCTTGTTTGACGTTCTCTTTGAACTCTAAGCCCCAGGTTGTTGCAATGTCCCAAAAGTTTTAGGCCTCCACGCCTGCTCAATGACAGATCCATTCTCTAGAAACTTATATGTTTGGTTAACTTCCAACCCAACTGTTTTACATCTTGTAAGGGGCTTTGGAAAATCATTAGACCTCAAAACTTAAAGTGGACCCCTGATAGAGATTTTTTTCTTAGATTTGACCATCCATATCTATGATTCTCATCTCACTAGTGCCATGGATCAAGCTTTCTGTCTTTAGAAAATTACCCAGGCTGAGACTGAATTCGATGGTGATAATAGAACATTTATTTAGTGCCTTCATGAGCCCTGTGCTTTGTATATATCATCTCATGTGAACTACTCTGACAAGCTGGGGATATTAAGATTATTTGTCCAAATTTATGCATGAAGAATCAGACTTAGAAAAGAAGCAGAACTGGGATTCAAACTCAGATATTTCAGTCCAAATTCTGAGTTAGTAAACTACTTGTCCCAGGTGTGTGTATGTGTGCGTGTTGGGAGGGCGGGGTAGAGAAGAGGACAAGGAACAGAGGTGGTGAGATAGAATTTCCTTGTTGGGACCTGATGCTTATTATCCTGTTCTATCCCCACCCCACCTGCCTTAGCCCCTCATGTTCTTATGCCAGTAACAGCCAATACAGGAAAAGCTTTTTATGCTCCAAGGCAAACTTTAGCAAAGAAAGTTGAGCTCCTTCTGCAGAAACTAGCTTTCCCTGTGCTTCATTTCAGAGCCTCAGTAGACCCACAAATATAATTTCCAGCTAATCACATATGCGCCAGACAATTATGATATACAATAAGTGATTAACACATTCAGCTGATTCCCTTGAAGACAATTCACCAAATTTATTGGAAGGCACTTTTATTCAAGATGCCACACACATTCTTTTTTCCACATTTCCTTCCTTTGCTGATTCACTATGTATTGTGCCTGAATCATTTGGTTTTTTTAAGCCAACAGAGCTGAATGGGAGAGACCCAAGCCTATGATTACTGCTGGGAAAATGGCAGGTTTGGCTCATGAGAAGTATGTATGGGGCACTCTTTGGGATCAGAAGCCTTCTAAATCTGAGACACTTGAAGAGGGAGATAACCATCACATTTGGTTCAAAGCTTCCCATGGAGATTGAGTTCATCTCCACAAATGCTATTATTTGTTGATAGGAGGAAAATTATGCTGGATCCCCTTGGTCTGTGGCAATTAGTGTGAATTCTCCTGTGGCAGGCTGAGCCCTCTGGAGCTTTAATTGATTCTAATGCAGAGTGGCTTAAAATAATTCACTCTTCCACAAGCTAATCTCTCATTTCCCGGAGCAGACTGAATTGTTCAGAAATGAGCCATTGAGAGAACTCTTTCTTCTCACTCAGTCCTAGATTTATGGCATATCTTTCCAGAAAAGAGAGGCCAATGTGGGTTCAGGGTCAGGGGAAGGGAATGAGGCTGGCTGTGCCTGTTATGTGACTCCAAATTTTTTTCTCCAGCCTAAAGAGTCTCATCCTTGTCCCCCAAACCTGCTTGATAAACCCAGGACAATGTGCATTAAAAAAAAAAAAAACTATTCTGTTCCTAAACCACTTAAAGTACTAGATGGCTAAAAAGACGTTAGCCAGTGCAACTGTGTGGAAAGAGTGCCATGGTTCAAGTTCTTGTCCTAACCCTACAACCAAACAGCTCAGTTCTCTATTCTGTAAAATGAGCCAGTTGAATTCACTGCTCTCTGAAGGCTAAATTTGATTAAATCCATTTCATTATTCTACAACAGGGTTTCCTAACCTCTGCATGAATAGCATTTGGGGGCAGATAATTATTTGTTATAGGAGCTGTCCTGTGCATAGTAGGATGTTGAGAAGTATCCATGGTTTCTACCTATCCCACTGAGTAACACCCACTCCACTGAGATGCAACAACAAAAATTGTTTCCAGATATTGCTAAATGTCCTTTGCAGGGCAGAATTGCCCCTGGTTGAGAACCACCTTCAAAACCTCCCTGTTGCCTACCAAAAATGCATAATTTATTAAATATTAAATATTATTTATTGGTACTGGCCAAAGATTCAGTCCCTGCCCTCAAGGAACTCAAAGTCTAGCTACGAGGACAGATAATTATAATCTAGTGGGGCATATAGAATAATTAGGAGAGATGTGGAGGAAGGAAGTGAGAAAACTTTTTGAGGGAGAAGACAAAAAGCTCAGAAAGCTTTTTCATGAAAGGATGAATAGAAATTAGCTAGGCATTCTCAGCTAATGGGACAGCATTTTAAAAAGGTTAGTGGTGAGAAAAATGACCTACTCCCACAAAGCTGTTTGAACTGAAGAGTGGTGAGGTTGAATGCCTCAGGGACAAAAAGACCCCCAATCCCAGCTATGTGTGTACGATGTTTTTTGTCTTGTTTTGTTTTGTTTTTGTTTGTTTTAATTCCATTCTGGAGAAGCAGTTCAGAACCCTAGAGAACTCCAGCCATTGTTCTGGTGAATCCCCAGTAGAATGTGACTGTGTGGAGCTCTCCAAGGTACTGACCATATCCATATAAATTGCCTTTAATCAGCAACTCTGTACCTAGGGACCTGCCTAGAACCTTGCTGTTTCCTGTACCTGACTCCTGCCCATGCCTGAAGCTATGTAGTGGAAAGAGCATAGGTTTACCAACCTAAATGATTCAGATTAGGGGAAAGGCAAATAAATGCTAAATTGTTTTATTATAAATTATGGTGTGTCCCTGTGAAAGAATGTTACACAGTGGTGGCCTTATATGTTTTAAAAAATTATTTAGAATTCTGTGTTTTCTAAGATGTCTATAGGATCATGTATTTCTTTACTCAGAAAAATATCATTTAAAATAAAAATAAAGAGCTTTGGAATCGAAGGACTGAGATGTAAATCCTAACTCTTGTCACTTAATAGCTGTCTTGGGTCAGTTAATTTAATCTTCACTAGCCATTGTTTACTGAACTACAAAACAGAGAAAAAAAAAAAAGGACAAACTGTCAATAATTCCCCTATGCCTACAATGCAGTCTTCTTGGGGATATTAAATAAGCACAAGCACATGTATCTACTACTGTGTTGCTTAAAGAAAAGAAACAAACACTCAGCAAATGTTTATTTCCTACCCCATCACTTGGATGCTCAGTTTTCTACTACAGCAAGGGCAAGCCTGGTGTAAAACAAGGGTGGCAACAGGTTTTGCATGCATGGACAGTTAGTGCCATTCCCACTTCCAATTCATGAGGACTTCATTAGAAACAGAGCTCTGCCATGGAACTAACTCTTAATATGTTTATGTTATTTCCACACCTGGCTCCCAGTACATTAGCATCTAGCCCCTGACCCTCATGACAGGATACTGGAAGATCATTCCCTGGGTAATCTGACCATCTGAAAAGTAAATGCTTATATTTGGTGTTCTCCCAACCAATAGCTGAGCTGGGTCACCCTACTTTAAATCTCAGAGTTTTCAGGCCCCATTCCCTGCTCAGAACTTCTAATTAGTTTTTTACTTTCCCATTCATTGTTGTGATCATACAGCCAAGTTTACATCTAAGGAAATTCTGTGTTATGGGAGATCAAAAACAGAGGGAAGAAGCAATTTGGACGAAATAAAAACTATGCAGGGAAGAAAAGTTCCCAAATGTATATTATGAGAAATAAAAGAACTTCCATGAGACAAGAACAGGAATATATATATATATATATATATATATATATATATATATATAGTTTTTTTTTTAAAGAACATTCAAGGAACATTAAAAAGCTCTTGAAAATGAGAAACTTAATAGCAGAAATGAACAACTGGGTAGAAAGATAATATTGAGGAAATTTCATCTCACTCTCACCTTCCAACTAAAAGAGCAAATATACATAGAAGAAAAACAGGAGAAAACATTAAAAAAGAAAAGAGGACCATCATAAATGTCCAACATTAGAATAATGACAGTTCTAAAGAGAAACAATAGAGAAAATGGGAAAGAGTAGAAAATTCTTTTTTTTTTTTTTAAATGTTTTTTTTTTTTCAACGTTTATTTATTTTTGGGACAGAGAGAGACAGAGCATGAACGGGGGAGGGGCAGAGAGAGAGGGAGACACAGAATCGGAAACAGGCTCCAGGCTCTGAGCCATCAGCCCAGAGCCCGACGCGGGGCTCGAACTCATGGACCGCGAGATCGTGACCTGGCTGAAGTCGGACGCTTAACCGACTGTGCCACCCAGGCGCCCCCAGACTAGAAAATTCTTACAAATGGATGCAAGAAATTTCCTGGCATGGATTGAAAGGGACCACCAAATACCCAGCCTAATGAATGAAAGAAAGAAACTCACAAGACACATACATCATTGTGAAATTTCAGATCACTGGGACAAAGAAAAAATTGTACAAGCCACCAGCAGTGAGCTATATTATATATATAATATAATACATATAATAATAATATATATTACATATAATGTAAACATATATATAATATATAAATATATTTTAAATAGTTTTATGTAATATTTATATAAATATATAAATGTTTAAATATGTAAATGTTTTATATAATATACATATTTATATATAAAATTTAAATATATAAATATGAAACAAATATTAAATATATTTACAATTTTTATCTTAAAATAAATATGGATATATTTTAAGTAAATTTATATAATATTTAAACATATAAATATTAATATGAAATATATTTATATAAATATAAAATATTTTAAATAAACTATAGATAGTCTCAAAGATCTAGAATCAGAATGACTTTAGATTTCACAACAGCAACACTCGAAACAAGAAGACAATAGAGAAATTCAAAGTACTGATGGAAAAATTAACCTCTATCTGGAATTCTATACCCAGCCCAACCATAAATCAAGTACTATAGAGTAAAAACATTTCTAGACCTGTACAGTCTCAACAGATTTCTCTCCCCATGTACCGTTCCTCAGGGAATTACTAGAGTATATACTCCACAAAAAAATAGTACACCAAGAAAGAGAAATACATTGAATATAGGAATCGTGTGCTCCAGCACTGGAAGGGATGAAAGAAATACCCAACAGGATGGTAAATGGTGGTCTCAGATTGACAACTGTGAACCAGGCTTGGAGGACAACCAGACCAGGTGATAGCAGAGTGCCTCAAAAGAGATGTGTTTAAAGCTGTCATCACCAAGACCCCCACTTTTTGTTTTTTTACCTGAGCATTAGAATTACCAGGTGATTCTTGCTGAGCAGATAATATGTTGTTATTTGCCTTAATCATTTCTGATGTGGAGGATGCTGCTTTTCCTACTATGGCCTATTTTCTAGATCAGCTGAGGATGCTCTTTTCACCCCACAGAAGTGCCCTCTCCTTTGATCTACTTCAGAAGCTGAAAGTAGGCTGTGGTAAAGGAGAAAATCCAGAGCAGTCCACCTCTGGATCATATTTCTTTTGGATACCCAGTGCCTGGCCCCCACCACAGCCTTACCAGATGTCCAACTCTGCTTTCCCAAGACCCACTCATTACCTTGCCCACCTACTTCCCCAGAAGAGGCTCTTGTAAGTAGATACTTGAGGGAACTGAAACCAGACTGACCAAGGACTGTTTAGTTTATCTTCTCCTGGCTGCCTTCCAACATCGCTCTTTCATTCTCAGCTAGATTTATGCTTCTACGCAATACTCGTTGTTTAGAAAAATATACCTAGGTGGTAAACCTATAAGGAAAACCAAGAGTATGATTAGCACAAAAGTCAAGATAATGGTTACCTCTGGGGAAGAGGTTGGAGGTTTTATTTAGAAAGGGATATTTGGCAGACTTCTGAGGCACTGGTCAATGTTCTATTAATTTCTGTTGTAAGTACAGAGGTGTTAAATGTTATATATTTTCAACTCTACATGTATCTGAAATACTCTTCCATACATATTGTACACTTTACAATAAAAATTTACATACCAAGCTAAGCCACCCTGTGAAGCCATGAAATCATATATGTTCATATGTACTCTCTGGGTCTCGAACAGAGGGAACTATGAAAAAGGACATAAGGTTCTCCCTCTCTCAGAGCCCTAATCAAGAGGTAACAGGAATAGCAAAATACTCAACCAGCAGCGCAACACTGAGGTTTCTCAGACCACTTTAATAAATTGTTTTCACAGCACTTGGAATCCTGTTGTATTGACCTGGATTCCATGAAAGACCGCTCTGCATAGAAAAGCAACCCAGAGCCACCCCCTAAGCTATTAGTGAGAAGGTATGATGTAGGAGGCTGTGTATTCTCCGTTTGCCTTTCCTGATGCATTCTCTGCCCTGTCCACCTTGCTCTGTGCCCCAAAGGCTGATTTCCACAGACTACATCGCCCAGGCGCCTCTGTTCTTTGGCCTTTAGCTGGATTCTGTCAATGGGAAGCACTGTTAGGAGAATAGAAGGCAGGAAAGAGAGACAGAGGTCAAGGATATTTCTCCCCCTCTCCCTCCCTACCTCACCACCCCTTAGTGTTTTCTTAATTCCACACACACCTCAATGAATTGTCCCATATGCAGTTTTCTTCAGCCGAACCATTTTGAGTGTCTCTTCCATTTCTCGTTGGGACCCTGACATTTTATTTCAATATTTACTTGTCCTTACCCAGTGGTACATTTTCATGTTAATATGGATTTTTGAGGACCCGAAGGCAGCACGTTTTTGTTTTGTTTTTGGTTGTTTTTTGTTTTTTGTTTTTTTTACAACTAACCTTTTAGATATACGTCTAAAAACATCTCTCTCCAATGCGGGGCGTTGGGGGGAGGCGGTCTGCAGCCGTGGCTTTTTGTGAAAAGGTTGTATGTTGGTTTATTATTCAATGAGTATTACTGCAAGCTAAGTGTAGAATGGCTTTGGAGAATTGGCTTCTGCCTTGTGGAATTTTTATTCCTTTTCCAACTCCATCCCAGAAAAAAGGGAGACCCCCATCCAGACACTGGCCAGGATGCAGTTCTCATAAGCATACTTGCTTGCTTTAAGAGAGGGCTTTTTTCCCCCCACAGAATGAGTCAGATGCTGATAGACTTCTAGCATCTCTCATCGTCTTCCCGTTGCCTCTTCCTCTGCGAAGATCAAAGCTCACCTCAGGAGAACTTCCAGAGAGAAGAAATAGCCAGCGGAACCCCCAAAGCCGGGCAGGAAAAGCAAGTAAACAAGTGATTGACGCACTTTGTAGACTAGCTGGAGGGGCTGCAATGCAGTCTCTGCTGGGGATGAGCATGAGCAGGGGAAGTTGAGGAAGCAGTCCAGGATGGGGGCGGAGCCCCGGAGGGCTTGGGTAACAGCTCATTGTTTCTCTGGGTTCCCAGGGAATAAGACAGTCCTCGGACAAAACAAGCACAAAACAAACGTGCGAGGAGGACAGGCTGGACAGGCTGTTTGTGTTGCTAAACGCGGAAAGAAGGGAAGTGACTGGCTGGAGGGAGTGTGGGTTTCAGGGCCTTATCCTCGGCCCCTTGGGACACAAGAGGAAGGAGGAGAAGGAGCTGGGACAAAAGGAGGCAGTGCTGGGTGTTAAATACATGGGACCTGGAGGTGGGCAGACCTGGGTTCAAGTCCTAGGGCCTCGATTTCCTAGCTCTGTAACTTGGCCCTATTATTTAATTTCTCTGGGCCTTGGTTTTATTACTCCTGAAATGGGAATGATACTTCTCACTCATAAGGTCTCCTTGAAGACTTAATAAGGGAATGCACTTTAAGTGACACATAGAAAGGTCTGGTTAGAAAGTTGTATGAATGAGGAACCGAGAAGTGGAGAGGAAGCTGTGTGCTGCTGCATTGCCAAGCACCTGGGGTTTATTTATTTATTTTTATTTTTATTATTTTTTTAATGTTTATTTTTGAGAGAGTGTGAGTGGGGGAGGGGCAGAGAGAGAGGGAGACACAGAATCCGAAGGAGGCCCCAGGCTCTGAGCTGTTAGCACAGAGCCTGACGCAGGAGTCAAACTCACGGAACGGGAGATCATGACCTGAGCTCCAGGCTCCGAGCTGTCAGCACAGGGCCCGCCTGACATGGGGCTCCAGTTCTCCAACTGTGAGGTCATGACCTAAGCTGAAGTCAAGCTCAACCAATGGAGCCACCCAGGCGCCCCAAGCACCTGGGGTTTCTTTAGTCAGGGTTCTGGCATAAATTCATTGTGTGATCTTGAGCAAGTCTCCACTCCCCCCCCCCCCCCCCCGCCCCGCCCCAGCCGTCTCGGTGCTGACTTTTGCATCCCTGGAGTGAGGGTGCTGAACGAGGTCTCTGAGGTTTGTTCTAGTGTCAAGATCTGGGGTTCTAAAGAGCGATATCCAAGATGTGGCTAGGAAATTCTCTGACTTGAAACAAAAATAAAGCAGAAGCAGCTACGTGAAGTGTTCGTTCCCATCATGCTGGTCTCCTTGGGAGCTTTACTCCCATTAAAATAATGCTGCCATTTCCCCCAAACATTTTCAAATTCATTGGTTTAAAATTATCTGCAGAGCCAGTTGTTGGAGCCAAATGAGAAAATCGTCTCAGTGCTTTATAGCCATGAGTTTCTTTTTTCTTTTTGTTTCTTTTGTTCTTTGACCAAAAAAAAAAAAAAAAAAAGGTTCTCATTCCCTTAAAGCAAATTGGATTCCACTCCCAATTTTGCTACTAACTGGTGGAAAATTGTAATTTTACCTCTTTGACCTTGACCTGGAAGATGGGGATAATAATACCCACATTGTAGTGTGGCCATAGACAAGCAGAAGATGAACACAGCAGCACCAGCCAGGGTGTGTGGCTTAGGGCAGGCAGTAGAACACATGGACACATCCATCCATACATACCTTCATTCTGCCATTCCCTCCCTTTACCACTCTGCCCACTAAATAAATTCACAGCTCACTTAATCCACTGAATTATCAGGCTCTGTAGAGGCAGAACCTGAGTCTTTCCCTTTACTTTCCCACAAAACACTTCTGATGCTTCTGATCACCAAATGTAAGGAAGTTTCTCTGGGACACCCAGCTGGCAATTCTCTGTGACTGGGTATCCTACAATCAAACGCAATTCTGATACTATCTCCCAGGAGAGTCAGATCCCTGACTATCCCAGAGACAACGACAGATCCCACAGGTCAAGGGCTCAGTCCCACGAGGCGGTCCTCTGCCTCAGATGCCAATCACAACTAGTAGGTCCTAGGTTACCCCCAGCTTCTGTCTGACCTGACTATAAATCAGGCATTCCCATGATATCCCTCCTCGTGTTCAATTAATTGGGTAGAACAAATGACAGAACTCAGGGAAACACTTAACTTAAATGTACCAGTTTCTTAAAGGATGATAAAGGATACAGATGACCAGACAGATGAAGAGATACATGAGGTGAGGTCTGAGAGGGTCCCAACCACAGGAGTTTCTGTCTCTGTGGAGTTGGGGTGTGTTACTCTCCCGATACATGGATGCTTTAACCTACCGGAAGCTCTCTGAGCTGTGTACTATTGGGATTTTATGAAGGTTTCCTCACATAAGCATGATTAATTTTTTTTTATTTAAAAAATCTTTAATGTTTATTTTTGAGAGAGAGAGAGAGAGAGAGACAGAGTATGAGCAGGGGAGGGGCAGAGAGAGAGGGAGACACAGAATCCGAAGCAGGCTCCAGGCTCTGAGCTGTCAGCACAGAGCCTGACGCGGGGCTCTCACAGACTGCACAATCATGATCTGAGCTAAAGTTGGACACTCGACCAACTGAGCCACCCAGGTGCCCCAAGAAGGATTAATTATTAACTCCATTTCCAACCCCTTCCCCTCTCTAGAGAAGTGGGGAAGGCTGCTGAAAATTCCAAGCTTCTAATCATGGCTTGGTCTTTCTGGTGACCAGTCCCCATCCAGGAGCCATTGAGGACCCTGCCCAAGGTCACCTCATTAGAACAAAAGATGCTTCTAGTGTTCAGATGAGTTAAGAATTTATAAGGGCTAGGGGTGCCTGGGTGGCTCAGTCGGTTAAGCGTCCGACTTCAGCTCAGGTCATGATCTCGTGGTCCATGAGTTCAAGCCCTGCATCAGGCTCTGTGCTGACAGCTCAGAACCTGGGGCCTGCTTTGGATTCTGTGTCTCCCTCTCTCTCTGGTCCTCCCCTGTTTGCGCTCTGTCTCTCTCTGTCTTTCAAAAATGAATAAATGTTAAAAAAAAAATTTTTTTTTTTAATTTATAAGGGCTTTAGGAGCCTGTGTCAGGGACTGGGGATGAAGACCAAATATATATTTCTCATTATAAATCACAGTATCATAGACTCCAAATTATTTTCTTCCATTCCCAAAAATCAAATATACTTTCAGGGGTAGAGATTTGGTATCATGAAGGCCAGTCAACAGAATGTGCTCAGATTTTGAAGATTTCTCTTTTAGACTATACATTACGTGTGTGTGTATGTGTGTGTGTGCGCGCGCGCATGTGTGTATACATTTGGTGTTTAATAAAATCCTCAACCCCTGTGAGACCAGCAGATAGACCTGCAGCCAGCACTGTGATGCTGATTCAGTACCTGGCTTCAGGGCTCAGGATGATACCCAGAGGCAGGGAGACCTTGAAGGCAAGGGTACACTTCGGAGCCAGCCAGTCCTGGCCTCTAGGCTCAGGGCAGTCCACTCTGGCTGGGTGACTTCTGTCAATCACATCATCCTTTGAAGTTTCAGTTCACTTACCAGGAAAAGGGGGGCAGATAGCACAAGCCTCATAAAGTTCTTATGAGGATTGTAAATGCTAGTTTTATGAATGAGCAAAGAAGAGGCACCAGTGGGCAGAACATTCGTTCTATGTAAGGCATATTACACCAGATTCCATGTGGCAGGGAAAGATGGAGAGAAAAGGCAGCCAGCAGTCTTAACTCTGTCCAGTGCAGCCTCTAGAAAGAAAAGTGCTCTCCCCAGTGAAGTCCAGTTCCCCAGCCTTTCCTAGCTGGAAGAGTGGTGTCTTTGTTCTCTCCTTCTCTCCCAAGGAAGTCATTTCCTCAGCCTCTGGCCTAAAAGCTGCCAGGCAAGTTTCAAACACGTTTATGAATGTCTTCACCTGAAGTCGCCTGATTGGTTTATCAGTGCTGGCCCTGGAAACATTTCCTTACAATGAGCAGTGACATTTACAGCTTCAAGAAATGCAAGGGAAACATTTTTCTTGCTGACTCCTCTCTCTCTCTCTCTAATGAAGCTATCATTATAGTCTTCCAAAGGTGGACCCTGTGAGTCAAAAACGTCCATAACTTCCCACAGGAGAAACACTGTAAATGTCAGAAGCCTGATATTACTGTCTGAAATGCATAAAGTCATGGCAGCCACATGGAGTCCTGTGCTCAGGAGGGCTCTGCTCCTGGTCTAATAGTCTGCATTTAAAAGTGGCATTGCACAAGAGCGCCTGGGTAGCCCAGTCAGTTAAGCATCTGACTTTGGCTCAGGTCATGATCTCATGGTTTGTGGGTTTGAGCCCCGCATCGGGCTGTGTGCTGGCAGCTCAGAGCCTGGCGCCTGCTTCAACTTCTGTCTCCCTCTCTCTCTGCCCCTCCCCCACTCATGCTCTCTCTCTCTCATGCGCGCTCTCTCTCTCAAAATAAATAAACATTAAAAAAAGATTTTTAAACTGGCATTGCACAGTATAAAGAAGTAAAATTCACGCTAATAATTTAAAACCTTAATTTTTCTTTACTTAGAAGGACTTTACATAGCAAGAAAAAAACAAAAAAACAAAAAAACCCACTATGACTGGCAGAAGAAAGGAAAAATCTATTTTTTTGTACACCCAACAACATTAACAACATTTTCTCCTGCCTTTTGAACAAGGAGCCCTGCACTTTCATTTTGCAGGGGCCCCACAAATTATGTAGTCAGCTCTGTTGGCCGAAGTGTAGAAACAGCAGATGTTTCCATTGTAAGAAAAGAAAAGAAAAATATATACAAATAAGGGGCACATTGGTGTTACTCACTTAATGATGACCACTTTAGCCGAGTTTTCTCTTCCCAGTTTGTGCAGTCTATTCACTGTATGTATGTGTTTATTCTCGCTTACACTAAAAAGCTATCTACTGCCAGATACACAAATTTGTCTATGTTTTAGATGCATGGTATTTTGTCTGAGGTTGGACGCAGAATACTTTCTTAGGTAACTGCAGTTCAACACTTGTGAAAAAAAGACTTTTCTTTCTTCCTCCTCATCTTTCAATGGCTTTCCCTCCCATCAGTCACAACAGCACATTGAAGGCTCTGAGAAGTCCTGCAGCAAAAACAGACAAAACATTCAACCTGTTTTGCTTCTGTTAACCCAGAATTTTGGAAACCTGGTCCCCTTCTTTGGTATAATACCTCTGATCATTCTCAGAGTCAGCAACGTAGCACAGTGTTTACCAACCTGGGTCTGGGTACAGACTCTCTAGAATTGACTCCACTAGTGTCCTGAAGGAAGGTTCCTATCTTTCTAAACCTCAGATTTCTCATAAGCAAAACGGGGCTAATAATCCTATCTCATAGGATTGTTGTACCGATAAAATAATATTATATGTGAAATATAGGCAGTAGGCACTTGATAAAGGTAAACGCTATTATTAAAAAATCTTAAAGAAGTCCTTCCCTCCAAAGCCATTCCTGCTCTCAGCAGTCATAACTAGTCTGTCTGCATGTTCCTACCTCCCTGTCTCTCCCTGTTTTCTTAACCCTCAACTTTGAGCTCATTAAGTCAGCACTCCCCAGCCCACCCATGTGTCTAAGATTCTCACCAGCCGTGTTTTATAAATCACTCTTTTGGGGCACCTGGGTGGCTCAGTGGGTTAAGCGTCTGACTTCGGCTCAGGTCATGATCTCACAGTTCGTGTGTTCGAGCCCCACATCGGGCCCTGTGCTGACAGCTCAGAACCTGGACCCTGCTTCGGATTCTGTGTCTCCCTCTCTCTGCCCCCCCCCTACTCGCACTCTGTCTCTATCTCTCAAAAATGAATAAACGTTAAAAAATTTAAAAAAAAAATCACTCTTTCATAGCACCCTCCTGGCTGCAGTAGGACTGGAGCCAGGGAGGAGGCAAGGCCACTTTTTATGAATGTCTTCACCTATGATGAAGAGTTTGTGGTGTGTGTCCTCACGTGGGAAATGTGATTTCGTTTTTGTTGTTGTTTTAAGAAGATATTCCTTTAAGTGCGCCCAAGTGTTTATAGCTATAAATATTATAATGCAATAAAGTCTGGCTGCTGAAAGACAGATGCCCAAGCTCTGCTCTGAGCAACATCCAGAGGCAAAGCATCATGCTGATGGAAGATTCCAGTTAGCAGAACTGTCTGTTCTACATTGAGATCCAAATGCAAAGCCAGAGCTCCAGTGCAGGTAGTAAAATGCCCTGTGTGGGCTGGTTGGTGCTGATGCTCTCTGTTTGTATCATTATGAAAGCTTTAATCATTAGGCCTTGTCTCTCTCTCACGTGGCCTGTTGAGGAGGACCAGGGAGCCTTCCTGGACCTGGTGGGGAAAGTGCCAGCCTACAAAGCCTTCCAGATATAGACAGGAAAGCATAATGAAGTGACCTTCAGGGAAGTCTTAAGTTAACCATCAGGATTTAGTGTGGGAAACAGAAACCACTCTTGGTTTCTCAAGCCCAAAGCAATTAGACTTAATATGAGAAATTAGGTACCTCCAGGAGGAATAGAAGTCAGGAACCACTCGAAGACTAATGTTTCAAGGTCATACCTCCACAGCTGCAGCCAGAGGTCAGGAAATTGCTGCTTCTGCTGTGCAGTCACTTTGATGTGAACCCATGAACCTGGTGACCAGGAACTTGGACTTGGCCTCTGGCAGCTGCAACCACATCTGTCCAATCTTGCTTACTTCCTCTTTCCAAGTTTTGCCTAAGTTTATCTCAGCCTAAAATCTCTAGCTGCAAGGGAGTCTGGCCAAGTAGATGTTGGAACTCCCAGCCCTTGTAATACAGACAGAAGAATGGGGGGCATGGGAGAGAGTGGACTGGATTCCAGGAGACCATATCAGGGACATCTTCTAGACGAAACAACAGTAGCTTTCATCTAGCAAGTGCCTGTGATTTGCCAGATGCTATGTTAGGTGGTTTACATATATATCCAATTTGATTTTTCACACCAGTCCTCTGAGGAATATGTAATAGCCTCTTTTTACAGATGAGAAAGCTGAGGATCAGAGAGATCAAATGAATTACTCAGTCTGTGATGGTTAATTTTATGTATCTACTTGGCTAGGCTATGGTGGCCAGTTGTGTGGTCAGACACCAGTCAATGTTGCTGTGGAGGTATTGTTGAGATGTGACTAACATTTATATCAAGAGACTTTGAATAAAGTTGATTACTCTCCTTAATGTGGTTGGGTCTCATCCAGATGGCTGAAGGCCTAAGAGTAGGAAGAAGGAATTCTGCCTCCAGACTCCCTTTAGACTTAAGACCTCGATATACATCAACTCCTGACAAAATATCTAGCCTGTTGAACTTCCCTGAAGATTTTGGACTTGCCAACCTCTCCAGTCACATGAGCCAATTCCTTAAGATCTCTCCCCAGATAGGTAGGTAGGTAGGTAAGTAGGTAGGTAGGTAGAAAAATGATACAGTTAAATAGATAAATAAATAGTATCCAAATCTTTATCTAACTAACCACATCCATCCTATTGGTTCTATTTCTCTGGAGAACCCTATTGAGTATAATTGTCCAACAAGCAGTAAATGTTATTGTTGAGTTTCAGACTCAGTTCAACTCCAAAGCCCATGCTCTTGATAGACTCAGACAGTCTCATGTTCTTAGACTCTCATCAGCCCTGTCAACACTTGGGGGGCTCCAGACTCCATGGCAGAAAGATGTCCATGCATTCTGGGGTACCTGAAATGGAGAGGAAGCCATGGCCTGTCTGTGCAGACCCAGGTTAAGGGGGGATTGCTGTATTGTCTTCTAGTCATTCTTCAAACATTATTAACTACCTGTTAGGGATCAGAGATTGTGTCAGGCTTAGTGAAGATGCAAAAAAAAAAAAAAAAATGGATGCAAAACAGCCATAACTAAGTGGTCCCTGACTTCCATTTGGAAGATGAGAGACTCAAGTAGATGTGCCTCTGTTCTCCTAGAAAATATCTAAAAGGAACAAAGAGAACAAGAAATGGAAATTCAAACTCTGTCTTTGTTAAAACTATAAGAAAGTCAAACTCTAATAGGTTGGAAGAGTGTCCAAAGACGTAGATCAGGAGCAAGGGAGGGAACAGGAGAGAATGCAGAGGCTGCAGATGTCCAAGGTTTGCATAGTACACTCATGTGAGGTGAGGGGCACACCTGAAGTGATAGAACCTCAATCCTTTGCTTAGAAGAGTGAGAAGTGGGTGCTTATACCAGGAATCGGTGCTTGCTTGCATCTAGCTTGGTCCTGAGGAAGAAAGGAGAAGAAACTCTCAGTGTTACAGTAGGGGAGAGAAGAGGTTTTCTTTAGCATCAGCCCACTGGCTGTCTGTACCTACTGTCTGAAGAGAAGGAAAGACCAAACTTCCATCCCCGATTATGAGGAGGATTCCTGCTGATTTGGAACCTAACTTCCTGGATGAACTCCTGCAAGTACCAGATGGAGAAGAAACGCTCCTCACTCACTTTAGCCATCAAAGGTCTGTGCGACAGTGGCTTCTGCTTCGGAACAAGATGGGATAACAAGGGCTAGAATTACTCCCTGCCTGAAGAGAAAGAAAAAACCGAAAAAGCAAACAAAATACCTGCAATGAAGATGTTCAAAATATTGGATATAATTTGGTGGTATTCATTGATTTCCGAGTGATGGGGAATACATGAGGTGAGCCCTACAAGTCTGCCCCAGGTTACCACTGAGAGTTTTTTAGGTCATGGCACAGAGAGGAAAAACCTAATCGGAACCTGTGATCATTCAGTTTGGTAGAAGCTGGAAGGCTCGAGATGCTAAGGCAACTAGTTTTCAGAGAAGAACATGAGACAGAAGGGAGCTTCAGAGAGAGAGAGAGAGAGCATGCACACACTCCAGAAATGTACTGAAAGCCCTCCTGAGTCTTCAGCTGATTTCTGATAAGGGCATGCAACGTGAGGAAACCACCTGAGGAGGCCAAGGGAGGAGGTTGGGGAGGATAGAGAATGAACCATCTAAGAATTAGAGAAAAAATTCTCACTTAAGATCAGGCAAGGAAAAGGGTGCCTGGGTGGCTCTGTAGTTGAGCATCCGACTCTTGATTTCGGCTCAGGTCATGATCCCAGGGTCATGGGATTGAGTCCCATGCCTGGCTCCATGCCGGCCATGGAATCTGCAGGATTGTCCCTCTCTCTCTTTCTTTCTGTCTCTCTCTCTCCCTCTGCCCCTCCTCTGTTCACTCACACATTCTTTCTCTCTCCCTCTGCCCTTCCCCTGTTCTCCCTCTCAAAAAAAAAAAAAAAAAAAAGACCAGGCAAGGATGTCTGCCCTCCCCACTTCTACTGATATATCTAACAACATGGATGAATCTTAATAATTATACTAAGAATCCAGACCAAAAAAGAATATATACTGTATGATACCATTTATATAAAATTTTAGAAAACAAAAGTAACCTAAAGTGACAGAAAGCAGACCATTGGTGCACACGAATGGGGAAAGGGTGGGAAAGGACACGAGGAGGGATTATAAAAGGTACTGGGAAATTCGAGGGGTGATAAATATGTTCACTCTTTGTGGCAGTGGTTTCTCAGGTATATATAGATGTTAAAATGTATCAAATCGTACACTTAAACTTGTGTCGCTTCTTGTATATAATTACCCCAGAAGAAAAATACAACCCCCAAAATGAAGGAAAAGACAAGAAAAGCCAAGTAAATACAATATACTAAAAAATATATAAATAAATGGCAGCTCTGGAGGGGAAAAAAAAAACCCAGAAATCAGGACTAGAACAAATATTTAAAGATACATACAATTAATCAAAACTTCCCAGAAACCAAGGAAGACTTGAATTTAGCTATTAAAAGGGATAGCTGGTTCCAGAAAAAAAAATAAATAACAAGGATTCTTATTATCATGATCTATTCTAGTGAAATTACTAAACTTCAGAGATAAAGACCCTTTGGGGCAGTCAGATAAAAAAACAACATTAGTGACTTGCTGACTTCAGGTGTCTCTAAGTCAACGCCCATCATGAGAAGTCAGTAGAACAAATCCTAACAATCATTCAAGGAGAGAAAGTGCAACCTAAAATGTTTACTTTAAAATTCCCTTTAAAATCATATAAATTTTTATTTAAAAGATAGTAATAAGCATTTTGTGAACATGCAAGAATTTAGGAAAGATTGTTCTTACGAACTCTTCCCGAAGAAATTACTGGAGGACCAACTTTAACCCAAATAACACTCAGAATGGAAGATAACAAGGAATTATAACAAGAGAGCAAGCATTGCCTGGGAGAGAGGAGTCCATTGTTAGAATGGAAATGACTGAAAAGGATTTAAATATGTTAGCAGAGTCTGGGAACTTAATTGTATGTGAACTTGGAAGCATCAGTGCCTCAGAATATGGCCAAGAATAAATGCAGGCAGTGGAAATGATGAGTTCCTAAGTTGATATGCCATGATACTACGGGCCACTCTGCCTGAGGAGTTGACACCAGGCTGGATTTTTATCACATGCCTTTGGAACATGGGACTTTTACTGCTCCTTGAGAGTGGTGTTTGCCCACTTCTTTTGGGGGGAAACACTCCTTTCTATAAAGAGTAAAAGGTATCAAGTGATCAAATAACAGGTTGCATAGTAGTTTAAAATTATCTTGGCTGGGGCACCTGGGCCACTCAGTTGGCTGAGTGTCCGACTCTTGATTTTGGTTCATGTTATGATCCCAGGGTCATGGGATTGAGCACTGCATTGGGTTCTGTACAGAGTGTGGAGCCTGCTTGGGATTCTCTCTCTCCCCTGCTCATGAACTCTCTCTCAAATAAAAAAAAATTAATTATCTTGGCAAAATTTTAAAAAATGGTTGAAAAGTTGTCCCATTCATTTTTGGTACAAATAAGGAAATTTTCTTATAGGTCATATTTTAGATTCTGGAATTACTGTTAATTTTCTGAGATGTGAATATGGCATTATAGTAGGAAAATGTTCTTATTTATAGGAGATTTATGGTGAAATATTTAGAGATGGGGAGTCGTATTATGATTTGCTTCCAGATTATTCAGCAAAAAAACGTATACATCATACGTAAAAAGAAAATATGACAAAATGTTAACAATCAGTGAATCTTGTTCACTAATTGAGGAGTATATGGGATGTTCATCATACTAATCTCTTGACCTTTCTGTAGGTGTGAAATTTCCAAAGTAAAAAGTTTCCAGTTAAAAACAGAGTATCAGGGGCTCTTGGATGGCTCAGTTGGTTGAATGTCCAACTCTTGGTTGTGGCTCAGCTCATGGTCTCAGGGTTCGTGGGTCCAAGCTCTGTGTCAGTGCTGACCCTGCTTGGAATTCTCTCTCCCTCTCTTTCTGCCCCATTTCCTGCTCACTCTGTCTCGCTCTCTCTCAGAATAAATAAATAAAACTTAAAAAAATTTAAAACAGAATATCAAAACAGCAAAGATTATCTTTTAGGAAAATCAAGACCTAAAAAAAACATCTCCCTAAGGAAGTATCTGGGCTCAAAGATATAATCAGATGACTTGAAGAAATTATTCAGATGCACAGGAAATGTGCTGGCTGCTTGTAGAACTGAGGAAGAGCAGAATATGAAGAATTCACTGGAAAGCTGGCACTCTGTGGAAAGGTCACACAATTTTACAAGCGATTTTATAAAAACTTCCAGAGAGCCAAAGAATCTGTAATAAAGATAAGCTAAGTAAAGTGAAGATGATGTCTGTGTGCTATTCAGTTCCAGAAAAGAAAATCTCAGGCTTGGGGTTGGCGTGGAACTATTCTGGAGAAGATTAGAATGAATGAAATACTGAGCTCAGTAAATGAATCAAATATTATCAGAAACCTCAGCAAGTCCTACAAGAAGCTCTATTGCACCAAGAGCATGAAACTCCCATTCTGAATAATTGCACTGGGATGCTGAAACACCCAGTGACCTGGGTGAGAAGATACATGGTCCAAGGAGAGAGGCGGTAGACAGGTCTCCATCTGAGACAAAATGAAGAATGGTTGAAAAAGGAGAGTCCGTTTCCAGTCTAAACTGAGTGACGAGATGTCAGAGAGGCACAGAGAAATTGGACCCTGACTCTAGGGCACAGCATTCCATCAAAGCTCTCCTAGAAAATAGATGCACAGCCTCGCAGCCAAAGCCCAAGTTCTTAATGACCTGGCAGGTGGAGAGGCATTGACTCTGCGGGAGCATGGGTGGGAAGATGGAGAGCAGGTGCTCTTTGCTTCAGAGGAAGTAAAAGCTTATAAGCAGAGAACTTAGGAGCAGGAGGATAAATTAGGAGAAAGGGTGGGGGGGAGGAGGGGATGAGATGTAATAAAGCCTAAATTGCTCTTTGGGATCAGAAAGTCAGTGACAGCAGGTGCTGCAGAAAGAGCTTTTGCTGGAGGGAAAGGCAGGCTGCCAGCTGGGGACAGAAACGAATACAAGTAAAACCGAGGCACCAGGGCCTCAAACACTTGTGGCTGTAACTCCAGGAAGACGTGATCATCAAATCCTACTACAGAGAGATCCTCTCAGCTTCTTCCAGAACTGGAGCTGTCCTCTACCCAGGGCCAACTACATAATTGGCTGGCTTCATGCAAAATGAAATTTCAGGTCCCTTGATCAAAAAGCATTTGCCAATGGGAAAATACCATTAAAGGTACTAAAACACACGCTCTTTCTTTTTTCCTGGGGTCTCTTGACGTGGCATGGTGTTTTTCACTTGTTATTTAACATCAATGTAAGTAACGAAACTTTAGACTTTTTTCATTAAGCATGAATTTTACCATTCATCTTTATATTGTCCTCTGGCATTTAATTTTTAAAGTTTATTTATTTTGAGAGTGAGACAGCACGAGCGGGTGAGCAACAGAGAGAGAGGGAGAGAGGGAGAATCCTAAGCAGGCTCTGCACTGACAGTGCAGAGCCCAGTGCAGTGCTTGATCTCATGAACCACAAGATCTTGACCTGAGCCGAACCCAAGAGTAAATAAAAGAGACTTTATGTCATATGCAGAGTCACCAGAATTATACAGTTCTCATTTTGTAGCTTATACATGTATATGTGTTTAGTTCTTACCAGAATAGTGGAAACACTGCACAAAACTAAACTTTTAAACTTCACTTCTTGATTCATGTGCCTTCTACCTACCCTCTACCTTCGGCTGACCAAGGAGGAAGGACTGAAGGAAAGGGAGCTGTTTTCACCATGATTTTGCCTTCACCTTCTGTGCTACCATTTTGGGCATCAGGTGATTGGCGAATGCAGATATGACAGAGTTCCTTAGTCATTCATGTTTCTTAGAACATCACGGCCTTCTTTCTGTGTTCAAAGCAGGTTCTGGTTCTAATGGAAAGTGTGGACTCTCCGGGCTGTCAGCAGCTCTGCTTAGTCCTAAATCACTACTTAACTTGTCCTTGCTTTCTACCTTGCCTCACTCAACTCTCACACATTGTGGGTCCCCCGGAATTCTGTGCTCATGAAGCTAAAACACAAGTTCAAAGAGAAAATTATTAGGAATTTCAAAATGGCAACAGCAGAACGTTGAACCAAACATGGGGCCTGTCTGAGCTGCATGCCCACAGAGACAGCCCTGACTCTTACCCCCCAAACCATGATTTGCTTCCTGGGGGAAGATCTTTAAGCTCTGGATCTAGAAGGGAACGTGTGGCTGTCAACCAGCCTCTACCCAGCTCTAGCAGCCTCTCTCCTTAACCATGATGGGTGACATATTTGATGCTGTCCTAGGAGTACTAGCATGATGTTGTCAGTAAGAGGATGCCACCACCCTGGGTGATTGGACCACCTCCCAACCTGTGGCCAACTTACCTTAGGGGCCTCCACCCATTTTGCTTGTCAGAGCCCTTCTAGACCAGGAGACCAAGTTCCTAGACTGTCACCAGGAATAAAGGTCCTTCAAGTACTTCACAGATATCCACCTTCTAGGTCCTTAGTTTCTCAGTGTAAAATTATACCTTCCTTCTGGTTCCCATTTAACCACTCCCACCCTCACTGCCATCCAAGGGTGGCCTCCACATCTTAGCATATGCACTGCCCCATGCACACACTTGCCTTCAGTGTCACACACAGGAAAATCCAGAGGCTTCTCTTGGCCTTTCAGCCTGAGCCAATGAAAGGAATTTTTGGAACATTTCATATTTCAGAATGAAATATGCATTTGCTTTGAGTACTGGACTTGTGTTTTCCATTTTAAAAGTTCCTCTCCTTTGTGCCTTAGCCTGGCCAAGAAAGTCATCCCTGAGTTTTGTAGTTGGGAAAAAAAATTGTACTTATTCAAATAAAGATCACCTCTTAAGCATTATCCTGCTACCTATCTGTCTTAGTTTTAGTTCCTAAAGTTTGGGTACTTGATAAATGTTTTTATTTCATTTTTTTTATTTTATATTTTTAATGTTTATTTATTTTTAAGAGAGACAGAGCATGAGCAGGGGAGGAGCAGAGAGAGAGACACACACACACACACAGAATGTGAAGCAGGCTCCAGGCTCCACGCTGTCAGCACAGAGCCCAACGTGGGGCTCGAACTCACAAACTATGAGATCATGACCTGAGTCGAAGTTAGACACTTAACCAATTGAGCCACCCAGGCGCCCTGATAAATGTTTTTAAATGTTATGAAAATGTAATGTATTTAAGTACTTTTTCTTTTCCAAATTCCAACAAACTGGCCCCATCCGAACCATAGAAGATGAAGAAAGGCCACAGCCAAGCCTCACACATCTTATAAGGGGTAGTTTGTCAGCTCCTCTAAGGGGCCCTCAGATCCTGGTCTACCCCACACATTGAAATCACCCTTCTCTGAGCCCTCTTGGCTCCTTCATTTTCCCATCTGATCACCTCTGCCTGCCAGTGAACTATTGACTTTTTTTTTCCAGCAAATATCCTTTATTTAGAGTATTTGGCCCAGAGTTTTTCAAAGTATATCCAGAGACCCCAACATCAGAATCCCTCCAGGGGTGGGGGTCAGGGGACTATGAAAGTAGAGACTTCAGTCTCCTTTGCAGACATTTGAAAGCAGAATCTCTGGGAATCTCAGGAATCTTCAGCTTTAACAAGTTCCCTAGAGAATCAAATGCCCACTGACCTGGTCCCACCACCCATTTTACATTTGAGGAAATTAAGGCCCTGAGGTCACCTATGTCCGAAGCAGTGAGGTAGGGACTAAAAGCCAGGTTGTTCTCTTTTAGCCCATCCTGCGTCTCTATACCAGGGTGCCTAGTGCCTCCCACCCCCAGTTTCCTAATAGACAATGCAAGCCTCAAGCATATAAATTCCTAAATGACAAGGAACACGTGAATCAAGCTGTGTACCCAGCACAGGGCTGGTGTGACATGGTGATTGCTATTTCAGCAGGTAGATCCATGAATGAATGAATGAATGATTCCCTACAGTGAAGCTTTGAAGTTTCCTGGCCCATTTTAAATTCACTTTTAGGTGTCTTTATTGGTAGCCATTGCAAATCCTCTTTGGCAGAGGGCTGGGTTTAAAAGGGAAAAAGGGGCACCTGGGTGGCTCAGTCAATTAAGCATCTGACTTCAGCTCAGGTCATGATCTCACCATTCGTGAGTTCAAGCCTCGCATCGGGCTCTGTGCTAACAGCTTGGACCCTGGAGCCTGCTTCAGATTCTGTGTCCCCCCCCCCCCCGCCCCTCCCCAACTTGCACTGTGGCTCTCTCTCTCTCAAAAATAAATAAACATTAAAAAAAATAAAAGAGAAAATAAATCAGGGTGCCTGGGTGGCTCAGTCACGTAAGCATCCAACTGGGGGCTTGGGCTCAGGTCATGATCTCAGTTTGTGAGTTGAAGCCCTGCATCAAGCCCCTGCTGTCAGCATGGAGACTGCTTTGGATCCTCTATCCCCCTCTTTCTCTGCCCCTCCCCTGCTCGCATGCCTTCTTAAAAGTAAAATAAACATTTAAAAGAAAAAGTAAATCAGGCAGATGAAAGCAAACGGTCCTGACAGAATAGAAAACTCCTGGCCTGCCTGCTCTAGTGCCCAGGATGGGGCTTCCGGAAGAATGACTGCCACGGCAGAGCCATCTCTCACTTCCTACATCAGCCTGCCACCTACACCCTCCATGCTTTAATGCTTGCTTATGGCTCTGTGCCCTCCCCAGACACCCAAGGTCAATTTAATCCAGTATTTATAATTGTTTGTTGCCTCTCATTTGGGCTGTTGGTGCTTTGATTGTAAAAACACCCACCACCTCTCATGGGATCAGGGGCTGGGAGGGAGAAGTTCATTAGTCTTTACAGCCATGATAATATTTTATGTCAAGGTAGAGGGTGGCTCAGCCCACGCATGCTCCAGCCTCTCTGCTCTGCATGGCTGGCTGTGGGCACTGATGGTATTGATTGCATCTATAATGACATGATGGCTACTCTCTGGAGTGGGACATGTAAATACCTTGACTCTCAGATGGGAGGGAAAGGATCTTTGTCAAAGGCAGAAATGTGTCCTCAGAGATCCTGAGAGTACACTTTACTTGAAAAGGGCTCATCAGGTCTCCTCTCTTTCCTACAATGGCCTAACGCCATTCCTCCCCCTGGATGCCCATATTCTTGAAAGGGATGGAATGAATAGATGGGTGAATGGAATCACTTCAGTTAAATATGACAAGCATTGAGTCAGAAGTGAAGATCTCCCCACAGATCTTTGAATCCAACACCCTCATTATACAGATGAAGAAACTGAGGCTCAGAGAGGAGAAGGTTCTGGGTTTCAAGACTTCTGATTGGATGTCCCTATGTTAACGTCCCTTCATTCTAGTAAAAAACAACTATCTATTAGAGGAAGGACTACTTCTAGCCCACAGGATGCCTTTTTGCAAGTAAGAAAAGGGATCCCTTCTTCCTGGTGACACAGCTCTGCTCCAGGGTGCATGGCTTGACAAGCAGAGAGGCAGCTGAATTTTCAGCTCCTGCTGGCTCTTGGGCAGGGCACCCTTGTCCAATGAACCTTGTCCAGTGAACCATCTTCATGATTTCCGTAGCTCTGGCTACGGAAATGCAAAGTTTATCCCTGAAGACAGGTCCTGAGCCTTATTTACTCCCATAAATTCTGCCTCATCTAGACCTGTGCCTATCCCAGTAGGGGAGGAAGAGAAATGTTTACAGAAGGAAATAAGGGAGCGGGGGAAGGGGCAATACCAATATACTTGGGAACTTCACAAGTGAAATTTGGTGAAGGAACAAAATAAGCAAAATCCAAATAACCGATCACTGGGTCTGGTACAGGAAAATAAGCAAAGTGAAATAGAGTCCAATTCGTTTGCTTAAACAATATTAAACTCCAGAGGAAAATGGAAAGATAGCCCTGCTGACATTACTTTAAGCTGTGGAGAGGGGCCAGGCAATTATATTAGGGAAAACAGATAAGTTTGTGAGTTGCCAAATAAAGAAGCAATCACAGAGATAAAAGCAGGCCCTTGCCCCAAACGGAAAACATAACTAAGTCATTTATCAACTTCCTATGCAGGGCCCAGGCACCTGATCTGGAGACAAATAAGAGGGCTGTTTTTTAAAATGGTGTTATCTTGAATAGCCTGATTCCTTTGCCTCAAGCTAGTTTGGATTAATCTATCTCCCAAGGAGGCTATAAAATTCTTCCTTTCCTTCATAAACCTTTGGAAGGACAGATGGTCATTCAACTGCAAGTGAAGTTTGATTTCCCTCCTTACTCCCCATGGTGGGGGGGTGAGAAATAGGGAGACATGAGGGTGGGGGGAGGGATGGGGTCTGGGAAGAGGGCAAGTCAAGAGCAGAGAGGAGAAAAGAGGAGGAGAGATCAAATCTTTCATTATGTTCAGAAGTTCAGTAATGTCTTCTGTTTCTCTCGTTTATTTAAACAAAAGTCCCTGTCTTCCTTTTAAGAGTCAGTGTGACCTGTGTCACCCCAGAGCAGGGATTTTATAACTTTTCAGAGTCACGGATGCTTTTTGAAAATCTGGTCAAAGGATAGAGGGACCGCCACCTCAGAAAAGATGCACATATGCATATGCTCACACGCTTTGATAAACAGTTTCAAAGAATTCATACATAAGTCCATCCTTGGATCCCAAGTTTAAAACACTTGTTTTAGGGGTGCCTGGATGGCTCAGTCGGTGAGCATCTGACTGCTAAATACAGCTCAGGTCATGATCCCAGGGTTGTGAGATGGAGCCCTACATCGGGCTCCGGACTGAGTATGGAGTCTGCTTAAGATTCTCTGTGTCTCCTCTGCCCCTCTCCCCATCCCCCCCTCTCTCTTTCAAGTAACAAAATTTTTTTTAATAAAAAAACACACCTGCTTTAGAGCCTGGAATGGAAGTCATTTTGGAGAGGACCCTAGAAACTTAAATGATAACACCTAATGCTGTCCTTTTTGCATTTTAAAGAGTGTTTGAAGGCCTTGATTGCATTATGAGGGAGCAACTTGGAAATCACCTACCTTAGAAGCATTAATGAGGACCCTGCTAGCTGAGACCTTGGGGAAAAAGGGAGACATTGGCAGGGATGTGATAGCACAGTCTTTACTAAGGAACACTAACCATTCAAAAAGGTGTATCTTCTTGGAAGGTTAGCCTACAATTTATCAATGTTGCCACAAGATGGCGGTGCTGTAGCCATATGGCTTTTCTTCCAAGTAAGCCTGCCTGTGCATATATCTGGGTCCCAAAATCAAATCAGTGTTTTTTCGTTCAACTTGTTCAGTAACTGAAAGACAAATACAGAGAGCCAAATACTTGCCTACCAACAACCTACAGCTGGTTTAGGTATCAGGGGTACAAAGATAAAGAAGATACATTGGTATCTTTACAATCCATGCTTTTTACTTCCTGCAGCAATAGTTAGCCATCATGGGGCTAGATTTTCATTCCTGAAATTCTTTCAACCATTTTCCCTTTCAGAGTCAAATAGTACATACATACCTTGCCCTTTAATTTCACAAACTCTATGTGAGCTATACCTGGTATTTTCTCCCCTGTGAATTTCCTGAACTCTGAGATGATGTAGCCTCTTTTCTCTGAATAATGCAACAAGAATTATTTATTAAACTAGCTAACTATTATACAGATGAAGAAGTATTACTAGTCACCAAAGAGCTCACTAAGCTCTCTTCATAAACTAGAGGCATTGTTCTTAAATGCCCCTTGCCCACACTTCTAACACATACACATGTACACACACACACACACACACACACACACACACACAAACATTCTTTAGGCTGTTGGTAGGTAGGTGGGCATCTATAAGGAAGTTGAGTTTGCATTAGGCCTTGAAGGAAACTTTCTCTGATTATTGTTCAAAGTATTTGTTTTGTCTGAATTCCCAAGTTCTTGTAATCTGGAATTTAGCATAAATTACCTAGACTTTCAGCTACGTGTGTGCCAGTCATGTCCTGCAGGACAGGGATGTGTTTCCATCTGCCAGGGCATATTTAGTAAAATGCCCAACAAGTAACATTGGTTGAATATCTCAGCAGGGTATAAACAATAAGACAGGAGTTGTAGGGAAGGGGGTATACTGGGCAGAAGAAATGGCAAGAGCAAAGACACCTGGGTAGGAAACGTCAAGGTCCTCACAGGAGAAGGTGATGCCTCCAAACGTGACCAGGGAGAAGGTGTCACAAGCATGGAGGAAGACAGAAGACGGGGGTGGGCAAGGAGCAGACCTTGAATGTTAACCTAGGCTTAGTGCAGTAGGCACAGGGGAGCTGGTGAAGAGTTACAAGTGAGGAGGATTTCAGCCAGATGCAGGAAGAGCAGTATGGGCTAAGAAAGGACCGGTGGGAATCCACTACACACATTCAGGGGTGAGATCTTAAGGGACTGAGCCCGCCTCTGCGACACCCTTGACGGTGACAGGGAAGGGTGCACTGAAGTGAGACAGTTAATGGAAGAAGGAATTAATGGAACATGGTGACTGCATGTGGGATGGCCAAAAAGAGTGACCTGGCACCTAAAGGGGAATGATGTGCTAGATTTGAGGCCACGATTATTCAAAAGAGAATCAAATATAAACTCTCGGTGTTATCGCCGAATGGATTTGAATATACAATTACAAAGACGCACACAAACAAGATTATTTGCAGATTTAAGACAGGCTGAGCCCAAAAATTATATGGAAAGGTAAAGAAACTTGAATACTCAAAATAATTTTGAAATAGGAAATCAAAATTGAAGTATTTGCACTACCTGATCTTAAAACATACTATACACTACAGTAATCAGGACAATGTGGTATTAGGGAAAGAACAGGCATACAGTTCAGTGGAGAAAAATAGAGCCCAGGAACAGACTCACACAAATATGATCAACTGAGTTTTGACAAAGGTGCTTAGGCAATTCAGTGCGTGTTTTCAACAGTTGGTCCTGGGACAACTGGATCTCCATATATTAAACCTCAACCTCAACCTACTTCACACCAGATGCAAAAAATTGACCTACGTGAACCATGGATCCAAATATAAAATGTAAGGCAATACAATTCTTATCAGAAAACATTATAAAATCTTTGTGACCTTGAGTTTGGCAAAGAGTTCTTAGATGCCAAAATGATGATTCATAAAAGAAAAAGAAAATAAATTTAACTTTATTAAACTTTAGAACTTTTGCTCTGCTAAGGACACAGAAAAGAGAATGTAAATTCAAGTCATAGGATGGGAGAAATATTTGCCAATCATATATCTGACAAATATATCTATAATATATAAAGAACACTTAACACTTAACAACAAGAAAAGAACCTAATTTTAAAAAAAAAAGACAAAAAATTTGAGCAGATACTTCACCAAAAGAAGATATAGAGATAACAAACACACACATGAAAAGATGTTCAACATTCTTTGTCATTAAAGAAACCCAAAAATGGGGGCACCTGGGTGGCTCAGTCGGTTAAGCATCTGACTTTGGCTCAGGTCATGGTCTTCTGGTCAGTGAGTTCGAGCCCCGCATCGGGCTCTGTGCTGACAGCTCACAGCCTGGAGGCTGTTTCAGATTCTGTGTCTCCCTCTCTCTCTGTGGCTTCTCCACTTGAACTCCATCTTTCTCTCTCTCTCAAAAATAAATAAACCTTTAAAAAAATTTTTAAAAAGAAACACAAATTAAAACCACAATGAAATGTCATTTTATAACTATTAAAATGGCTACATTTTTAAAAATACTGAGAATACCAAGTGCTGGCAAGGATATGGGGCAACTGGAAGTCTTCTGCATTGCGGTGGGAATGCCAAGTGGTACAGTGACTCTGGAAAATGGTTTGTCGGTGTCTCACAGTTATACATACACTTACCACACAACCTACTTATTCTACTCCTGGTATTTACCCTAGAGAAATGAAAACTTATATTCATACAAAGCCTGTGCACGAATGTTTATAGCAGCACAAATTCATAATTACCCAAATCGAAAATAATCCAAATATTCTTCAACTAGGAAATGGATAAATAACTTGTGATACATCCATGCAAAGAAATACTACTCATCAACAAGAAAGAATAAACAATTGATGAATGCAACAAATTAGACAGGTCTCAAATACACTGTGATCAGTTTTAGAAACGAGCCTCAAGTATTACATTATTTCATTTATATGACTTTCCAAAAAGGTGATAGGGACCCGTGGTAGACTAAGCTATCCCCCCGCCCCCCCACCAAAAAAAAGTATCCACAACTTATTTCCTGGGACCTTCAGATATTAATTCATCTAGCAAAAAAAAAAAAAAGTGTTTTGCAGGTGTGATTAATTTAAGATTCTTGAGATGGGATGATAACCCTGAATTATCCAAGTGGGCTCCAAATGCACTCATAAGTGTCTTTACAAGAGGGATGCAGAAAGAGTTTTCTCACAGGAAAAGGTCATACGAAGGTGGAACAGAGAGGGAATTTTGAGGATGCTGGCCTTGAAGGTTGGGTTAATGTGGCCACACCCAAAGAATGCTGTCAGCCAGCAGAAGCTTGAAGATGCAAAGAGCAGATTCTCTCCTGGAGTCTCCAGAAGGACTGGAGCTCTGCCTACACCTTGATTTGAATCCAGTGATACTTATTTTGGACATCTGGCCTCCAGAACTGTGAGAGAATAAATCTCCATTATTCTAAGGCACCAAGTTTATGGGAACTTGTCATAGCTGCCATGAGAAACTAATACAGGACAGAAAACAGATCAATGGTTTTCAGAGATTAACATTCCTTATGTTGAAATTGTTTTGTATATGTGGTGGTGGTTACAAGAATGTGGACACTGGGGCACCTGGGTGGCTCGGTTGGTTAAGGGTCCGACTCTTGGTTTTGGCTCAGGTCATGATCTCATGGTTTCATGAGTTCAAGCCCCTCATTGTGTTCTGCACAGGTAGGTGCAGAGCCTGCTTGGGATTCTGTCTCTCTCTCACCCTCTCTCTCTGTCCTTTCCCCACTCAAGCTGTCTCTGTCTCTCTCAAAATAAATAAATAAGCTTAAAAAAAAGAATGTAGACATTAATATGATCATCTCAATAAACGCAGAAAAGGCATTTGATGCAATTCAGCATCTATGATAAAAACTCCCAACAAAGTGGGTATAGAGGGAATGTGCCTCAACATAATAAAGTCCATATATGACAAGCTCACAAATAACATACTTGACAGTATGAAAACATTTCCTCTAAGATCAGAAAGAAAACAACGTAATTTTGAAAGTCTTAGCCACAGCAATTAGGCAAGAAAAATAAATAAAAGGCATTCAAATCAGTCGGGAAGAGGTAAAACTGTTGTTTTGCCAAAGACATATTATGTGTAGAAAACTCCACCAAGAGACTGTTAGAATAAGTGAATTCAGTAAAGTTAAAGAATACAAAATCAATATACAAAAATCACTTATATACATTAATGATGAACTATTAGAAAGAGAAATTAAGAAAACAATCCCATTGACAGTTGCATCAGAAAGAATAAAATACCTAGAAAGAAATTGAACTGAGATGGCGAAAGGCCTGTGCACTGAAAATTCTAAGACATTAATGAAATAAATTAAAGAAGACACAAATAAAGGGAAAGATATTCCACGTTCATTGATTGGAAAAATTAATATTGTTAAAGTGTTCATACTACCCCCTGCAATCTACAGCTATAATGCAATCTCTATCAAAATTGCAGTGGCAGTTTTTCACAGAAACAGAACAAGCAATCCTAAAATTTGCACGAAACCACACACAAAAATACCCAAAGCAATCTTAAGAAAGAACAAAGCTGGAGGCATCACACACCCTGATTTCCAACTGTATTAAAAAGCTATAGTGATCAAACCAGTATTGGCATAAAAAAAGACCCACAGACTGATGGAAAAGAATAGAGGGCCCAGAAATAAACTCAAACATAAATGGTCAATTAATTTACAACAAAGGAGCCATGAGTATACAATGGGGAAAGGACAATATCTTTAATAAATGGTGCTGGGAAAACTGGACAGCTACATGCAAAGGACTGAAACTGGACCTTATACCATGTACAAAAATTAACTCAAAATGGATTAAAAACTTGATCTGAAACCATAAAACTCCTAGAAGAAAACATAGGCAGTGAACTCCTTGACATCCAGTGACAATTTTTTGGAGTTGACATAAAAAACAAAGGAAACAAAATCAAAAATAAACAAAAGGGACTACATCAAACTAAAATGCTTCTGCACAGCAAAGGAAACCTTCAACAAAATGAAAAGGCAACCTACTGAATGGGAGAAGATATTTGCAAATCTTATCTCTGATAAGGACTTAGTATTAAAATATACAATGAACTCATACAAGTCAATAACATAAAAACAAATAATCTGATTAAAATATGAGCAGAGTATCTGAATAAACATTATTCTAAAAAAGACATGGACAGATGGCCAACAGGTACATGTGAAAGTGCTCAGCATCACTAATCAGGGAAATGCAAATTAAAACCACAGTGAGATATCACCTCACCTGTTAGAAAGTTATGATCAAAAAGACAAGAAATAACAAGAGTTGGCAAAGATGCGGAGAAAAGGGAACCTTTGTTGGTGGGAATGTAAATTGGTGCAGTCACTATGCAAAACAGTATGGGTGTTCTTCAAAAATTAAAAATAGAACTACCATATGATCCAGCCATTCTATTTCTGGGTATTTTCTGAAGGAAGTGAAAACACTAATTTGAAAAGATATGTGCACCCCCATGTTCACTGCAGCATTATTTAAAAAGCCAAGATATGGGAACAATCTAATTGTCCATCAGTGGATGAATGGATAAAATCAATGGAATATATATATGGAATATATATATGATATATATAATTGAATGTATATATAAATGGCATATTATTCAGCCATAAAAAAGAAGAAGTCTTGCCATTTGTGACAACATGAATGGACTTTGAGGGCATTATGCTGAGTGAGGTAAGTTAGATATAGAAGAAAAATAATGTGTCATCTTACTTATGTGTGGGATCTAAAACAAACAAGGAAACAAATTAAAAGGGGGGGCTCATAGGTACAGAGAACAAATTGATGGTTGCCAGAGGTGGGGGTGGGGGTGGGCAAAATGAATAAAAGGGGCTCAAATGGCACAAACTTCCAGTCATAAAATAAGCCCTGGGGATGTAATAGACAGCATGGTGACTATAGCTAATTATATTGTATTGCGTATTTGTAAGTTACTAAGAGAGTAGATCTTAAAAGTTCTCATCCCAAGAAAAAATTTTGTAACTATGTGGTGGTGATCCTTTTGCAATATATCAAATACTGAATCACTATATTGTACACCTGAAACACATATAATGTGTGTCGGTTATACCTCAATAAAAAACCCGTAATTTAGGCATGTGTTAAAATTCAGAAAACTGCACACCAAAAATAGTGAATACTACTGTATTTAAATTTTTAAAAATTGATAAAAATTTTTTAATTAAAAAAAAAATACCGTGATCTCAAATAGGAGAAGTGGGTCCCAGTCTCTTCCAAACTCTGAAGGGAGCACAGCTGAAGGGAAGCCAGGTGTCCAGCCCAGGTGACCGCGAGGCCATTACAGGAAGTGGCGGGAGAAGCTGCTGTGTGTGAGGGGTGGAGGGGGTTAGGGGGATGAAGGGAGTGACACCATCAAGCTTGTTGCAGACACTCTGAACTTGAGGAGACTTCAGGCTGTCTAGGCAGAAATGTGCAGCTGGTGGTAGAAATAGTGACTCTCAGGGCGGTGTGGGAGGTTGGAGGGCACAGGCAGTTAGGAGCAGACTTTCAACCAACAGGAACCTGCAGGTGTATTCCAGCTGTGTGACTTTGGCAAGTTACTTAGCCTCTCTGAACCTCACTTTCGTCTGGGAAACTGGGATAACGTGGGCACTTCCGTCACGTGAGGACTCAATGAGAGAAAGCAAGTGAAAGCATCTGACCCCAAGCCCGGCACATGATCAGGGCTGGAAATGTGAGCTATTAACGATTGTTGTCGCCAGAGTGAGGGGGACCCAACACGTGGAACCACAAGGGCACTGAGAATCTCATTTAGGAAAATGCGGCTGGCTGGAGGGACCGAAGAAGAGGGGCTGTCGGGGGGTACAGGAGCAGAGCAAGTAGCTGAAGGAGGACGAGGTGGTGTGTGTTAGTTTGCAAGGGCTTCCGGAACACGGTGACCACCAAGCGGCTGGCTGAAAACAAGGACACATATTGTCTCAGTTCTGGAGGCCAGAAGTTCGAGATAAGGGGTTGGTGGGGTTGGTTCCTTCTGAGGGCAGAGAGGCAGAACCCATCTATCCACGCCTCTCTCCTAGCTCCCGGAGGAGTCTGAGGGGCTGCTGTAACAAATACCTAAAAATGTGCTAGTGGCTTTGTGACTGGGTAACAGATGGAGGCTGGAGGAGTTTGAAGGTGACTGATAGAAAATCCTAGATTGCGGTGAAAGAGACTTGCTAGAAATCCATGTGTTAAAGGTGAGGTCTTGGATGGAAATGAGGAGCCTGTGCTGGAAACTGGAGGAAGGGCGGCCCCTGCTCTGTGCTCTTCAGGGCTGGGGAGAATAAAGGCAATGGTCCCTGGGCGTCAAGTGTGCGGCAAACGTGAGGGCTCTGATGTCCCATTACGGTGTCCTGCCATGGGGTCAGCGTGAGGCTCAACAGGGGAGGCCTGGAGGGACAGGCCACAGCTCCTGGTCGGGAAATGCAGGGGGTAAGAAGTTCTGGAGAGAGCAGAGTTTTTTCAAGGCAAGGGGCGAGGAATCCTGGGGCCTGACTCTGCGGTTGCCCAGAGTTCCTCCTTCCTGCTTGATGTTTCACATAGTCTCCTGCAAACTCCCTGGCACTAACTTCTCCAGGCTTCTCCTTCCTGCTCCCCTCTTGACAGTGACTCCTATTTGGGACGCTGGGCTTTCTTTATGCAAAGGGCGTTTCACAAGCTCCCACCACAGGTCGTGAGGCCGGCAGGGCGGAAATGGTTAGTTCCACTTCATAATAAGGATGCGGAGGCTCAGAATGGTTATCAGACTTATCCAGGACACACAGCATGTTGAAGGCAGCAGCGTGTCCAGACTTCAGCCCAGAGCTGGGTCCACCACACCACATGGCTTCAGTTTCTGGTGGTTGCTGTCCTGGAAGTCTTGGCCTAAGAGAGAAAAAGGGAAGCCAGAGGCAGCGTCACCTGAGTTTCCCAGTCCTGACCCCAGCCAGAAAGTCTGGCTCTTGGGAGGTCTTCCTCCCCAGGCACTTGGAGCATCCCAGAGGGACCGAAGCCTTGGCATTGTCGTCAGAGTGACCACAAGGGGGCAGTAGCGCCCACGTGATGAACGCCGGCTGGTGGGAGCCTGAGGTCTGCAGAAGTGGGGAGGGGCTCTGCTTCCCCGGATGTTCAGAGCTCCCGCTGCCTGGACCCTTCCCAGACCCCCCTCCTCCGCAGAGAGATTCATCGGCTTTCAGGTTACATAACTTGGACTGGAGTGATCTTTCCAGAGTTTCCTGAGCTGCGGCTGGCTTTGGTGCCGGAGGAGTACCCCATCTCCCACCACAAACACACACTTTAAGCCCCAACTCAGAATCTTTGCAGCCCCTCCCCCCGGGCCTCCACGGGGACTCCGTTAGGATGAAGTCCACATCAGCTACCTCCTCTGCTGCTCCCGGGGCGCTGTGGGCAGAGAGGGTCGGCTCCATCCCTGTGTGCTCCCCGCTTCTCTCCCCTTCCTCAGGATCTAACAATTCTGAGAGAGCAGCCCCTCCAGGGGGTCTCACACTGGGCTCAACAGGTCTTATTGGATCCCTAGAGCTGCTCCAGGGACTCTGAGGGGAAGGGAGAGTGGGAGGGAGTGGACTAGTCTAGCCACTCCCTTTTGGGACCTTCTAGTATATGCTATTTTGTGTTTTGGACGTTTTCTTAGGATTTCTTTTAAAGAAAGGGCTGCATGATTGATGGGGCAGAGAAGAAGCCTTTGCAAATCTCTCAGCTAATCCATCCTCCTTTTGTTGGAAACACTGAGACCCAAGGACAGAAAGACTTGCTGAAACACACACCTCAAGAAGAGTAGAGTCAACCCTGAACCCCAGGCCTCCTGGCCACCAGGCCCACCCCAAGCAGCTCCCCGAGAAGGGCATATGGGGTATATGAGTAAGCTAAGGGTAGAGCAAAGGAAACCCCTGTAACTGTCAGGAACATGATAGAACGGTCTAGAGGTCCATGAAACCATACTAGTTAAGAATCTGTCACTTGCTGGACAAATATTAATTGAGCACCTACTATGTACCAGGCATAGTGAACAAAACAACAGTGAAGAAAACAAAGATCCCAGCCTTCAAGAAGCTTACATTCTAGTGGGAGTTCTGTTTGTTCTGTGGCCAAGCAAAAACGGCAAGACGGGATGCCTTGGTGGCTCAGTCGGTTAAGTGTTCGACTCTTGATTTCAGCTCAGGTCTTGATCTCAGGGTTGTGAGTTCAAGCCCTGTGCTGGATGTGAAGCCTAGTTGAAAAAAAAAAAAAAAAAACAGATGTCAGGATAGAGGATTAAAAGCTCACCCATAGGGGTGCCTGCGTGGCTCAGTCAGTTGAGACTCTGATTCTTGATTTCAGCTCAAGTCATGATCTCACAGTTCATGAGTTCGAGCCCCACACTGGGCACTGTGCCGGCAGTGAGGAGCCTGCTTGGGATTCTCTCTCTCTCTGTCCCTCTCCAACTTGTTCTCTCTCTCTCTCTCTCTCTCTCAAAGTAAGTAAACTTAAAAAAAAAAAGCTCACCCTTACCTTAACCAATTTTGTAGTTGCTGCACATGTATGCCACCCTCATGATTTGTCCTGTTTTCCTAGTACCCCTCATCCATCTCTTCCATACCTTTCCTAGTCCCTGGATCCATCTTTTTCCTCCTCCAAAGAGGCATCATGGCAGACAAGAAGAGGCCTGCCCTTCTGGATCCACGCAGGGCCAAAGGATGAACACTGGAAGGGCCATTCATGCGGGTGGCCAGGCGGAAGGCAGGAAGCCAGAGGCCCTGCTGAGCTGAGTCCGGAGCAGGCTGCCCGAGGCCCATCACTGGCGCCCATGAGTCGAGTTTACTGGCACTCCCTGAGAAGGACCGCTGCGCCAGGGACTGCCATGCCCACAGATCTCAGACTCAAGCCTCCGTGCCCCACAGCAGGGAGAGGGGAAAAGAGAAGGAATAGGAGGGAGGGGCAGGACTCACTGGGCAGGGGTCAGGCAGCCCTGTGGGGATGTTCCAGGTCTTAAAGTTCATCCAAGTCATCTCTGTGATGAGGACATCCAGGCTGACCTCCCTAAACACGAGTGCAGAAACAGAGTACCTTTCCTGAGTGTTTCTACAGAAACTTCTGAAGACCTAAGTATACCAGTCACACAACTCATGCTACGCACACAGAGTACTTGTGGTTCTTCATTCCCAGGTAGATCAGCTTCTCAGGGAGACCTTGTCTGAAGGGAAAGAAGCAGTCCTACCCCAGGGACCCCCATTCTGAGGGGAGACACAGTCCTGCTCTCAGGGAGTCCTAGTCTGAGAGGGAGACATAGCCCTGCTGCAGGGAGCAGGGAGCAACGAACGGTCTGAGGGAAGACACAGCCCTGTCCTCAGGGAGCCCCTGTCTAAGGAGGAGACATGGTCTTGTCCTCAGAAGTTCCAATCTGAGAGGAGACATGGCTTCTATCCGAAGTGGGGAGACACATCCTGATGAGGGAAGAGACAGTCTGAGGGGAGAGAAGCACTTTCTGATCTCTAAAGGTCTCTGATAGGATATCCTCTGTCTCCCTGCCATTGTCTTGCCTCTATTTCTGTCTCTCTGCATCTTTCCCTTCGCCACGTGTGTGCACATGCAGAAACCCACACGTGCACACACCCACATGCAGACATTCATAAGAAGTCTTAAAAACACTCAGGACCAAATCTCAGTAGATGCCAAAACACAGCCCCAACTCCAAGAACTAAGGAGACCCAGGTTCAGTGGTAAGTTAGGGAAAGTCTCGAGGTCGGGCTGCTAGGGGTGAGGCTCCAGAGGTCACCTGAACTCAGGGGCTTTGAATGCCCCTGAGGCTCTGAGCATGACTTCTGTCTCCAGGAGAGGTATCCTCTGTGGTCACTGGAATGGGGTGTGAGCCTCGCCGTCTCGGGCATGTTTCCTCCATCTGGCCTGTTACACGGTCTGGCTGCTAGAGAAGCAGAACCTAGAAGGACAGGGAACATGTGCAGTGACTGAAGACATCACAGGGGCAGGTTGGGATGGGAGAGGTGGAGCTGACCACTAGCGGTCCAAGCTCCCCGTGAGGCCAGGCCAAGAAAGTGGAATCCCCGCTATACACACGCACACACATACCTGTCTATAAGTTAGTTAACATACCGTGTAGTCTTGGTTTCAGGAGTAGAAATCAGTGATTCATCACTTACATGCATCACCCATCACTCCTCCCAACAACTGCTCTCCTTAATGCCCGTCATCCATTTAGCCCATCCTGCACCCTCCTCCCCTCCAGCAACCCTCAGTTCGATCTCTATATTTAAGAGTTTCTTGTGGTTTGCCTCCCTTTCTGTTTTTATCATTTTATTTTTCCTTCCCTTCCCTTATGCTCATCTGTTTTGTTTCTTAAATTCCACCTATGAGTGAAATCATATGGTATTTAACTTTCTCTGATTGACTTATTTTGCTTAGCATAATACAGTCTAGTTCTATCCACGTTGTTGCAAATGGCAAGATTTCATTCTTTTTGATTGCCTAGTGATATTTCATTGCATATACATACCACACGTTCTTTATCCATTCATCAGTCAATGGACATTTGGGCTCTTTTCATACTTTGGCTACTGTTGATAGTGCTGCTATAAACATTGGGGGTGCATATGCCCCTTCGAAGCATCATTTTTTGTATCCTTTGGATAAATACCTATTAGTGCAATTGCTGGGTCGTAGGGTAGTTCTATTTTTAACCTTTTGAGGAACCTCCATACTGTTCTCCAGAGTGGCTGCACCAGTTTGCATTCCCACCAGCAGTGCAAGAGGGTTCCCCTTTCTGTGCATCCTCGCCAACATCTGTTGTTTCTTGTGCTGTTGATTTTAGTCATTCTGATAGGTGTGAGGTGGTACCTCATTGTGGTTTTGATTTATATTTCCCTGACGAAGAGTCATGTTGAGCATCTTTTCATCACACACACCTGTCTTGACTTCCAGAGCCCACAGAGGAGAGAGCAGGCCTTGGCATCTTCCAGGGATGTGTTCCATTGCCCTCATTTGGGGCTCTATGCTGGGGAGGACCAAGAGGTGGGAAGGAAGGGACCCTATATGGGGTTCAGTTCCAATAGTGTTTAGAAAACACCTTTCTTGGGGCACCTGGGTGGTTCAGTCAAGAAAGCGTCTGACTTCAATTCAGGTCATGATCTCACAGTTCGTGGGTTTGAGTCCCACGTGGGGCTCTGTGCTGACAGCTCAGAGCTTGGAGCCTGCTTTGGATTCTGTATCTCCCTCTCTCTCTTTCCCCTTCCCCTACTCATGCTCTGTCTCTTTCTGTCTCTCAAAAATAAATAAATGTTTAAAAAAAAATTTTTTTTTAAGAAAACACCTTTCTGTCACTTGCATGACCTTAGTCACTTTCTGAGAAAAGGACCACTGCAATTCATTTATAAACATAGAACACAGAGTCTGTGCCCCAGAAGTAACACTGTCCGAATGAGAGATGGGAGAAAGGAAGTCAGAGTGATCTGGGGATGCAGAGAATTGGTGGAGTCAGCCTTCCTAGGACTCTGTACACTCAGGACCAGTTGTCTTCCTTGCAGTTCGATCAGGCTGGAGGCCAAAAACTGAAGAATCGACATCTCTAACTGCAGGGCCTGAACTGGGAAGACCGCCCATCTCCCAGGAGGTCACATCTCCAGTGACAGGGAGCTCACTCTCTTTCAAAGCTGCCTTTGTCTTCACCAGACGCCTCTGCAGGGGGGATTTGGATTGCGAGGCTGCTGGGTCCCCTGCCCTCCACCTGGTCAATAGCAGACCCTGGCAAAGAAGATGGGAGCTTGCAATCCATTTTACAGGGCATCCCAGAGCCTTCCTGGCTGCCTCGGGGAACTCCTCCTGGGCAAACAGATTTCACAGATGAGTGGCCCCATTGTGTTCTTGGGTGGCGCCAGGGAGGTGAGAGTGGCGAGGTGAGAAGGCTGTATTCTGAGCCACGGTGTGATGCAGGTACCTCTGGCCTCGGCGCTGCCTGGTCCCATCGACAGGCCTGGCATGGCGCCTCCCCGCCCTGGCATCTCCCACACTGGATTATGGTCCAGCCAGTGGACTTCCTGTGCAGGTCTAGCCAGTCCTGAGCCCTGGGGGGGGGGGGGGGGGGGGGGGGGCGGGGCAAGAGGTAGAGTATAAGCCTTAGGGCTGCTGTCTGGTGAACAAATAAGATGTTTATTCGGTGAAGGTGAAAGGGGAGGTCCAGGGATGGAGCCACTGGGGCCTCAGCCCTTCCTTCCTGCCTTCCCCTCCCCGTGCCACACACACTCAAACCACTGCCCTAGGGTCACAGGCCCGGCCAGTCACACCAAAGGATCCATGGGTAGACAGGACAGGCACACACACACACACACACACACACACACCATACAGCCAGGGGACACCTGTGGGCCAGGCAATGCACTTTTCTGATATAACCTTCCTAAACACACACGTGCATATACACACAGACACAAACATAGACACAGCCTTTGTGTTTTAAAGGGGCGGCTCTGGTCTCGGGGCATTGCAGCGGCTGCCAGTGTCAAAATGGAGGAGAACGGGCCTGGAGAGGGAAGGAGGTAGTAGCTGGCGGCAGGGACGGGGCATGCTGGCCGCGGTCGCCCGGTCTGCGGTGTGGCACCTCTGAGGTAAACAGACTGGGCTTTGATCTTGAATGCTGTCCTGGGAGGCTGAGAGGACAAAGGACCTGCCTCCCTGGACTAAGGATCCAGACTCTGCAGCCCCATGCAGAGACAGAGCAGGACAGTGGACAGATGGGCAGATGGACCCCTAGAGGGAATCTGAGGCCCCTCGGGCCTTGCCACTCAAAGGGTAATCCATGGACAGCACCATGACGTGGGAGCCTCTCAGAAATGCAGAGTCTCGGGTCAAACCCGGGTGCACTGAATCAGAGCCTGGTTATCTATGCACATATTCAGCTTCTGGAGGGACTTCTCTAGGAGCTTCCTGGGCCTTGGATGACAGCTTCCCTGTGAGCAAGGCTTGGATGACAACATCATCTCAGTAGACTTCACTGGAGTCTGGAAGTCACCTTGTGAAGTCGGCCCAGCCGTTTCCCAGCCCCCAGGCCATGCCTACGTATCTGGCTTCCCAGATGGATTCATTCGCTCACCTCACGAGTGTTTGTGTAGCACCATGCTCTGCATGGGAGATACAATAATAAGCAGAAAACAGACCTGGGGTCTGCTCTCTTGGAGTTTCCAGCCTAGTGGGACAGATATTTCCTGAAGTGTCACTTGGGCTGCATTTGAAGAAGTTACTTTGGTGAAAAGGGGAGAGAAGCATATTCCAGGCAGAAGGAGCAGCACAAGCAAAGTCCCTGAGGTAAGACAGAACATGGCTGGTGGTAGCTGGGACACATTTAAGCTGATATTAGAAAGAGACCAGCCTCCAAAATAGACTGACGCAAACCAGAAACAGTTTCCTTTCTCCCTCAGGTAAAAGTCTGAGTAGACAGTACGGATCAGTGTGGCTGGAGGGCAGAGAGTGGGCAAGACCACTGTATCAAATGACACTGCATGTAAAAGTCTCCAGGAAGTCAGAGCTCCCTGGTACCTGCCACACCTGTCGATTCATAAGTTTCAGAGAATCCTAGAAAGCCAGAAATGGGAAGAGCGTTGGGCTTCATCCATTCCAATGCTTTGAACCTGTCTTCAAGCCTCAGCTCCATCATAAATTAACTGTAACTGTGACCATGGGTCAGGAGTTTCTCATCTGAAAAGTATTGCGGGTGCACTGCAGGAAGTGACACCTGCTTTGCCCAGGCTGGGAGTAGCTCGTGTGAGACTCCAGTGAGGAATTAGGAATTAGGACACATTTAGGTTGCTACTAAAAAAGAGACCCTAAAATAGACTGACTTAAACAAGAAAGTTTCCTTTGTCTCTCAGGTAAAAATCTAAGTAGATGCTACAGAGTTGGTAGGGCAGCTCCATCAATGGTGATGGGCAGGCAGGTGGCTTCAACCTTTTTGCTCTGCCATCTTCAACATATAGCCTCAAAGGATCCCAAATGGAGGCTGTGGCTCCTGCCATCACATCTGGACCCTCCTTCCTTTCAGAGGCGCCATCTAGATGTTGCACCCAGCCCTTCTGCTCATATCTCATTGGCCAGAACTTAGGTTTTGTGGCCACACCTGGCAGCAGGGGAGTCTGGGAAATGAAGTGTGCAGCTGGGGCCAGCGTGTGTCCAGTTGGAAATTCTATTCCAATGCGAAAATGGGAGAATGGAATGTTGGGGGGGGGGCACAGAAGGCAACACAGAGTCTGAAGGTACTGTTGGAGTCAGGACACCCAACCAAGTGTCTCTAAGATTCGCTTCTTGGCTTTGAGCTGCCCTGACCCCCTTTACTGAGCTCACCAGGGCTGGGCTCTGTCCTGCCCCACAACCTGCCCCCATTCCTACCAACGTCAGGAAGTTGACGCAGCCTGTGGAGGTATTGGTAGTAATACGGTTAGTCATGGAAGGTTGCCCCAGCTCTTGCCTGGCCCCTCGTTACACCACACCCCGGGTCTTAGGGGGTTTTCTGGTAGGCTGGCTGGACAGGCTCAGGAAGAGGTAGGCTTCCACTGCTCACACTTGTCAGAGGCTTCTGTCCTCAGAGTGGTGGGAGAGACCAGTCTGGGGTGGGGAGTGGGCTGGCTGTGTTTTCATTACCTGCTTCTGAGCCAGGACCAGGGGTGGTCCTAAAAGCCAGGCAAACAGCTGGCAGCAGCAGCTGGAGCGGCTAAGGAGCACTTTCCCACCAGATTGTCTGACCCTGAGAAGGCCAAAGCCAACACCAGCGATTCCTGGGGCTGTGTCCCACCCACTGTCTGGGCTACTCATCACAGCTGGGTGCCGCTGGCAATGGCTCCCTTTCTGGGCCTCTGCTCTCCACTCTTGTTTTCTCAGAGAGGAGCTAGGGAGTGTGTATGAAGGAGGGGTTATAGGAGGTCAGGGTTTCTCAACCTTGGTACTGTTTGGGGCTGGATAGTTCTTTGTCGTGGGGGCTGCCCTGTGCATCCAGTGATGTTTAGCAACATCCCCGGTCTCTTCCCACTAGGTATCAGTAGGGTCAACCCCCTCCCCAGGGGCCAAATGTTTCCTGGGGGAACAGGGGAAATCAACCCTGGCTGAGAGCCACTGGTGTAGATTTAAAAGTCCTGATTTACTGAAGGGAAACATCAAGGATGGGTGGAGAACAAGAGAGGAGAGAAGAATGGAGGTGGGGGAGGAAAAGAGAGAAATAGGTGGAGGGAGAAAAAAGAAGGAAGAAGAAATACTAAGAGTGAGAAAATGAGATAAAGAAAAGAGAGGCGCCTAGGTGGCTCAGTTTCTTGAGTGTCGGACTTCGGTTCAGGTCATGATCTCGTGGTTGACAAGTTCCAGCCCCGTGTCGGGCTCTGTGCTGACAGCTCAGAGCCTGGAGCCTGCTTCAGATTCTGTGTCTCCCTCTCTCTCTGCCCCTCCCCTGCTCATGCTCCGTCTTTCACTGTCTCAAAAATAAGTATAAACATTAAAAAAATATTTTTTTAAAAATTAAAAAAAATTAAAAATTAAAAAAAGAAAAGAGGGGTGCCTGGGTGCCTCAGTTGATTAAGTGTCTGACTCATGATTTCGGCTCAGGTCATGGTCTCACGGTTTGTGAGTTAGAGCCCAACATTGGGCTCTGTGCTTACAGTGCGGGAGCGTGCTGTCCCCCACTCTCTCTCCCTCAAAATACATAAATAAACTTAAAAAGAGAGAGAGAGAAAAGAAATAAGAGGAGCAAAGAGAGAAGTGGGTGTAGAGGGCCAGGCCCTGGAAGGCAGGGAGGGCAAGCAGGCCCCAAGGATTGTTCTGGAGTCTGGGGATGTAATGGGGCCATGCAGGAGCTGGCTTTGGGGCACAGGGGCCATCTCAGCACTCTAGTGTCAAGGTCACAATCAAGGCCCTGGGACTCTACTCCCCAGTAGCCAGGCCGCACAGCAGAGATTTTAGGGGTCAAGTTTTTCTTGGGTCTCTGGACATGCTGCTTCCTTAGTGGGGTTGGAATTTGGATGTAGGGTTACCTCAAAGTTTCTCTAAGCCTCAGCTTCGCCTCCAGAGAATGGGCCATTGCTGGAGAGAAAGCATGGAGGTCGCCTGCTTTTTATGTCTGCTCTCTCCTAGAGCCCCACTAAGGTGATCACGATAAGGCATCGCCCACAAGGACGAGAAGACTGGAGCTGGATAGGAGGCAGCAAAATGCTGGAAGCTGAAAAAGGATGGACAGTTACTTAGCCCAGCAGAAGCTGCACCCTCACTGCCTGGGGTGGGGGACGGAAGGATGGGCAGGAAGGCAAGAAGCTGCTTTGAGCCTCCAGTACCTTGAACAGTTCAGCACGTGGCCACACGAGATCCCTCTGAAAGGGGGTGCAGGTGGGGCTGAAGAGGACTGGTGGGAAAGGGGTGAAGGAGCAGTGATAGCACCAGGTCCCCTCCCACTTCTTGCATAGCCTTCCCCACCTTAGCGGAAAATGGGCTTGCTTGCCATTGGGGAAGTTTACACAGCTGAGGCAGGGAATTAAGTGCAGTCCTGAAAGTGGAGGGAGCAGTAAGTTCCCAGATGCCCTTCCCCACTCAGCATCAGAATATTGGAAACACGTGTGTAGATCCTGGCACATTCTGGGGATTCTCTTTAGGAACATTGGCCTGAGAGAAAAACCCTGCAGATACTGACATTTAAGGGGGTAGTTCTCAGTGAAAAGGTCAGCTTGCCACCAGGTCCCCTGGGCACAAGCCCTGCTCATACAATCAGAGATTCAGCCTTAAATATGGATAGACAACAGGGGGTCACTGCGTAATGGAAGAGAGGCATCAGCATGAAAAAAGGAAACCAAAAGAAGCAAATAAAAAAACATAACTCAGAGAGGATGCAAAAATCAGAATCCTTTTTTGTCTCTTTGAGATAATAGTCTTCGTGATAAGAAAAATGCTGTTACCTTTGAAACAAGAATAGGACACTATAAAAAAGTAACATTCACGGAATAAAAAACACCTCTTGAAAATTAAAAATATGACAGCAATCTATGTGCATCCTTGCTAAAAATATTTAACCTGAATCTCACCATGACCTTACTTCTAGTCTCCGGTAAATATAGGGGGTAGAGGGAAGAGTTAAATGATGTCGTGAGGAAATAATCAGACAAATCCAGAATGTAGGACATTCTATAAGACTTGCCTAGGCTCTTCAAATGTCTGTTGTAGAAGAAACAAAAAGAGAAATCATAGATTTTAAAAAGACTAAGGAGACCCAACAGCCAAATAAAACTAGATAGGATCTCAGTTCAAATAGACTAGCTATAAAAGAAACTGTGAACATGATGGGGGAAAACTTGGATATGGACAGGATATTAAAGATATTATGGAATGGTTGTTAATTTTCTTAGGTCTGAAAACAGGGGTGTGATTGTGTAGCAGAATGCTTTTAATTTTAGGATAGGCAGGCTAAAGTGTTTAAAAGTGAGTGTTATATGGACTGCAAATTTCTTTCAAATGGCTCTACCAAAATAGGTAATTCATAGATAGATATATAAGAACAATGTTCAGTCTAGTCCTGTGCTGTCTAATATAGTAACTACTAGCCATATATGGCTACTAAGTGCTTGACATCATCTGAATTGAGATACCCTGTGATTATAAAGTACACTGGATTTCAAAGACTTAGTACAAAGAAAAGGAATGTAAAATATCTTAATAATAATAATAATAATAATAATTTTTTTCTTAGTGAAAGAGAGAGCAGAGGAGGGGCATAGAGAAAGGGAGAGAAAGGAAGAAAGCGTGGAGCCTGATGTGGGACCCTGAGATCTGGAGCCTGATGTGGGACCTGAGCTGAAATCAAAAGTTGGACACTTAACTAACTGAACCACCCAGGCAGTCCAACAATTATTTTAATAAATAATAAATAATTATTTATTAAAGTATATTTTGAAATAAATAAAATATTAAAGTTAATTTTACCTGTTTATTTTTACCTTTTTAATGTGGCTACTAGAAAGTTTAAAATTACATATGTGGCTCACATCCCATGTCTATTAAAACAGCCCTGACCTAAATGTCAGGAAAAGAATGTTAACTATATTATTTTTTTCAACTTTTCTGCATATTTGCAATTGTCCTTTTTTTTATTAAAAAATATTTTTTAATGTTTATTTAGAGAAAGAGACACAGTGTGAGTGGGAGGGGGAAGAGAGAGAGGGAAACACAGAATTTGAAGCAGGCTCCAGGCTCTGAGCTGTCAGTACAGAGCCCGACATGGGGCTTGAACTCACGGACCTCGAGATCATGACCTGAGCTGAAGTCAGACGCTTAACCAAATGAGCCACCCAGGCGCCCCTGCGTCTGTCTGAATAGAAGGTTAGAAAGAAAAAGATAAACAATAAAAATAAAGTAGAGGAGTTTCTTTTTAATCAGAGTATTGAAGATAAAGTTTGGAAAATCCTCTTGAAAGTTGGACAAGAAGACAAAAAGTATAGGTTAGAAAATCAGAGAACCAACCCAAGAGTTCTAACTCAAAAATGTAGAACATACTAAGCACAGAAAGGAGCCAAATTGTGTGAGCTTCTAGATTGAATGGAAGCCTGAGGGCCTGACACAGTGAACTAAAGAATATACAAACCAGTGCACTGGTAAATAAAGAGATTATGAAAATTTTCCAAGGTGAAAAAACAGAAACAATAAAACAGGTCTCATACAAACGCCCAGGAATTAGGATTTCACTGAACTTCGCTACAACCACACAGGAAGCTAGAAAACAAAGGGGGGAAGAAAACCTCTCACAATTCTGAAGGAAGCCATTTCCAACCTAGGGTTAGATACCCAGCCAAGCTATCAGTCAAGCTGAAGGTTGGATAAAGATATTTTTAGACAGACAAGATCTCAAACATTTTACCTGCCTTGTACCATTTCTCAGAAACCTGACGGAAGTGCTCCATCAAATGAGGAAGTAAACAAAGAAAGACAGAAGGCATGGGATCCAGAAAAACAAAGGGGGCTCCAATGCAGGAAGGACGCAAGGGGAATCCCCAGTGAGGGGTGAAGAGACCCTTGGGGAAGCTAGCTCTGTAGCAGGCCTGGAGAGCACCCAGGGGCAGAAAGATGTTTGGTGCTGAAAGAAATTCACCAAGAAATAAACAAATGGGACTGATCTATGATCCCAAGAGGAGTTTTACAATTGTAGCAGGGAGTTTGGAAATTAACTAGTGACAGGAACATGCAAAATTAAGCAAACAAACAAAACCCATGGAAAACAAAATGAATGCAGGAAAGAAAGGGTACCCAAGTACATTAGGTAGTATTTACATAGTCATAATAACATGAACACAGAATTGGTGTCCAACCATAAATTGAAATCTAACTATGGTAGAGGGATGAGGAAGAAGTATGCATGTTGGGGGGTAAAATGGAGCTAATCCTCATCTTTTCCAGTAGAGAGATAATCATTGTTAAAGTAGGTTAACAAAAAATAATAGTAGGGTGCCAAAATATCTAGATGTTATTTAAAGAAGTGGAAGAAAAATAAGAAATAGTTGAGAAGTCTAAAAGAGGCTGCCTCTGGGGGCTGGGGCTGGGGAAGGGTGAGGCAGGCTGTTTTCCGTTACCGCTTGAGTAGTATTATTTGACTTTTTGAAAGTATTTATATATATATCACTTTGCTAAAAATAAAAACTGAATTAAAAGATAAAAAGAAAACCCAGGTCATCCAGGGCAGGGCACGTGAATGCCCAGAACTGAGGGTCATTCCAGGTGCCACTGCCTGGCAGCTGCCTACGTCAGCAACTCCGGACATGGCTAGAGGAGCTTTTTTGGAGAAACATTATCCTGCCTACCCCCATGACTCATAGGTTCCCATTGTTTCCACCCCCCCCTGCCATTCTCCCACCATGGAGATGTGTGTGCTGATGTGTGTGGGGGGCAGGGACAGAAGAGACTTTCTTGTGCTCTTTGTTCACTGTGTGCCCCACCCCCATCCCCAGGGGTACAGGCTTCCTTGTCAGGGACCAGGTGTTAGGCATGGGGCACTGGGCGCCAAGAAGGAGAAAAAACAATCTTAAAATACCCCTATGCCTTCCCATTGTGGAAATTCAGAATCATGTGTTTCAGCAGGACCTATGAGGTCAACCTGCCAGCATCTATAAGTAGACACCAAGCCTTTCCCTGAGCACTCTGAATGACAGGGAGCTCAATGTCTTAGCGGGACAATGTGGGGGCTTGGGGACAAAGTGAGGGGCACATAAGGGTCTTTCGTGCTTATTGGCTTTCGTATGGGATGCTCAAGGCCCATTATATGGATCAAGGCCCATTTGTTATAAAAGGTGAGATTCCACATAAGGATACAGCTCTCAAGGCCTGTCCAGGTCCCTTGTCTCTGCCTCTCTTACTATGTGTCTTCTCTATCTTCCTGCTTCTCTCTGCACACCTCTGTCCTCTGGCTCCCACATAACCCCAAATGTCTGCCACCACTCCCGAGCCTCCATGACCTCACTGCTCTGCTCCTCATGGTTCACTGGCTCAGTCTCTCAACACCCTAATTTCGAATGCCTAGCGAGCTCATCTCATTGGTCCATCTTGGTTCAGGTTTCCTCTGCTAGTCCAGTCAGCTTTACCAATGTGGGTCACATGGTTCACAGCTAGTAAACAATGGTCTGAGGGGTCAGGGGGGATAAAGTGACTCTTCATGAGCTATGCTCTCCCTGAAACCCAGACGTGCCTGCTCCTCTCCAGGATAGGCAAACTTCACTGCCCCCCACCCCACCCAGTCCACACAGCCAGTCCAGAAGGAGGTCAGTGCAACAGTGTGCTGGTAAATGTTGAATATCTGGCTCTCTGAGGAGGGGAGAGCCCTAATTTGTAGTGTCTGCCCATTTCCATGGTGTAGATACTCCCATGATGGCTGATTTAAAAGAAAAAAATTTTAATGTTTATTTATTTTTGAGAAAAAGAGCACAAGCAGAGGAGGCACAGAGAGAGGGAGACACAGAACTCAAGGTAGGCTCTAGGCTCTGAGCTGTTAACGCAGAGCCCTATGTGGGGCTCGAACTCGCAAAATTTAAGATCTTGACCTGAGCTGAAGTCGGACACTTAACCATTATGGCTGATTTTTAAAAAATCTGTTTTTTCAATGTTTATTTATTTTGAGAGAGAGAGAGAGAGACAGTATGAGTGGGGGAGGAGCAGAGAGAGGAGACACAGAATTTGAAACAGGCTCCAGGCTCTGAGCTGTCAGCACAGAGCCCCATGTGGGGCTTGAACTCATGAGCTACAAGATCATGACTTGAGCTTGAAGTTGGACGCTTAACCGACTGAGCCACCCAGGCGCCCCCATTATGGCTGATTTTAAGCTACCAACACGATGTCACAAAACATGAAGTTGAGAAGAGAAACACAGTAGCAATACCATTATATAATAGTCCCACTACATACCTACAAATATGCAAATTTCCTCCAAAGCATGAATAGTAGTGGCATGGTATTAGGAAAGGATGAGTTTTGAGCATTGTGTTTGTTCTTAATATAATTTGCATATTTATATAATTTAATTTTTAATATTTTAATGCAATCAGCTTGCAAGATTTCTGAAACTATAACCACTGGGTCTCATGAGCCAGTATGAACAGGCTCCAGGACACTGGGTCAGAACTTTCCTCTGGAGTGAACAATTGAGGGTGGGAATTTGAGTAGATAAAGAGATGGGGTGGAGGGGAGCTGCTGACTGCCTGGTAGGCAATTATCTGTTCCTCATTTTGCTTCCTCCTGCCCTAACCAACATCAGGTGTTCTAGGTAACCTAAGAGAGATGCCACAAATACAGGTCAGTTGAATTGAATGGACTGTGATGTCAACACCCCAGACAGAGCTGCTCAGCTGGCCGGGACTGCAGGTGAAGGAATCAAAGAATGAGGAGGAAGTTTTCCATAACTGGAGGTAAACACAGATTTCAATGCAGAGTGAAAACACAGGCAGGGATTCATTGGCAGGGGATGCCAGAAATGCAGAGGGACCTGACCTCTGAGGTCTCCAGCCAGGTGTTTCCAGAACCTGGGTATTTCCAAGGTTTTACCCCTGACCTTCTGATTCAGAATCTCCCAAGGCGGAGCTCAGGAATTGCCTGGTGAGTTTTGCAGGAGAGCAGACTGGTGTGGTTGTTAGTAGCTCAGGCTGGGGGGGGGTCTTCAGGTTAGGACTTGGGCTGTGCGTCTAGCTGTGTGACTTTGGGGAAGTTACATAACTGCTCTGAGCCTCAGCTTCCAAATGCGGATAATGTTGCGGGGATTAAATGAGACCATGGGCATAAAGTGTCCTGGTCAGTGCCCGTATGTGGTGAGGATCCCAAAAATGGCAGGTGTGACTATTTAGGTCACACTGCTAGATGGTAGCAGACCCCAGGCGTCCCGGTACTGTTTAAACATAGCAGAGAGGATCCGAACATAGCTAGAGACCCCAAAATAGAAGGTGCTTTGATATCCTGAAAGTAAAAAACTTTGATCTTAGGTTAGGAATTACAAAACCTGAAGGCGTTTGGTCTTAGCTGTGCTACTTCCTCAAAGAGTTTTAGATTCATGGTAGCAGATTATCGTCTGTACCCCACGTCCCAACCCCTCTGCCCACCTCGGGTGTCGGCGCAGCCGTAGTGCACAGCCCCATGCACACGGCCCAAGTGTTTCCTCAGCATGCCTTGCTGCTCCTCTGCTTTTCCACCTCAGAGCTTTCTCTAAAGCCTGGCAGAAGCATAGCTCAGGGCAAGCCCACCCTGTGTCCCCGTTATCTACTGCTGTGTGACAAACCACCCCAACACTTAGAGGCTTAAAACACCACCAATCATTTATTTGCTTGTGATTATGCAGTGTGGGGGGATGGCTGGGCTCTGTTCCACGTGGCCCCAGCAGGGGCTGGAGTGTCCAAGATGGCCCCTCAGCTGGGCAGATTCTCTGTGTCCGTGGCTTCTCCACATGGCTAGTTTGGTTCTTCACAGCACCGGATCTCCGGGTAGATTTCTAACATTTCGGCTGGCTTCTCCAAGAGCACAAAGTGGAAGCTGCCAGGCCTCTTAACAGGTAGGTTCAGAAAGCACAGAAGGTCGTTTCCTCAGTGTTCCATTGATCAAAATCGTCCCAACCACGTGCAAAGGGAATAGACTCCACCTCTTGCTGGGGGAGTGGCCAGGTCCCTTTGCCAACCGGTATGTGGGATGGGAGACACTGTCCCGGCGATCTTTGGACAGTGCGGTCTGCCACATCCAGCCTGTGTGGGAGGAAGGTGGGGGTTATTGCCCCTGGGGTCAGCCTCAAGCAAAGGGGGTGGGAATGGGTGGATACATGGGTGGATACATGTCCCCCCTTCAGAGGGACAGTTCTGAGGTGTATTGGACAGATTTTTCAGGAGATCCCAGCAGGTTTGAACCCCAATCTCCCACAGTAGAACTAGCTGAACCACTCAACAATGCCCTCTTTATTGCCTTTTGCTCTTTCCCCATCTTCATCTCCCCTCCCTTTCTGCTGCTTCCTCCAACCATCTCCTGGTTCTGCTCTGAGGCCTCTGGGAAACCAAACCAAGATTCTCCGTTTCCTCACTTGAAAAAAGCCCCTTAAATTGGGCTGTAAAATATCGCACCTGGCTCCCAGGGCTGTTGCACAATCCCACAGGAACCCATGTGAAAGGGCTTTGTAAACTAGGCAGCTGGCAGCCGAGGTGAGGGGTCACTGTGAGCAGAGGCATTCCCCCAGGAAGCACAGGGACTTGGGGGCTGCTGGGGCGAAGGCCCAGTCTCCCGGGTCATCATTGAGTGGTGGCTGGGGCCGCCGTGGGGATGACGAGGCATGAGGGCAGACAGGTGTGGGGAAATGCAAAAGGGGGGTGTGGACAAATAAGGGGTGTTGTGTCCGCATCCTGCGTGCCAGACTGAGGTGACCTGGCACAGTTGAGTGACTCACTGGGCCACCACAGCCTGGGACAAGGTCCCTCAAGATCATCCACCGACAAGCCGAGACTCGCCCTTGTGGGAAAAGACCTGCCTCCTGATTTGGCTTCTACCCCAGGAGGAGGAACTGAATTACCACTGGGAGGGTTCAGCACCCTGGTTCATTCACCCCTCCTTGCAGTAAACGCCAGAAAAACTGAGCCCTTCTTTGTGCCGGGTCCTGCGGTAAGGATCCAAAGGTGTACAAGCCACTCCTGGCTGTCTCTGGGCTCCCCGTCAGGGGCCGGGTGCGGGAGACTAGGAGACAGGCCCTGAGAGTGGGCTTGTCAAGAGAGGTGCTCTGGGCACAGAGGAAAAACATCTGAGCCAGAACCAAGAAGGGGGGCAAGTAACTGCGGAACTCTTCCCCGAGAAACTGATGTCCCCCTTTAATCCAGACCTTAGGACTCAGTCGGGAGAGAGGAAGGGCATATCCCCGAAACAGTGTGGACAGAGACGGGGGGCGGGGGGGGTCTGGCTCATTTGAGAAACTGTTCTATGGCTGGAGCCCTGAAAGAGGTGGGGGTGGTGGAGGAGGAGGAGGCTGGAGAGAGAGGTGCACGAAAGAGGAGTGGGAGCCCAGAGGAGTTTCAGACAGGACAGAAAGGGGGTCAGATTTGACTTCAGGGTTCTCCCTGCTGGTGGCAGTGCCAGCCGGGTGGAAGAGGGTCTGTATTAGAGGCAAGATGAAAAGAGCCTTGAGGGATACGGACGTCAGTACCAAGCACAGGCCGTGAAAAATAGCCAGAAATTAGAACAAAGGGAATGAGTCTATAGGCTCCATGAATGCAAGGGGGGAGGGAGCTTGTCCATTTTATACACTGTAGTTTTCTAAGTGTCTGGTACACAGTAGGTGCTCAATAAACATTCAGATGAATGTGAGTCCAGGCAATGAAGGTGGAGAGCACAGTGCCAGTTCACTACTAGGGCAGGAGGGCTTCTGGGAGGGAGCAGGAGAGGGCCAGGGGTTGGGGCTGCTGGGAGTGGGTCCACTGAGTGGGAGGGTCTGCCTCAGAACCCCGTGGACCTCCAGGGTTGAGCAGTGCATCCCATGAACGTACTGGTCTCTTTATCAGGGTCTCACTGACCCAGGTTCTGAATGTGGTGTCAACAAGGGATTTCCCTGTCAGAGGCTTCTCCCGACCATCCCAGGCAGCTCACAATGACAGGGTGACAGGAAACCTCACCACACTCCTACTCCCCACGTGGCACCCTGCCTCTGCTCTTGATCCCTCAGCAACTTGGGGCCTCCCAGGCCCCACCCTCTGCTCCAGCTGTTGCCACCTTCCTGTTTCTAGACCTTTTACTCAGAAAGCTCCTGACTAATCTTAGCCACAGTGGCCCAAGGCCACGCCTCCACCCCAGGCTTCCATTTGTGCTTCTGTTTGTGCGAAGCTGTGCCGGGTAAAGTCAGACTCTGAGCCTTCATCTGCTTAGCTGCAAGTGGGGTCAAATAACCTGTGCCACGGGGATGCTCCGAGGTATATAAAGGTAGCACTTAGCGTGATGGAATTGTTACCTTGAAGCTGAACGGTGTTAAGCAAAGCCAGAGAATCTTGGACCTGTGTGTGGGGGTTGGGGCGGTGCAGGCAAGGAGAGGGAGAGGGGTGGAGAGATGTTTTGGCAGAGGTAGGGATGCTATCAAGTAGTTCTAGAACCGGTGGTATTGTAAACACCTATGACCCTCTGTGAACACATCCATGCCTTCGTGAAAAATGTGGCTCACCCTGAAACCACAGAACTTTACATGTTTCCCAACAGACGCAAACGTTTAACCTGTGTGGTGCTGCTTTAGGGGGCCCCAGAACCATAGAAGCCTGACAGATCCTTTCGTTAAATGGGTTCAGACATGCCCAGCTGAGCCTGGTCAGTCCTTCCTCCACGTTCTTTCCAGCCCCCGGTGCCCACCCCTCGAACTCCAGGCTGGTCCCACCTTCCTGAGACAGGAGCCCTTTCAGGGACGTCAGTCGCCACAAAAGCACAGGCTTGCTTCCTCCTCCCATCGCGGTGGCTGGGGAACAGACCCAGGAGCGCGGCTGCATGGGTTTGAATCCAGGCTCACCATCCATTGAGATCTTGCCCGAGTCACCTCTCTGTACCTGTTTCCTCGCCGGTAAAACAGCATGTACACCTACCGCACAGGGCTGCTGCACCATCAAAGGAGCTCATTCACAGAGGGGTATAAAGCACCAGAACAGTGCCTGGCAGACTGCTGACAGTTTGCCAAGATCCCCCCACCTCTCTCCCCTGGCTCCTGACTCCTTCCTGGTTCTAGGACACTTTCTGCAAGGCTCCTCCCCAATCCTCATTCAGACCTGTTAACTGTCACCTCCTCCTAGAAGCCTGCCCTGACTACCCCATCTTAAGTAACCTGCCCCTCCACCCCCCCCACCTCTTTCCTTTTCCTCTCCCTTCCAGAACACTCCCCCCAGTAGTCAACGAGACCCTCCCACTGTCCTCAGTTCACCGAGCCCCCAATCCTCCCAGACTGCCCCCACACCTTGCCCCTGCCCAGCACCCGCTCCCACCCCACCCCTGACATAGCACACACCAGACTGGCCTGTCCATCTCAGGCTTTATTGTAAAAAGGTTAAAATAAATTACATTTGACATCATTGCCAGTATGTACACACAGTGTGATTCCAGGACAGCCAGGGACACCCCGGCAAGGTGGGGCAAGGAAACGAAGATGAACTCATTAAAACATTCACAGAAACACCGAAGGCCACTCCTTCTCACCCAGTTGCCCAGCCAGCATAGCCCTGGGTCACGGGATGAATGTGGGTGTGGACACACAGGTCCATCACCGTCTTCACATGTTGGGGGGTGGGGTCCAGCCCCACAATACTGGGCGGGGGGCTGAGAGAGTGTTTGGGCCAAGGGTGATCACTCACCTCCTGGCCGGCCTCAGGTGCCTGTGACAGATGCCTCTCCCCCAAATGTGCTGCTCACGCGCTTATGGGTGCCTTGGCGCCCTCTCCACGTGGGGACTCTTGACAGCATGACCTTGGCTGAGGTCACCAAGAAAGGCCCAGCTGAGTTGGGGGTAGAAGGGTGAACATGTAACATCCCAGTCATTGGGACCCTGCTCGTTCACCTCCTCTCCCCTCTGGCTCTGAAGCCAACAGGTGCCAGGTATATAAAAACAGCAGTTTATTTAAAAATAACAGAATGCTCAGGGCAGAGAGGGCCGGCCCTCAGGTGTGCATCACAGAGAACTTTGCCGGCCCCTCATCAGAGAGGGTCTGTGCACAGTTTCACATTATCTTTTGCTCCCCCTGTCCCCAGTCCTTTCTTTCTTAAACACACTTACACACACGCACACACAAATGGTAAACCGTGGCTGTAGGAAGGAGCCGATTCACATATTTGGCCATTCCCGCTTGTAAGCCAAGAGCAACTTACCTCCTCCCCCTGCCCCCCCTCCCCTCCACCACCATGGGGCCAGGAGGGCCAGGGAGCCATGAGGTCCTTGTTCTGGGCACAGGGGATGAGGAGCCAGCCAGACGGGGAGGCTGGGACCAGAGGTGAGCTTACTCCTGCAGCTCCCTGGCTACTGCCACCCTCTTCCCCCAACGTTCCTGGGAAGAGAGAAAGCCGACGTCTGTCACTGCTTGGCCAAAGGGTGTCTGCATCAGGGAACTGGGCTCTGGGTTGGGGCGGGGGGGGGGGGGGGGGTAGGGGGGGGGGGCTTGGTCCGAGCACAGTGACAAGACCCTGGGCCACACTCAGAGCTTGCTCCCAGGCCCTTATATCAGAGGAGTGTTTCAGCACCTGCCCGGTATCTCCTCTCTCCCTTCCCCTGGGTGCCTCTTTCCTACTGAGATTGCAGTAGAGGCCTGACAGGCAGACGAGGAGGGCCTGGGGGATGGTCACACATGTGCCCCACACAGGGCCCCGCTACTGCTGAAGAGCTGAAATGCTCAGCACCCCCAACACCACAGCCGTCCCTCCTTCAAAGGCAGGACCCGGGTCTCACAATGCCCTCCCCTGCCTCTTTTCTGAAATACCTGACTCAGTGCTGGGCTCACAGGAGCTCATTAACACTGGTGAACTCAAACAGCCGAGGCCCCCGGCCTAAGAGAACCGTGTGACATTTTCAACCGAATGACGCACGAAGACCCATGCAGGTGCAGGTCTCCTTGAGGGTCACCTGCCAGCCCACACAGGTCACTGAACCATCAAAATTACCAGCCATGCTCAGGACAGATGCCTCCCACTGCCAGGGTGCCCATTCAACTGGAGAACAGAGGCCCTGTCCTGGGCACATGCTATGTTTGCCAGTAGCATCTAGCTGCAGGGGATGGAAGGTGAGGAAGGCCCCTGGCCCCCCACTCCCAGTTCCAGGGCTGCCCCCCACCAGGGGCCAGAGTAGGACGCCCTAGGATGAGGGAAACGGAAGCCATCGAAGGTGGGGTGGGGAGCCGGCCCTGCCTCACGTGCCTCTGGGGCAGTCTGACTTATTATACTCGTTCACAAGCTGTTCGTAAGGCACGGAGAGTTCAGACTCGGTGCTGGTGAAGGTGGACTCATCAGACGAGGGGAACTCGCCCAGGTTCAGGGGCACTTCGGCCTCGGCCCCCTCCTGGGGCCTCTCCTCCCCTGCCAGGTTGTCCTCTATCGAGGACTTGGACGTCTCTTCATCTGAGAGGCCAGCTTCCTCATTTGTAAAGGTGATGTTGACATTCTGGAAGATGAGTGGGTGGTAGTCCTGGGCATCCCATGGCTCCCCCTCCTCGCTGATTCGATCCAACTGGTTAATGAACACTTCAGGGGTCAGGGAGCCATCCTTGGGGGGCCCCGCCCCAACCTCCTCACTGAGGGGCCGTGACACATGGCCTTTGTTCCTTAGCGTCTGAGACACCTCTTCTAAGCTGGGCACCCGGTTCTTGGAGTAAACCACCAGGGGGGCCAGGGAGGTGGGGAGGGCTGGCAGCCCACCCCCCTGAGGCCCCAGCCCCACTGTTGGGACCCTCTCCCCAGTCCCGTTCGTCTTCATTCCCTTCTTCCCGATCTGCTTGATGAGGTCATTGTAGGTCTCCTCCTTTTTGGACAGAAAACTGAAGATGTTGATGTCTTTGGATGCTGTGCTCCCGGCTATCTGTAGGGCCTTTTTGGAGTGTGGAGAGCTCTCAAAGGACTCCTTCCTCCGCCGCCGCCGTTTCTTGATGGCCTTATGGACCTCCACAAACATGCTCACCTTCCAGTTGACAAAGAGGGACAGCCAGGCCAGCCCCAGGTAGATCCAGAGCTCCACAAAGTAGCGGTACAGGGCATGGTAGTTGGCGCTGGGGTTCACACCTGCGGACAGGACAGGAAACCCAGGTCAGAAGAGCGTCGGCAGGGCCCTGGAGACACGTTAAGGCCAAAGCCGTGTTCTCTGAGAGCAGGCACAGTGTCAGAACACAGAATGGGATGCACAGTGAGAGGAAGGACTAGCAACTGGACTGTCCTGTCATCCTGATGGTTCAGTCACTCATGTCCCCATCTTAGTCCCTAATCTGCCTGAGCCTCAATTCAACTGTCGAAAGTCGGGAGAGTGGTTCCCTAGGGCAAGGTAGGTTCAAAGGCCAAGGTATTGGGGAGGCTATTAACACAGCCAACATGCAGATCAGGAGAGAGTTCATGAAGGTTTGCCGTTCGATGATTCGTTGTACCACATCTAGCGGTTCTGTACACTTCTGGGGGCATGTATGTTCTGCTTCAGTTAAAACCAGGATGGAAATTACATGAGACAGTAGCTGGCATCTCCACTGCTGGGGATGGACCCACTGGCTTAATATGCATGGGGCTGGGGGTCGGGCCAAGAGGTCCATATGCACTGGCCTCAGCAGGAACTATTCTGGACAGCCTTGATTCTCCTTCAGGGGGGGTCTGGCTGCCCCCTGACTTCCTGTTTCTGCCCTCTTCAGACTGGCTCTTCCAGTAGGGCTCTGCCTACTCCACATCCTCCTCCTCAGAGGCCAGGCTCTTGACACCTGCTCCAGGCAGTCCTCCCGGGTCATCCTACACAGCTCTGATTGAGTTCCTACACTCCAGGATTATCTGAGATTTTCAACTTTCGCTTCTAGGCATACTGATCTGTATTATTAGGTATCTTGCCACTACCCCCCCCCCGCCCCAATTGGGAGCAACTTGGAAAAGGGACTAGGGGAAGGGGGCTTCCTTCAGAGTGGGGCTCCTGCAGGGCAAGGCCTATACTACCCTCATCAAATCAGGTCCCTGAAGACAGGTGCTGTGTCTGCCTGGCAGATAAGAGGTGTTTTTGAGGGATGCTATCAACTTTGCTCAGGGCTCTTGGTCACAAGATGACAACCAGGGACATGCTAACATTGCTGGGTCCTAGCCTCCGCACACATATGATTTTCTACCACCCTATTAGGTAGGTGCTATTTTTTTAAATCCATTTTACAGATAAGGAAACTGAGGCAGAGGTTTGGAGTCATGCTGGAGCTGAGAAAGGATGACTAAATACACCCTACTTTCCCAGGACAAAGGCTTCTCTTGCCTGTCCAGGGTCCCTTAGACAATGACAGGACTGTGCCTCCATCTAAATTTATCTACCAAGACAGCAGGCCCTGATCTCCCGAGGTCAGTAGAGTGTTCAGGCATCTTTCCTGTTCCTCCCACCACTCAGCCACCCACCCCTGCCCCATCCCCGCCCTAGCATTCTGAGTCCCCCTTTACAATGAAGCAGAAGGGTAAGTGACCTGCTCCTGCCCCCTAGGAAGGGGGCAGGGGGAGACCAGAGGCCCCTGGAGCAAGGTTGGGGTCAGCTGCGCAGGGCAGCAGGCATCAAGGGAAGAAACACTGGGTCAATGCAGCCAAACAGGGGCAAGAAGGTGAAGGGCCAAGATGCTGTGCAGGCCACAAGCACAAGTCCGTGAGAGGTTGGAGCCAAAGAATTTTATCACCTGCTGGATTAAGTAGGGGAGGAGTGGGAGGGGAATGTCCCGGCCCCAGGGGGTGGGGCAGTTTAGGAGAAGGCCTCTCTTGTCTTTAAACTGCCTGTGGCAAGAGCAAAGTTTCGGGCCTGTGAGCCAAGCCTCTAGAACAGCACCCTCCGCTCCTCTGACAGATGGAAGCCGAGAGCTCTGTAACAGGAAGGGGGTTCCTGGTTTGGCTTTAGGGCTTTCTGGGTCACAGGCACAAACCCCACAGGGGCCAGGCCCTACCCGGAGCCCCTAGGCCTAGGAGACAGGGGAGAACAGAGGGAGAGGAAGCAGCAAAAGCCAGGACCCAAGAAAGACAGGGAAACAGAAGAGGCTTCTGCATTTACTCCTCTTGCATCAGGCAGGGAGGGATAAGGACCCCTTTCTGGGGGGTGGGGGGGCTGCCCAGGACACTGAACACCTACTGGGGCCCCAGTAAAGATCAGCTGAATTGCAGGTGGAGGAGAAGCAGACAAAGAGAAGGCAAGGAGGCAGACGCAAGGGGAAAAGGGCAGGACTCACCGGCCACGAAGTCACCAAAGCCGATGGTGGAGATGGTGATGAAGGAGTAGTAGAGGCCCTCGATGTAGTCCCACTCCTCAGTCACCATGAACACGAAGGGCGGGATCACCAGGTGGACCAGGACGCCCCACACAATGAAGATGGCTGTGCAAGTGATCTGCGCCTTCCGCTGACGGGGTGGTGGGGAGACCAAGTCAGACCATGGCGGAGATGGGGAAGCCCAGCAGGGGCACCCAGGAGGCCACGGAACAGGCTTACCACCCAGGAGAGGGCAAGCAGCATCGCTCCCGGCCTCACTCACAGGACAGGGGGCCCTGGGACTGCCCTCTTGCCATCTGCCCTGGCACCTCTGCTCATTCTTGGTCTTCCCCATCCTCCCGTCCGTCCCCTGCCAGGGTCCCCCCAGTGCTGCCCGGCACCTAGGGTTTGGAGACATACCAGGCTCACGCCTCTCCTGGTGAGGAACTGGCCCAGCCTCTTGGCACGTCCCCCGAAGAACTTGCCCAGGGCACTGATCCACGTCAGGCAGAGCGGCACCCCGAAGAGACCATAGAAGACACAGAAGAGGCGCCCAGCAGGGGTCTTGGGGGCCACATTGCCATAGCCTGAGGAAGGAGAGGAGAGTGAGGCACAGAGAGCCACAGCAGGGGTGACAGACCCAGATCCAGCATTGGCCCCTGCCTCTATCACGTACCCATACCCACATCCACACACCCACATTCCCTAAGATCACTTGATATTGATCTAACATCAGGACTTAAGAAATGAAACTTCACTTGATCACACTACGGTCATGAGCATTTACAGAGCAAGTGTGATAGCATGGGCTATGTCTCCTCCATGAGATTGGGAGCTCCCTGGTGGACAAAGCTTTTACCATTAGTAAACCTTCCACTAGTCCATATGGCACCACTGTGCAAATTACAAACAGCCTTCTCTGGGGAGACACCCCGGGGGCACCGTGGTAGACCATTCTTAATCCCTCCCTTTCCTGTGCAAGCCTGTGCTGCTGCTCACGGCAGGCTGGCATCTAATCCCCTCCCTTGGAATCTGGACATCAGTGTCTGGCTTGACCCAAGAATGTAGCGCAGGTGATGCCCGGTGGGCTAGGTCTAAGAAGCCCTCTTACTTCTCCCCGTGACGTCCTACAATGCTCACTTTGGGGATTCTCCTTCTTGGAACCCAGCTGCCATACTGTGAGCTGCCCAAGCCAGTGCATTTTCACCCCCAGCCGTGCTCTCAGCCAGCAGCCAGTGTCAACTATCAAATGTGCAGTGGACGAAGCCGTCCTGGATGTCTAGCCAGTAGTGCTTTTGGCTGACTCCAGTCTCACAAGGACTGCCTCCGCCATTACATACCTCAAGCAAGAACCAACCAGCTGAACCCAGGCAACGCACAGAATGGCAAAAGCGAATAATAAGTTGTGTTTTAAGCCACTAACCTCTGGGGTGGTCGGTTATGAAGCCACAGAATATCAGAATACCCAGCCTGGCAGGCAAGCATGGGCTGGGTTTGTGCAGTGAGCAACCTGTTCAACCTCCTGCATGGCCCTGGCTATTGGGATATGTCGTTTCTGCTCCAAGAGCCCAGGTGAGGACTCCTGGAAAACAATCTCCCAAGCGTGGCCCATCACCAATGACTGACTACATGCCTAGGAAAGTGTTAAAAGAGCACAATGCAACAAGGCCATGGGACCAGAGCTGGATTTTTACAAGGTTCCGTGGAGCTAGGGCATGGCAGTGGCTATCCTGAAGGTCCCAGAAGACTTACCAATGGTAGTGATGACTGTAGCTGCAAAAATCATTGCATTGGGCCAATTCCAGTTGTTGAAGGTCTGATTCCCTGTAATGGCCACGCCCTGTCCTGCAGCATCAGATACTACCTAAAAAGAGAGACACAGACTGACTCTTAATGCTTTCTAAGTGACAGCACTGTACATAACTCCGTAAGCATTCGTAATCATCACAACAATAAGGTGGCAGTTACTGTCTCCAATTTATTAGGTGATGAAATATTTTATAGAGGATCAGAGAGGTTAAGTGATGTGCCCATGGTCACACAGCTGGTCAAGCAGTCTGTCTCTAAAGTCCATTCTCTCACTGAGCCAGTGCTTCTCAACCTTACTAGTGTGCACCAGCATCACCCAGAGAGCTTGTCAAATACAGACTGCTGGGCCCCACCTCCAGAGTTTGATTCAGTGGGTCTGGGAAGGGGGTCTGAGAATCTGCATTTCAAATGAGTTTCCAGGTGATGCTGGTGGTAGTGGTCCAGAGTCCACACTTAGAGAGCTATTGTGCTAGGCTATTCTGCCTCGAAGAAGGCACATGTGATTCAGACACGCAGGAGGATGCCTACACCCTACCCAGCCCTCCACAGCCCTCCACAGAGAAGGTTCTACTGCAGGATAGACCTGGGAGGGACCCCCATATACCCTTCACCTCAGCTCAGGGCTCTCTTGGATCTGTTGTCTCCGCGTGTACGAATCAGCTAGCTTCCTTTTCCCCATGCTTGGGACTCTACCCTCTTCCCCTACAGACTCCCCATTCCTTCCCTTCTCTGGCTCCCTCTCTCTGCCCTGGGCCAAGCAATTTCAAGGTCTGGTCCAGAACAGATCATCAAAGGTGGTGTGCACATTTCAAGGCGACTCAAAATCCTGCTACCAGTCCCCACAGGGCTCCCAGCAACTGTGGGCAGCAGGTGAGAGGCCACCTGGGGAAGTCCACTGGTGGCCCCAGAAGAAGTCTTATCTATTCCAGGAACGCTGATAGCTGCCAAACCTGTTCTGGCCGACCACAGACTGCCTCTAGCCCTTCCTTCAGTCCTGCCACCATTCACCCCAACTTGCAGATGACAGGGTGTGGACCCCAGAAGGAGGCTCACAGAAGGGCCCGGCATTTAAACCTGGGAGGTTCCAGTTCTGCCCCCAAAGAGGGCCCCAGGTGGGCCACCCAATCCAGAGACCGGGAACTCAGCCAAATTCCCTATAAACCTCAAGCCTGGGACCGAGGGGAGGCAGAAGAAGAGCGAGGCAGACGGAAAGCCCAGAGTTGTAACCCACCACAGTGTGACTGAAGTCCGGTGGGAAACCAGGGAGGGGCTGGGGCTGTTGAGAAGGAATGAGCAGTTGGGAGCAGCAGCAGGCCCATGTAAATGGATCTGCAGATCCCATGAAGAATTTTCCATGATGACATGCCCGTCTGACAGGCCATCAAACCACACCACTCGCTGCCCTGCCTCCTCACGGCGCTTCCAGAGCATCTCTCTGCAGGCCGTGCAGTGGCAAAGCAGAAAGGCCGCAGGCTGCCTGCAACCCTTCGCTCAGAGAGCTGGCTGTCTAGCCAGCAGGGCCCCCTCCACGTGAGAGTACCAGCGCATTCAGATCCTAAGGGGCCAACAGGTCCATCCGAACGGTTTTCTCAGAAATTAAACCTACGTCCGAAGCAGGAGAATGTAGCAGGGTCCCGTGTCTTAATGTCAAACAGATGGCGGCTCCCTTTGGCCCCAGCCTTTGTTGTAGAGCGGAAAGGGCAAAGCATAATTGCCGGGGAGCTCAGCCTGACAGATGAAAAGAACGCTTAAGTAGGAATTGCACCACTGGCAGGGAGCGATGCCATCAGGGCGCCATCTCTGCTCATCCCCATGGAGTCTCGGGAACACGAAAGCTGTCCCTATTCTCGCACAAACAAAAGGGGTGGGTTCTAGACACTCAAACCAGAACTCTTACAGATGTCTAAATGGGGACAGCAGCAAGTTTGGCACAATCAGAAGAGGAACTGGTGGGTACCAGAAGCTAGCGCAGGTTCATCAAGAATGAGTCACGCTCAGCTAAGTGCATCTCCCGCTCCAAAGGGGTTGCAAACCCTTGAAGTTGGGTGGAATGCAGTAAATCTAGATTTCAACAAGGCAGCCGAACAGATGAGCTTAAAGATATTCATGTGGACAAGACAGAGAAATGTAGGGCAGAGCTGGGATTAATTTGGATCCCTTTAAAGGCAGATAAACAGCCAAGAGGTCTTGATCTTTATCGACCTGGCCTGAGGTCTCCATGATCATGCCAAAGGCCTGGCCTCTTCGATATTTTAATCAACAACACAGAAAACACATACATAGATGGCTGCCCAGTCTCCTCTGCAAAGGATGCAAAACTGCGGACAAGGCCAGGGTGGGAAGATAGTTATTAACACACTGCAATGGCAGTCTGGAACTCAAAAATCGTCTGGACTGGAAAAATGGGCCCAAACTAACAAGATATGACCATCTTTTAAGTTTTTCATGTCATACACTTTGGGTTAGAAAAGGCCAGTAAAGGCATGAAATGAGAAGTCCTTGGGTTTCAGCTGACCACAAACTAACAAACACGAGGGTGGCTGCTGAAAGAAAAGTCAACACAATCTCAGACAGTGTCAACATCTTATCTGTCGAGGGCTGGGTCACACATGGGGAACTCTGTTCCACTGTGGGTGCCTGACCTCACATGATCTATTACCCAAGGAAGAGGAGAGTGGCTTTTTTGGATAGTGAGCTACCTCAGAATGGACTGCTCTTGGCAGTAATCCACTTCTGATAATAGAAGTATTGAGAGCAAGGGTGACCACAGCACATCAGGGATGCTGATGGTGTGACTGGAAACAAGGGTTCCCAACTGGGCGGGAGCACCTTCTGGAAGTGTCTGGAAATGCTGCCTAAGTGGGGAGTGTTATCTTGCCAGCCACTGTTCCAGGCACCATGGACAGCACATTGAGGAGACAGAGTCCCTGTTGGCCCCCCCATCTATTCCAGTGGGGGATGGGGCTAGATGTCCAGCAACTCACAAGACAGCCCAACCCACAATGCCAACACTGCTTCCGCTGAGGAACACTGGCTTTCCAAAGGCAATCTGTGATTTGGGAATCATTAGTAAGTACTAAGGAGACACCAAACATAAGAGTGGCAAAACAGGGGTGTCTGAGAGGCTCAGTCGGTTGAGCATCCAACTCTTAGTTTCGGCTCAGGTCATCTAGGGTCATGGGATGGAGCCCCACACATTGGGTTCCATGCTTTGTAGAGCCTGCTTGAGATTCTCTCTCTCTCTCTCTCTCTCTGCCCCTCTCCTTTACTCATGCTCTCTCCCTCTCTCTCTCTCTCAAAAAAAAAAAAAAAAATTAATTAATTAAAAAAAAAACAAAGTGTCAAACAGGGTAACCAAAGAGGCCATTACGGTTGGGAGCTCTGCAGCAGAAAAACTGGGTTTCCTGCTTTCCCTCTGCCAATCCTATGCCCTTTGGGGCATAGCTTTGCAGCCTCAGCCTCCAGCCCTGGGTTATCAGGGAGCCACAGCCCCAAGCACTTTCCCCAAGACCTCCATTATCTCTCCATGGTCACCCAGAGAGGGGCAGCGAAGGGGGCATTCTGAGGCTCCCAACGTCCCCAGGGCTAGAAGCACCACTACCCCTTACAGCAATCCAATGGTGGCAGTTCTGCCCACTGGTGAGGTCACGAAACAGGCTGAGAGAGGTTACACGTGGCTGGGCTAGGTTCTGGTTACAAGTCAGTGGGACTCCCCCTCCCCTCTTCTCTGCTCTACCGGCCCCTAGGCACCCCCAGCACTCCTTGCTGTTGCCTCCTCTCTGCCCACGGCCACCAAGCAGCTGGCCTGAGAATCAGCTTGGGTCCATCACAATGCTGGAGTGGGAAGAAGGCTATTAGTGCTGCTGAGTGGCAAACACCCCTTGCTGGGGTGTATATACACATATTACCTAACTGGTTGTTCCTGTGACCCTGCCAGGTGTCCCTCGACAGGTGGGGGAAGTGAGGCTTGGGGGAGGGGCAGAAGTCCAGATGTGGACTTGGGGGCCTGCTTCCTGTTCCCACCATGTACAGCTGTGGCTCTGGCAGGGGCAACTCCATGGTGATGGTCAGGGTCGTACCGAATGCAGGGGCAGTCTCCCAGAACAAAGGGCCTGACCCAAGATCCAGGCCATCCCTGGGTTAGGGAGAGTGGCACTGGGGAGCCAGGCTGACACCACGATGGATGTGGCGTACTGTTCCCAGGGTTAGGCAAACAGCTCTAGCAGGAGGAGGTGGCCCCTGTTCACTCACAGGATTCTTTAACTTGACTCCCTAATTCACACGAGACAATATTTTCATTTTCCACATGACCCTGGAGAGTGATGGGAGAAGGGATACTGCACACAGCCGGGGCCTAGCTCTTGTTTGGGGAAGGGATCAAGCTCCCTTCTGGGTCTCCCCCCCAACAAAGCAGCTGTGATTTACTGAGGGCTTACTATGCACTGATGCACTGAGTATTGTGCTAACACTTTACTGCCTTTAGCTTACTTAATGAGGACAGAATCCTGCTGGGAAGATACGTAATTTTTTCCATTTTGCAAATGAAAGTGTAAGGCTTGGAAAGGTTAACTAAGTAGCCTAAGGTCAGAATGCTAAAAGCACGAAGCCAGGAGAGCCCTGGCTAGACGTGGTTATCCTGCCCCCCTTCCCACAGAGGCCACAGGAAGGAGGCCAGTGCATACTTCCACCCCTTCGCACCAGCTGAAAAAACAGTGCCCTAAAACCAGTCCATCCACTCTGACCCGAGCTCAGCATTCTAGCCCGGCCTCCAGGGAGGCCACATGCCCTTGCCTTGGCTTCAGGCAACCAGCTGCCCTGACCCCACCCTCCTGAGCTCTCGCTGTCCGAGAAATACGGTTCCCGTACAGCTCCTCATCCCCCGGGATCTGGGGTTTCCCAGGCAGAGGCAGCTGCCAGGCCTCCCCTTCCTGGAGAGATTCATCCTGCTGAGCGGGCCAGTTCCAGGGCTCGGGACACGAAGCCCACCTTCACACACAGGCAGGTGGGGCTGAGAGCCAGCCAGCTTGCCCCTCGCGCACCCTCCTGCGGTGGGGTGGGGATGGCAGCTATCTGGCGCTCACGGAGCTACTCCCCACCTGGCCTCCAGCTCCCAGGCAGACTCAGGGGTGGATCACAGAGCTCTTTCCCCCTATGCAGGACGAAGCCTTAAGGCTCCCCGCTGAGGCCAGCCTCCACTGGACCCACACACCGCTTGAGGCCCGCAGGCCGAGAGTCCTTTACCAGACCCTGGCTGCGGTTCCATTTCAGGCGCTGGGGGCCTCTGGCCTGGAAGGTGAAATAAAGCTGCCGGCCACACAGGCATGGTGCTCAGCACAGGGTAGAAAGGACTTTTATCATCCGTCTGGCCCTCCCAGCCCCCTTGTGATCGGGGGAAGGTCTGTTAATCCTTATTTAACAGATTAGAACAGTTGATATCTGGATAGCAGTGGATTTTGAGCGGTTATATGATTGACACCAACCAAACCCTTTAAATCACTCAGCTCCCTGAATCTTTACAAGCCTAAAGCGCAGGTGCTGTTGCCCCCAATTACAGATGAGGACAATGAGGCTAATTAAGTAAGTGGCCCAAGGTCACACAGCTTGTCTGTGGTGGAGCTGAGGAGTGAACTCAGGCAGTCTGGCTCTTAACGCCCCCACCCCATGCTACCTACAGATGGGGAGAGGGGAGCAGGGGATTCAGGGTGGGCTTCTTAGCTACAAGGACTGGAGCCAGGTCTCTGAAACACAACTTCCCAAGCAAATTCGAGAGAAATCTGCAGGAATGCAGACTCCCCTAGAACATAAGCTCCATGAGGACAGGGCTTTTGTTTTCTTTTCTACTGCTGTATTCCCAGAACCTAGGACACTGCCTGGCACGTCGAAGGTGCTGGTTACATGGGTGAGTAAATGATCTTCAATGAGTGTATATTCTCTGGCCTGGACTGACTCATCCCCCAGGGGTCTCCCTTCAACACCTTCCCAGTATTGCTCTGCAGCTGGGTTTCAACTAAATTCAGCAGCAACAAGGTGGAGGCCTGAACCCGGCAAGAGAGAGGGAAGCAGAGTCAGACCCCAGCAAGAGCAGGGGCTGGCAGGGCCAAGGGCTGGCTGCAGACACCACTGAAACCACCAGCCTCCAGCTGGCACTGAGGGTGGGGTGAAGGGCAGTGATTGCTAGACTCTGAGAGGGGGCAGAGGGCTGGGGAAGGGGTGAGGTGCGGGAGACAGATGAAAGCCCCCTCGGCCAAGGCCAGGATGGCAGAGCTGGGAGAGTCCCTGGGGAGACTGAAGGACTGTCCTTTCTGCAGGAAGGGGAGGCAGTCCCCTTTGGAAACTGTCCTGGGGGCAACAGGTGAGCAGAGAGAGGAGAGGGAAGATAGAAGTGAACCCTGGTAGAAACACTTACTAGCAGGCTCTCTGTGGCTCAGCCTTCATGTCGGGAGGCAGAGGGCTCCCAATGGCTGACATCAAGTCTCTTGGTAAATAACTTAGCCTATCAGCCTCAGTTTCTCCATGTGCTAAGAATAACCCGTCTCCTGAACATACGCTTTTTGCGTGCAGGACATCATCGTAAGCACTGAATAAACGCACCTGCAATCTGCACTGTGACTTGTCATGTGGGTCCGTGAGGAAACCAAACCCTAAGAGGATCTGAGACCCAGGGGGAAAGACCCCTCGTCCCCAAGGTTAAATCAAAGGGCAAAGGGTTAACTTCCCTGAACCTGGAGGACAGGCCTGGGTGAGAACAGGCGACACTGACCCCGAGCTCCCTCACACCTGCAGCCTTTTCCCACCTCTTCCTATTCTAACAGTGAAAGCTTCCTTTGTCAGTCTGAGCAGTCAGTCGGCTTCCTCAGGGCACAGGGGGACTTCTCCAACACCAAGGGGGACCAAAACAACTCACAAGGGGGACGGGATCAGCTGCAGCCAGAGAACCTGGGGAACGCGGGTGTGTGTTAAAGCTCTCCCTGGCAGGGGAAACAGAGGCTCGCCCAAGATGCCCTGTTCCATCCCTCAGAAGGCTCATCTCTCCTGATCTCTGCCACCCAGAGGCTCCCAGTCATCCTGGCCAGTTTCCTAAGCACCCAAGCAAGGCAAGCAGACTGTGGGAAGGTGTGAGTTGGGGGTGAGAAACATGCCACACACTGCGACCCCCACTGTGCCCGCCAGGAGGGGCTGAGGCTGGGGCCTAGGCAGCCTGTCTGAACCCTGGCCCCAGCTCCCCGCCCAGCTGCCCCCGGAGTCACAGCACCCACCTACCACCCAGCCCCTGCTGGCCTCTCCCTGCGTGTCCCTGTCTGTCCATATGTCCATCTAGTCTAACAACCCCTCTGAACAGGGGGCTGGGGCGGGGGGGAAGTGGAGGCCCAGGGGGAGTGTTGTGAACAGGACTGACATCAAGTGGAGATTAGTAAACCTATCTCAGGCACTTTCCAAGCAAGTATTTGCAGTATGGACTTGTTTACAACAATGTTTATCAAATCCTTTAACACCTGAACTAATGAACAGATAAAGGGAGGAGGGGAGGGGGACCCCAGAGCCTACGTGGGGACTCCCTAGAGCAGTTTGAGAAACGGGAGTGGGGATGTGGGGGACTAGTGGGGAACGGCTCGTCTGTCCAGCTGTGGGCCAGTCCTCCATCAGACAGTCCTTTCTGGGACTGCTGGCAGAGTGAAAGTGCCCCGGCCGGAAGGTGAGCACCTGTTAACTATCTTATTCCTAAAACCAATTAGAGAGTGGAAGACTAAAGTTAAGCCCTCGATTACCTCCATCCTCTGTCCCTCTGCACCGCTCAGACTGACTTGACTTCTCAAGCTTTCCCTAACTGGGGATGGCGGAGAGGGTGCTGGGCTTGTTTTCAGATGAGGAAACTGAGGCTCAGGGGCCTTAGATACCACACAGTCATTGAGGCAGTGGCTCTCAGTCCAGGCTGCCCAACACAACCCCCTCCCGGGGTGGGGGGGGGGGAGGGGGACGTTAAATAACTACAGTGCCTGGGCCCCCCGGCAAGTGTTCTGTGTAGTTGACCTGGGTAGTGAACAAACCCCACGGGGGATTCTGACGTGCAGACACTCACTGCTTAGTGTGGGGTGATGGGCGTGGACGCCAGGCTCCAAGCCTCCACCTCCCTGCCCCTGGGCATTCTCACTGGCCTCTCCCCTCAGCCCAGGTGACCAGGGTGTGGCTGGGAAGGCAGGCACACCTTATGAACGGGGTACTGGCGAGGGCCAGGCGGTGCCACCCTGATACCTGTGCCAGCTGCAGGCCCTATCGCTCCCGGGGAAGAAGCAGGTGTCTGTGGCAGGTGCAGGGACCCAAGGGGGCAGGGCCACACCGCATCTCAGTTGAGACCAGACCTCAGCTATTGCGGTATGGACTTTGTTAACTTCTTTTTTGCTTATCTGTAACTTTCAGATTTGTGCCAGTGCCCACCCATGGAGTATTTATTATGTTTTTAGAGGAAAGAAGGAAAGATGAATTGTTGGACACGTGGCTGGAATGCTAGGTTGGTAGGCTAGGCAATAGGGCTGAGGACCCAGGTCCAGCTCTACTCTGCCAGCCACTTGCTGAGATCTTCCTGGAACCCTGGACCTCTGTCCACTTCCTTCTCTGTAAAATGAAGAGGTTGGTCTAGGACTCCCGGGGTCCCCCTGCCTGTACAATGCATAATTTCCTCTGCCCAGAATCATGACTTCTGGGCCCAGTTCAGCACTTCCCAAATCCCCAATCCACAGCACATTTGAGAAGATACATTTTCATTCTCGAGACTCAGTTCACTGGCCACCAGCTCCAGCTCCTCCTGAGCCCCCAGCAAGTCAGGTCACCCACGTCAGGAGTGAGCCCTGCTCCTCGATCACGCTTCCTCTTCCTCGTGTCCCCTGGAGGATGCAGGACTGCAGGACGGAGAAGGCACCTCACTGCGTCTACTTCTCTTTGGTCCTTAAAGTAATGTGCCGGTGCTGGTCTGGGCTGCCCTCCCTCAGCCCAGGTGTCTCGGGCGGGGCTGTGTACAGAACACAGCACAGTCCCCTGCAGTGTTGGTCACACCTACAGAAACCCGCACAACCTCATTAGGCAAAGTGGCAAGTGGTACACCACCATGTCCTCAAGGCACACTTCAGGGGTCACCATACTACTGCTTAACCGGGACTGTGCATAGAGATGGTCCCGGGGGAGAGATTGGGAAAGTACTCCTGCCGGGGTCCTGCCCTCGGGGAATCGGCCAGCAATGGTCTGGGGCACGGAACTAAGATGATTAAATCTGCCCCGGGTGACTCTACTATTATAAGCGGCCAATTTCAAAGCCACTGCCCCAGACCTAAACTGTCCTCCCTCCCGAGGCCAGCCCCACCCCTTGAGCCAGTGCAGCAGGCCGTGGAAGCATGGCTGTCCTCCAGCCCACCTTTGGGCTTCCCCTCCTGCACCCTCCCAGGCCATCTCTCAGCAGCCTCTGCGGAGCTCAGAAGCACCACTGGATCTCACGCTCCAAGGGGCAAGCCCATGCCAGAGGGGAGTACGTTTTCAACAGAAATCTCTGGGTTTCCGATTTTCTCAGGCCCGGGAGCCCTGTTTGTACTCGGGAGGGACAATAAAAACAAGGCAGGTGACCCTGCCCCCATTGTTCTGGTAACCCCCCAGCAGCTGGGGGCCCCCTCCCGTGAGAGCTGAGCCCAGGGCAGAGCTTTGCAGGGACTGGCTGACCTGGGAAGGCTGCACGCTTGGCTAAAGCAAACAGTGAGGGCTGCTGGGGTCTGGGCTCAGGATGGGGCGTCAGCAAGTGTTCTCAGGCACTGGAAGGCTCAGCAGACGCACTGGACTGGAAATCCCGGTGTGTGCAGACATAGGGGACCTCGCCAGCCCAGCTCGGGGTCTCCCGGCACTGCTGCCTGAGAGCACTTCCTCCCACCCAAACACACACACAAGGTGATCCTCTGGAGCCATGTTCCCCAAATCCACCTCCTGCTTCATCTTCTTAAGGACCCAGGGCAGGTGGGATGTCCAGGGACACCTAAATGACAAGAGGGATATCCTTTATCCACCTCAGCTTCTCTGCCCAACAATTCACACCCACTGCCCTGCCCGGGGTGACCATGGCCTGGCCATGTCATGTCCTGTGCTGCTACCATCAATTCCTGATCTGGGATGCTGGGGCCTGGGGCCTGGGTTCATGACTTGGCCTCTTCCCTGCCCCCAGAATCCAAATTCTGGGAGTGTCGGACATCTCTCTGCCTTCCCAGATGTAGAGAAAATTGTTCGGCCAGGACCCCTCAAGCATGCCAGGTGGGCAGAACAGTCCCCTGTTCTGGGATGGGGACACTTGGGAGTGAAAGTGCCCCACACAGGGTTCAGCTTCTGGCTCGTCCTTTCCATACAAGCCAGCAAACCTCTCTGGGCCCCAGCCAGCAGCTCTAACAACGAGGCCCAGGAAGAGCATGGAGCTGGCACTCCCCTCCTTCTCACTTGAACCCACGATCGTCAGGCACCTCTCACACCTAGAACTCCTGTGGCCCTAATCTCATTCAAGGCCAAGACCCTGGAGGGAAGGGAGGCAAAATGGATATTCCTATTCCCATTTTGTAGGTGAGAAAATCAATCAGAGGGGGCTAGTGACGTGGTCGAAGTCACACAGCAAGCTGATTGCAAAGCACAGAGCAGAACCGACCAGAAGCCCCTGACTCTCCATTGAGGCTCCTTTCCGCCAAACAACCAGACCATCCATTGCCCATCCCGGGACTGGGTTGACAAATGCCAACCAGAGCGGAGCAGGGAAGGGGACAGCAGACAGGTAGGCAAAGGTAACAGATGACACAGAGCTACGAAAGCGTTGTGCAGATCTAGTTTTGATATTATTTAGGGGATGAGCCTATGCTTACACTCCCCATCTCCAACTCCCAGGATGCTTCTTAGATCCACCCGGACCTTGTGGTGAGGTAGAAGGTGCAAACTCGGAAGTCACCCTCCACGCAAGATTTCTAAAAACAGCCCTCGAGCAGCCACAAAGGAGGCCACAGGAACGGCTGACCTGCTATCTCCCCGTCCAGGGCTGACGACCTGACCTGATTCACCATCAGCCCGGCTGCCCCACTCCTGCCACCTTGCTTCCGGTCCTCCAGAGCTCAGGTCTGCATGCTGGCCTGCACAACACAAACCGGGATGGCCAAGCCACTTCAAAATCACAAACGTCATGTTTGGGACCCTCCACAAGCAGCCCAGGGATGAGCAGGAAAGGCCTGGGCTCTGAAACAGACGTGCCTAGGTGTCCACCACTCACCAGCAGGTCACCGGGGACAAGTCCTCTCCCCTCTCCGAGCTTCACTTTCCGCACCTGGCAAGCGGCGGTACCAAGACTGCATCGGGTTGGGGTGCACCTTACATGAAACAATGCACGGCTCGGTGTTGGGGATACATGGTGTGCCCCCAAAACAGGTACTGGGTAGAAAAGTGAACATGGGAAACACAAGGGTGATGGGGGGGCGGGGGGATGCCTGCTGGACGGGGCCTCCAGAGCTGCAATGAGAGAGCTGGGCTGGCTGCCAACGGTAGTGCCCTCCTTTCCGGCTACCACCGCCTGGAAGACCAGGGCTGGGGACACTACTTATGGCCACAGCCTGTTTATCTCCCCCAAGATAGAAGGCAGACTTCACTCATCCCTTATTCCTAGAACGGAAACTGGCACCAGTAAATACTCAGTATTAATGAATAATTGAGTCTCCAAGACAGATGCCTTTCCTAATCACATCTTCCAGTACACAAAGTTGGGTGCCAGTGCAGTTGATGTGGGTTCTGGCTCCGCTGGGTAAGGTGGGCAGTCCTGGTAGGTGAGGGCAGCCCGCATTGATGGCTCTGTTGTTTCTCTGCCCCAGTGCCTCTCCCCTGCCTCACCCCGCCCCATCCCACCCCACCTGTCTGCAAGGCCAAAGCCCCCAGAGGTCCTAGCCCCGATGAGTCAGCTTCCCTGCAGACTTTGGAACCATCAGGATTTCAGAGGAAGGAGGCACATGGGTGGGGAAGGGGAGGAGCCCAGGAGGCTCGTCAGGGTTGAGAGCCCCAGGTCTTCCCATGCATGTCCTTGCTTTCCTGCTCCCCCAGCAGTTGGAAGGACACTCTGTTCCAAGAAGCTCTCTTAAACCCTGGAGGCTGCTGGTCATGTTCCTCTGGACAGCCCTGGTCTCCCTTGCTGGGATGCTGAGGACATGGTTCCCCTCCGCCGACACCCCCACACTCCTGCCTCCATGGTATAAAACCTGTCCCTGATCCCTGCCTCGGTCATGCCTTCTGGTTACATCCATGCCCCTTGAGAGGAGGGCTGTGGCTGACATCACCCACCTCTTGTCTTGCAGAGTACCCCAGACCACAGGCAAACTCTCCCCCACCTAGGGGCCTCGAGAGTGGCCCCTCCACCTGCTCCTTCCTCCTTTCCCTCTCGCTTCACCCCGGCTGGTGGCTCTGGGTAATAAGTAACTACCCATCCTTGAAGGCTGGGGTTCTGATGATAAGGAATTATTAAGCTTACCCATTTACTGCAATTTGTTTAAGATGACTAGATGGTTAAACTGTAAACCCCTTCACTAATTTAAAAACAAACAAACAAAAAAAACCAACAAAAAAAAGAAGCCCACAGGGGTCGTAGGGAGTGGTATTAATTCTGCATGAGGGGTAGACAGCTGAGTTTCTCCACTCCTGTGGAGTAACCCTCCCGCCTGTTTATTGCAACCCCCCACCCTGCACCCAATCCTGGCCCCACTGTGTCCAAGCATGATCCCACCCCATACCTCTCCACAAAGCCCCCTGTAGGATTCTCCTGCAGGCCAACCACCTGTCATAAAATCCTTCCTTATTGTCTGACTCTAGCCTAAATCCCTCCGGCTGCACTCCAAGCCCATTTCCTTTGGTTCAGTCTCCAGCTGGAGACGGACAACAGCTGGCCTCCATCCTCCCTGGAATAAATTGTACAAGAAACTACCGGCAAAGTAGCACAGGCATTTTGGGATGGATGGTACTCTTTGCCCGGCAGGGGGCGGGGGGGGGGATGTGCTTCTGCCTTATGGGCCCCCAAAGCCCAGATCAAATCCCACCAGAAGGCTGAGTCACGATCAGAGACAAGGGTCAAGACCACAATGCCCGACGGTCGTGAAAATCCCTGGGCGGGATGCAAAGGGAGTCCCATCCTGAAGGGCGGATCCCCCACTCCCCAGACTGCCACAGATTTCACTGGTCATTCCACCAGGGGCGCTGGCCCCCAAGGCCCCATTTGGAGATGACAGAAATAAGACATAAACAGGCTCCCCAGTTTGGGAAAGGAAATGGGAGCCAGATATATGTAACCAGGGCCCCCCGGTCACAGGCTGCTAATACCACCCTTACCCAGGTAGGTCATGACAGGAGAAGGGCAGAACAGGCACAGCCACCTCAGCTTTTTCCATCACGCAGGGACGGTCCCTGGCCCACCTCCCATCCCCAGCCAACTGGGGCGTGGACGTGACCAGGGTGAAGAAACACTGAGGCATTTTGTGCTGAAGGTATGGAAAAGTACAGCCAGGCCCTCCTAGCTAGGGACCAGGGACAGGCCTGGTGACAGGAAATGGAAACTCTCTGGATGGCACAGGAGGAGAGTCATGTCTGTAAGGCAGCCCCGTTGCAAAACCCACGAAGCAGAAAGTATCAGGACCGTGGCTCACTCACTCTCTCTCTCTCTCTTCTTTACGAGGGCTGAGATTTTAAGCAACAGCATTTTTCAAGTCTGCTTAACCCCCTAACTCCCACCCAAGGGCTGGCGGCTCTCAATCTTCTTAGCAGAGAGCAGGAACTGTCAGTGCATGGGCCCGCACAGGGTCAGCTATTCTCCAGCCCCAGAAGTCATGACCTCCATTTCTTCACTTGTAAAACGGGAAGAACACTGCCTCCCCCTCCCCCCACACCCCCAACTCTCAGGGCTATGGATCCAAAGGCTCGATGGATGTGAACATGAAGGACATGAAGCAGGGGCACAGGCAAAGCCAGAGATGCCCCTGACTTAAAACTTGTGGTTTCTAAACGCCTCGTGCTGTTGGGATAGGCTTTCTTTCAGCCTCCTGGTGCATTGTGTGTGGCCAGGGAAGGCTCAAGGACAGGAAGGTACATGGCACGAGATTTCCAAGTCACCCAGGGGTCATGCAGGAGAGCGAAATCCGCTCCTCACGTGGCTGCATCCTGTCCCCCTGTGGAACTCAGTTTCCCACGAGAACACTACATGGCAGCTGGGACGGCCACTTCTCAGGCTCGTCCTGGGAGGTCCATTTACCCTTCCAGCCTGCTGAAAGTGGCTGTCTGTCCTGAGGGCCAAACAAGTGACCCATCAGTGGGCTTCCAGGACACAGCCTGTCACCTCCCAGGAAGAGTGGAGAGACCAGATGGCAAGATGGGAAGAGGGTTCCCTTCACCCTTACTCCCACCTTGGGGCCCTGGGGTATTCCCCTCTTCGGTGGGGCAAGAGTGCAGCTGTGCCTGCCTGTTACAAATGCCACATCTGGCCAGGCACAGCCCCGTACAGAACGCATCCAACCTAATTTAACCCAAAGAAAGAAGGGACCAGAGTTCTGGACGACCTTCCCTTGCACTGTGCAGCTCAAAGCTGGATCTACTGATTAAGTATTTACTGAGCACTGGCCATATGCTCTGATGCTGTGAGCCAAACAAGGGAATTGCAAGACAGGCTCTGCCTAGAAGGACTCGCAGTTCTGTCCAGATACGGGCAGGCACACAGGAAGTTACAGGATGGTGGAAGACACCACAACAAAGCAGCGGGATAAACGTCGAGGTCAGGACAAGCCCCAGGGCTTGAGCTATGCCTCTGTCAAAGTCCCAGCAACTGGCCACAAAGCAGGACAAGAAGCCCAAACCCAGATGGGGAAACGGAGGCTCACAAGACACAAACGACTAGAGCAGAGCCATCTCCCAGTCAGATGCTTCCGCAAGCTCTGAAAAGCGCCGGGCCCTCCTCCCCAGCCCCACCCTTGGGTCCTCCACCTTTCCTGGCCCAGGACCCATATCATGTACCCCAGAAGGAACCTGGAAAACTTGCCCTGCAGGTTCCGTCGGCCACCCCTTCTTCTATTCTTTCCAGATTTGGGGTGGAAGAGATGTTCATGGTTCTCATCCCAGGGGAAGATGTTCCCCGGGTGGCCACAGATCCACCCAGCCAGCGAGCCTGGACCTTAAGTGCAGGCTTTCCTCCCCAGGGCCGGGGAAGAGCTGCCCTTCACTGCAGACTGGGCTGAGGAACAGGGCGGAGCAGGCAATCAGAAGGAACTGACACCCTGGACAACAACTGGAGGTCCATGGAAGATGACTCACTGTCTACCTCAGCCTGGGCCCACCTCCAATGGAGCCAAGGTGGACTGATGGTGACACCAGGAATGACCCTCCCATCAAATACACACTCATCTGAGTCTGATGTGGCTGAGCGGGCAAGGCGGTCCACAGCCCTCTGCAATCTCACGCTTTCTGGGGTGTGAGGGTGGGTGTGCTAACCTCAGAAGGGCTTGCAAGTTTCCGGTCAGGGGCGGGGGTGGGGAGGCCACCCCCTACAGGTTCCTGGCACACCACTGTCCCAGCTCCAAGCCTGCCAGGCCGGGCCAGCTCTCCCCTCTCCCACCCCAGAGCAGGAATGGAATTTGACTAGACACCGCGAGAAGCCAGTGGGCCATTAGAAACCTCAACAGATTCCTATCAACACTCCAGTGCTGTCCAAGAGAACTCTCTGTGCTGTGGAATGTTCTATATCTGAGCAGTCCCATGTGGCTACCAAGCCTTTGAAATGTGTGACTGAGGAACTAAATTTTAATTTAAAATTAAACAGCCACGATATTTAGTCATTATCACGTTAAAATTAAATTAATTGGCAACAGGTGGGTGGTGATTACCGAACGGATGCAGAGTGAAACACAACACATCCTATCCAGACTCTCTCTCCCAGGCAGAGTCCGCCTTCCCCTGGTCCCTCACGTTCACCCAAGCCTCCGGAGGTAAACCGCAGCACGCTCCTGACTCTGAGTTACATGTGTGGTCCCGGGCTGACCCAAATCTCGCTTGTGCTCTGTGTTCATCCAAAAGGCAGGGCAAGGTCTCCCTGTGCCCCTTTGAGACTTGGCAGAGCTGGATGCAACATAACACTTGTCCGTGGGCCGCTGGAAGACACCGTCCCTTGTAGGGGACACTGGGCGCAGCACTGGGTACAGCCGCTGGGGCTCCCTGGCTCTGCCAGGGACCTCTCAGGGAACTGCACCCTCTCCTTGGTGACCGCCGACTTGTGTGTCTAGTCTCAAACACCTTGGTCTGCGGACCAAAGGCCCCCCCTGGTTTCCCCAGACATTGAGCCCCTTCGCCTCCAAGTGTTCAACAGCACGTCTGCCCAGGAAGTCACAACTTTGGCAGCTACATTGAAAAACAATAGCAACACACTGTTTAGCAATCACAGAACTGACACCAGGTTTTAGAGTACGTTCTGTTAAAACCGTGTTTTTGCTTTGTGCACCTCAAACATTAAAAATGAAAACAGCTAGCACAGAAGTGGCTGATGACATAAGCATATATCTTACCCTTTAAGAAAATTAAATTTCTTTGTTTTAAAGGCTTGACAACAGCATTTCAGAAAACTGGGGAGGCAGAGAAAGAAAGAGCCATCAATAATCCTGCCTCCAACTCAGTACTCACGCCTTCTGTTTTTACATCAAATTTCTATGACTCAACGCTAACAGAACCCCCACACTAACTTCAGAGTCCCAGCTGCGCTCACCCCCAGTCTTGTTTTTGTTTAACTTGAAGCCTGGCTTCTAGCTCAGTCCCACTTTGAGAAACACCAACCTAAGCACCACCCCCAGGAAACCACCCCCACCCCCAGGGCCTGGGTAGCTCAAGCATCAGGTGTCCCTGTGGTAGTCTGTCTGAGGGTTTCCCATCCACTGGCCACACAGCCCCAGACAGTCAAGAAGGAAGGACTAACCTGTGTGTGCAGAGCAGCGGGGGAGAGGGGCGGAGGAGTGTGTCCACAGACACAAGACCAGCTTCAGGAAGGGGAGGTTTTAAGGCCTGTACACAGTGACCCCAACACAGAGCAGGCAGAGGAGCCAGGGGGTTTGACCACATGCAGCTCTCAGCCCTGGAACGTTCCAAAAAGAGAGGTTGTGCCAAAGCTGAGATCAGTGAACCTGAGTCCTCAGCAGGCTTGATGCAGATGGGAGACTTCTGGAGCAGGACCCAGAAGTGGCCCCTATGTCTCCAAAGTTGCCCTGCCCCAGCACCGTGGCGCCTGCCCTGGGTCTAGACCCAATGCACACCTAACCCAGGGAGGTGTTAACACTTTGCCAGGCAACCTATAGACCTGTCCCAAGAGGGCGGTGCGCAGGTGAGGTTCAGAGAGGTGGGGGCAGTCCCAGAGAGCTTGCTGGGTGGACATAGAGTCTGGCTGGCCAAGACCTCCATTGGGAGGGCTAGGGACAGTTTTCCAGATTGGAAGTGGGTCCACCTAAAAGGCAAAGGAGGGCTGTGAGGGTCCTGCCTCTGAAATTTGAGGGCTGGTGGAAGAGAGGCCGAAGGAAAGAGAATACAGCTCATGGTTCGGGTATTCATTAATAATTACCCCTTACTCAGTACTAGACTTGTGATCCACTGGGGCACAGGTTGAGGGCCTCACGGCGGGGGGGGGGGGGGGGGGAGTGCAGACCCCCAGGGTAGGGAAGACATGCCCAGAGAAGGAGGAGGCTCAAAGGAAGGTGACCCCCAGGCTCAGGGGAGCCTTCCCTGACACCCCTGGCCCAACGCAACTTTTCTCCCCTGGTGCACCCGAGGCCCCCACAACATGCCAGCTCCCTACTCAGTAATTCTCCATACACATTGCATAGCCCCACGCCAACCTCAAAAGCAGAGCTAACATCTAATTCTTCCCAGAATCTCCACAGTCCTTAAACCAGCATATGTACTAGGCATACGGCAGGTGCTCAGCCAAGTGTCTAATTGGCCTTAGGGAGCAAGTCCTTGGTTCCGAGGGGGGCAGCCACCTGGCCCAGTCACACAGCAAGTCAGCTGAGTAAGCCCTAGGCCCCCACTCCCTGGGCCACTTATAAGTAGATCTCTGGGCTGCGGCTAGAGTCTGGGGGATGGGAGAGACGGGGTGTTGAAAAGCTGATAATCAGGACACCCTCCCTTTTCCTGCTCCCCAGGGGGTGCTGACAAGACACTACTGCATCAGCTTGCTCCACTTAGCCCACTCAGCACTCACTTACCCTCAGTGAGAGGCACTGCTCTGGGGGGCCGGGATGCTGACAAGGGAAGGGCGTGCTTCCAAAGCTAACACTGTCAGGATGCATTCCACGACCCAGGAGGCCAGAGTTTTATTTGAACAGCAGAAATGGGGAAGGTACGGGGCTGCTGTTCTTTCTCCTCCAGAGGGTCTGTCCACAGGTGCCACCCTGCGCCTGGGACGTGGGAGGGTCAAGAAACTTGCACTTAGACACAAGGGGCCCGTCCTGGGGTCCTCAGCATGCTGCAGTCACCGACCTCTATCCTCAGCCATGGGAGCAGCATCGGGGTGGTATTTCCACTGCAGGAGGATGGCAAGACTAAAGCTATTCCCTACCAAGGTGTAGCCCAGAGTTCTGCTGGGGGCCTTCCCCTGGGGAAGCCAAATGGGGGCACACGTCACAAGTACAGGTTTAGCTGCTGAGGAGGTGGCAGTAATATGGGGACTCAGGTGGAAATCTCACAGCTACACCTCCCCCGTCGGCTCCTTGATTTTTTTCTCAAAGCCTCGGTCTCTGGGTGCCCTGACCCACAAATTCTGTCATGAAGGGTAGGGGCCTGTTGGGTCTGTAAGGATGATGGAGAAAAGGGGCTGAAGGCAGGAAAGGAGTTGACAGACCCGACTCTGAACTGTGGCACCCACTTACATAACCTAAGCTTTCCTGCTTTAAATGTTTTCATGCTGCAAATGGCAAATGAACCTATATCTGGTCAATGTGGTCAGGAAACAGTGGTGTCAGAACCCTGAAGGCTGCAGAACACAGCGCTCAGCAAAGGCCAAGCAAGCATGCATGGGGAGCTTTTGGGGTGCTAGGAACCAACGGGCCCCGAGCAGAAAATCCAGCCCCAAGGAGTGGCTGGTAGCCTAGAAAGATCGGCAGGACTGGCGCTAATTTAGGACACCATGAGAGGCCACTCTGCAGAGCCCTGGCTCTGGACTCTGAAGGCCTGGGTTCAGGCCACTAACTAGCTGTGTGACCTTGGTTATGTTATTTAATCTCTCTGCTTCAGATGCATTATCTGCAAAATGAAGTTCCCCACAGCAGCTATCTTACCACTGCTGGGCAGTCGGTGCAACGTGACAGTGGCCCTTGCCTGGCCCATGGCACCTTTTCCCCCACCAAGTGCCAGCTACCGTTACTACTGTAGCACTGTGGTTCTGCCCCTCTGCCACCCCTCCCCACAGCAGCTCACGTTACTGGTGGACACAGACCTCCAGGTCTCCATAAAAACTGAAAACGTGCTATGAGCGTACAGCATTTTAGACCACCTCTCCACCCTCAGGAGACAGCCTCCCACCTATATCAAGGCCGAATGCGATCAAAGGTTGCGGTCCAGAAAGAGGGGAGACCACGTGGGTAGCAGAGTCCAAATCACACTGCAAGAATGTTGGCTTAGTCTGAGGGAGAAGCCACTGAGGGTTTTCTGAGTTTGGGGAGGGGGTGTGGACACGATCTGAGTCTCCGAGGACCCCTGATGGCTTTAAGAGTGGCCAGAAGAGCTCTTAGGAGGTGTGGCAGTCACCTTTCAACCTACGTCTTGGGGCCACGGCTTCCAAGAAGCCTTCCCTAATTGCCCCACTTAGCTCTAATTACTCCTTTATTGTACTTCCCTGCACAGTAACCTTGGGAAAGTTACATAACCTCAGAAGGTCTGGGCCTTGGCTCTGGGGCTGTACAGGGAGGCCAGTTAGGTAACCACTAAGCTCCCTTCAGCCTCACAATTTATGATTTGCCGCCAGGAGATGTGCCCGGAGCCTGACCCTCCTCCCCCATCAGCCACTCTTGCCAGCCTCCGGGGGAGGGGGGCATGGGGGGTGGGGAGAAACCAGCCAACGAGACAGTTCCTTGGGTGCAAACACTTGGGGTGCAGAATCCTGTGATAGGGAAGCTCCCTGGGGAAGCATGAGATCATTTCTGCTTCTTTCCGAGCCTACAGTTACCACAATCTCAACTTTTGCCTCTTGTTCCAGAAAAACTCACTCATGGGTGGGGAAGTTGGCCCTCAAGATCACAGAAAGGGGTGTGCTGGGCAGGTTAGGAAATCAAGGCAGGCCAATTTAGCTTAAGTAACATTAAGTCCTCTGTACCCCAAAACACGGTCAAGGTTCTGACTTAAAGGCCATTTAAAAGAGGATTAGAGGCAGGGTGACAAATGGCTCAGTGGAAAAAGGTTCTCGACCTGGGCAAGCTGAGCTAGTTTAACCTGAGCTTAGTTCTACACAGTCTGTCCCCAGCTCCTCGCCAGGCCTCCGGTTTTCCTATCTAGCAGATGGGATGGAAATGCCACACCTCAGTCAGGCCCGGAGAGGTCACAGGGAGGCACCCTGGAGGAATGGGTCTGCAGAGACCCATGGTAAGGCCAAGGGTGAGAATCTGGGAAGGGTGCAAAGCCTGTGTATCTGAAGGTTTCTCAGGGGTCACCCAGGTACTGCAGGCGACACAACCCAACACTCCTGCTCCATCCCCTGGGGCCAACATCCTTGGCCAGCTGTGGAGGGGGTACCCTGCAGGGTGGGCCACGGGGTAGCAAAAGCCTAATGCAGGCGCCAGTCAGGCTGGAGTTACCTGCTCAAGGCATGCCCTTCTCCCCTGCAAACAGCCGGGCCTTCCTCCTGCTCGCTCTGAAGATCAAACGGTTTCCACAAGGAAGGGGCAGGGAGTGTTGTTTCCCTCCCCCCGGCGGGTCCACTTGCCTTCCTGGTTTCCGTAGTACATGGTCTGAAGACATTCCCCAAAAGGCAGGGACGGAAGGGGCTGCTTCCCTTTGCAGCAGGTCTCAAACAGGTTTGGGCACACAGTACGTGCTTAGTAAATATCTGCTGAATGAAGGACTGGATATTTGCTGTCTCAAGTTCCTTGAAGGCAGAATCCATGGCTCCCCATCTAGCATCTAGCTGGGCCAGGGGGTGGGGGAAAGAGACCTGTTAAATGCTCACACTGATTGGTTTTGCTAATCCCAGGAGACAGGAGTTCAGGAAAAGTTTATAAAAAAGGGATGGGGGCAGGGAAGCTGAGAAGGGGTTCCTGGAGAGAATGACCCAGAGAGGGAGAGCAGTTTATTCTGTCAAGTCCCCCGGAGAAGAGATGGCAATAAACTGAATTTAAAGGTGAACTTGGAGCTGGCAGCTACAGGGAGTGAACATCACATACGTTTTCTCCATGTTCTGTTATCTTCGTCCCACTGAGATGGGTAACATCACTCTCCCTTTCAGACGCGAGTCGTGTGCTCAGGGCCACTCAGCTTGCAAAGGCCACTGTGACTTGAAAGCCTGTCCTTAACCACTAGGCAACATGGCCCCACCTCATGAGGCTTCAAGGGGAAAGCGGGAGCACATTTTGATAATGGCACTCTCCCTTCCTCCTCTTCACGGTGTGGAGACTATGAGACCAGGGGCCAGAGTCTGGGCCTGGCTCAGTTCACCTAGAAAAGTGCCTTCTGGGGCACCTGGGTGGCTCAGTTGGTTAAGTGTCCAACTTCAGTTCAGGTCATGATCTCACAGTTCATGGGTTTGAGCCCTGCGTTGGGTTCTGTGCTGACAGCTCAGAGCCTGGAGCCTGCTTCAGATTCTGTGTCTCCCTCTCTCTCTGCTCCTCCCCCACTGGCACTCTGTCTCTCTCTCCCTCCCTCCCAAAAATAAATAAACAGTAAAAAAAAAAAAAAAAAAAAAAAGGAAAAGTGCTTTCATCTTGAGGAGGCCTAGGTCCTCCAGACTGGCCATAGTACTGAAGGTCCACATGCGTCTCCACACCCCCCTTCAGAGCTGGGCACAGCACTGGGCACCGGGGGCCCAGCAGACACTGTGGGCACATCAGTGGCTGGCTATACCCCCACATGCTTATTGCACAGGTCTGTGAATTAGGGCCAAGGGTCCCTGCCCACGTAGGGCTCCTACTGCCTACCTGGGCCTAATTTAACCGGCACTTCAAGCCTTCCTGAGTGAATGGATGAATTTACTTGAAGGAAGTAGAGTCCAAGAGAAGTGAAATCCAGCCAGGGTCGCACAGCACACACCAGTACCATGGGGAGAATTGGAACCCAGGTCCGAATCCTCTATTTCCTACACAGTGGTTCAGATCCGAGTCCGTCAGCCCCAGCCCTAGCCCCAAGCACAGGTCCACACAAAGGGAGGGGCTCAACCGTGTGCTGGCTGGGCCATCAAGCACCCTGCAGGGCTTTTCTCCTGGGGTTGGGGAGCAAGTCTCCCCCTCCTAGGAGGGACCCAGCTAAGCAGCTGCAGCCAGATTACACTGGGCCATGGGAGGTGACAACAGCCACAGTATGCAATCCTGCTTAAATATTTCAGCAGGAAACCCAAATATTTAGATGGAGGGGAGGAAAAACAGAATGCACATTTCAAAGCCAATCACAGGGACCTTCCTGCCAAGGGCACTGTGAGAGGGCAAGTGGGTGGAGTCTGCCCCCAACGAGGAAACAACTCTGATCCCAGGTCCCGAGTGACCACCACCCAGGGAAGACACCCATGAGGCCATCTGCCCCTGGAATCCTCCAGAATGGAAGAGGTTTGACCAAAGCCTGGGATGAGCCAGGACTGAGCAGAGAAATCCTTGCCACCTTTCCCCAGAGCAAGGAGCAGGGCCCCTGCTCGGGAAGGGAAGAGGGTATCAACCTTCCATACTTTCAGCTGTGGACCATGAACTCTTTGGAGGAGAGGGCTGTGGGTGAACTTGAAAGAAATGGAGAATGCTGGACAACTCCACTAGGACAACCTTGGGCACGGTATTGAAATTCTGTGGTCCATTCTGGTGCTCCTACTAGAAGGGAGTGCTGATAAGGGCACCTCCTGGATCCTTCTCCATTCCTGGCTCTGAAGTCAGCAAGGTGGGGATGAGTCTGAGCCTACAGGTAGCCATGTAGACCTGAGCAAATCCCTTGGCCTCCATTTGCCTGGCTAATGGACACAGCAGTAACACTGAATCCACTGGACTGGTTTAATGAGACACAGTTAAAGTAGGAGCCCAATGCCCAGCACCCAGTAGGAATTCAGCAGAGTGCAACCCATACCACTCATCCTTCCAGCCTGCCTCAAATACCCGCTTCTTTAAATTCAAGAGTAGAAATTAATCTCTCACTCGTTCACACTTAGAACCCCCAGGTGCCCTTACCAATGTCAGCGAGGTGAGAGCTCCTTACCTTTCTTTCTCTAGACTGGGGGCTCCCTGAGGGCAGGGGCTATGTTTTAATCAGAGCCAGATCCCCTGCAGGCCAAGGGGTTCCACAGGCCTCAGCAAACAGGAACTGAATCCTGAGGCCCGGTGACTCTTGTCCCATCTCTCCAACCTCTACCATCTGCAACCCATCACTCAGCACCAGGACCGCATTTCCCCTCAGTTTCGCCACTGTGGCCTTGTTTCTCTGCCCAGCGAGGCTGAGCCCCCAAGGTCTACGGCCCAGTATGGTTTCTGAGGCTTCAGTACACACAAAAATGCTGGCCAGGAGGGAGGCCCCTCTGTGAGCCCACGCTTCCTTTGTCCAGATCTCTGAAATTTAGGGATCAGATTAACTCCTCACCAAAAGCCCAGAGGGCCCAGGCAGCTATACCGAGCTGGAATATCCCACCCCCCCCCCGACTTTTTTATATAAAGGGGCAACTAAGGTATTATCTGGAAGGTCATCAAATTGGGGGGGGGGGGCTTTAGCTGGGACAGGAACCCACACTTGAACCTCCCAAGGGGTTCATGGTAAGTGGAAAAGGTGCCCTAACTGAAAGCTGGGGTGTGAGGGAGGGTGGATGGGCTGTGTTGTGTGTGTGTTGGGGTGGGGTGGGGGGGAGTGGGCTCTGTGGGCTTTGGTGGAAAAACCCACACTCCATCACATCAGAAAGTTCAAGGGAGGAAGCATCCTTATCAGAACACCCATGGGGTGAAGGGATCAGCCCACAGAAATGCTGTTAATTTAGAGTTGAAGATTCTACTTGTTTTAAGTTGCCACGCCTGTGAAGGAAGAGGGAACTTTCTGAAATGCTGTTCACTCCCCGACTTAAAAATTGCAAAAATTTGGTCAGTTCAAATTCCTTGGCTAAACCCAGAGGGCTTTGTCATCTGACCCTTACCTCTCGGCCCTATGGCTGCAGCCCAGAACCATCACACACTTTTACTCCTCCCTGAGGGCTGTGGGCAAGAAGGACCCACCATCCCCCCTTCTTTGTCTAGCTCTTTAAAAATGTGGTTGATATATACCCAGAAGAGGGATTGCTCGATCATACATTTCCATTTTTAATTTCCTAAGGAGCCTCTACACTGTTTTCCATAGTGGTGGCACCATTTTACTCAAAAAGACAAATGATTCCACTTGGAAGGCATTTAAAGTAGTCACATTCACAGGAACAGAATGTAGATTACTCGTTACCAGGAACCAGGGGGAGAGGGGAAAAGGGAGTTGTTTAAGGGCGATAGAATCTGCTTCGCAAGATGAAAAAGTTCTTTAGAGCTGTTTCCCAGCAGTGTGAATATACTTAACAAGAATGAACGGACTCTTCAAAATGGTTAAGATGGTAAACTTTGTTATGTGTTTTTTACTGCAATTAAAAAAAAGTCGGTTGACCTTTCCTCTGCTTCAGGAAGGTCCTCCTGCTACTGTGTGAACCACACTTGTGTGGGGGCAGTCCCTTCACATAGCAGGGTTGTCTAGGAACAGTAGCAGCGACAGCGGCAGCTAACACTTAATGAGCACTATGTGCCAAGCACTCGTCTATGCAAACAGTGAGGGTGAGATTTGCGGCATGCCTTCAGAGGCCAGCCCGTAACCATCAGACATACTGCTTGCATGGTGACTCTTTCAACAACAGCAAGGAGCCTGCAGTTAGGTGGTGGGGCGAGTGGCACTTGGAGGAAAGCATGTCCTCTATCCATGTCAAACCCATCCTTGGGGAGGATGGCCAGGTCAGGCCTCGTCTGCCCTATTCTAACAGTCCCTGGCAACTGTCAGTGAAATCTCCAAGGAGACTCGCCGTGACCCTCTGCATTCCCCCAGAGGGAACCGGGAAGGAGGCAAGCCTATTTCACATGCTGTCTTATAGTACCCAGCACACGTGGCCTCTCTGAATCACCCAGTTCTGGCCCAGTAGTTCTTGCACCCCAATTTGTACAAAGACTATCTTTCTTTTTTTAATATTTATTCATTTTTTGATAGAGACAGAGCGTGAGTGGGGGAGGGGCAGAGAGAGAGAGGGAGACACAGAATCAGAAGCAAGCTCCAGGCTGCTAAACTGACAGTACAGAGCCCGACGCGGGGCTCTAACTCACAGACCGTGAGATCATGACCCCAGCTGAAGTCGGACGCTTAACTGACTGAGCCACCCAGGCGCCCCATGTATAAAGACTATCTTGGGGGTACTATGTCAGGACCATGGCTCCTCTGCTCCCCAAAGCCTTATACTTCCCTGCCCCCCACCCCACAGAGAATTCAGAAGCTGAGAGCAATCTGACAGCAAACAGCCAACTTCAAGATGAAAGCCCTTGGCCTGAGGTCAGAGCCGGCCAAGCACAGCTCCCAAAACCAGAGGACTGTTTCTTTTAAATGTAAGACTATAAATAGGGCAAAGCCCCAGGAAAACACTTAGAAGCAACAGTCATCACCTCCCTTGCACCCCCTCCTATAGGGCTCCCCCCACCCCACTAGAACCTTTCAACACTTGCTAATTCCCACCCTCAATAATTCTCTAATACCATGCCATCTGCAATCATCCTAAGGGCTCTAGTAAAACTCTCAAAACGATTCAATAAAAATCCACTTTAACTGTTAAACTCTAACTAGAGCAGTTAACTGAGGCATATTTACCGATTTAAGAATTATTATTATCTCGGCTGCCCTCAACTTTGATCAGAACATAAACAAACAGGTCATTAGGAGGGGGCCTCTTTCTTCCATTTCCTCTCAAAACCCCAACTTCCCTACTTTCCACTTCTGCAGTTCTAGACAGTGAGGATCCAAGTTTGAACTAATGACGTGGAGGCCTCCGTGATCTTGGATAATCAAAAGATCTATTGTGTTCCCTTTACTTACAAAGGCAGTTAAGTGGACCAGTGTGCTTTACAATTTCCAACGAGGCTTGAAACAAAAGAGGTTTTCATGTTAACCCTCAATTCTCAAAAAAATTCAATGAATGTGCCCCATTCTAAGGGCATCATTTGGTCAGATCATTACATCATTTGGTCAGATGTAACTTTTGCACATAACCCATGGTTATATTTTCAAATTTTAGGAGGAGGATTGGTGTTAGAAACACGATGTCAGAACCTCAAAACTGGAATCAGCTTGACTACTGTAGACTGGAACATGTAAGAGAATAGGAAGGGTCCAGAAAATAAAAGGAGCAGGGTCTGGCACCCACGGAAAACCTCCAAATAGGATAATGCAGTTTGGAGCTGGCAAGGAGGCCAGTAGGATCCAAGAGGCTTCTGGGAACTGGTCAGCTATGTGAGCAGTCTAGGAAAAACCAGTTAGGGATGGGGTGCTCCAGTGGAAGGCAGGGCATGGGGCGACCCCTACCACACCCCTGGGAGACATGGGAATCTCAAGAGCCACAGCAGGAACACCTCACTCTCTCCCTCCTTCTCCCTCTTAAGCCCTCCTACATCCAAGACTCCGCTTGAAGTCATCACCTCCTGAGAGCCCTCCCTGACCCCTCAGGCTGGTCCTGGAGGCCCTCAGGAACCATCACATCATAGTGGGTTTATTCTTCCTTCTCCCCAGCAGCCAGTCTGAGCCTCGTGGTGTCTTAATCCATCTTTGCACTCCCAGATCCTCGCCTAGTGCCTGGCACATAGTGGACACTTAATAAATGTTCGTTGATGAATGTTCTCATGTACTCTGGGATCAACCCGCTTCAGTGTGAAACCTGATTCTATACTATATAATCCTGGGCAAGTTATATCATTGTCCTCATCTATAAAAGGGGGTGGTCACCAAGATTAAATTAAAGTAAGAATGTATAGAACGTGCTTATTCAAAGCTCTGGTGCACAGGGAGTTCTCAAATCCTTCCTGTTTATGATCATTGCACACTGGAGGTGAAGGTTGAGACTGCCCCCCTTCACTGCATCCCAACCCTTTGCTCTTTTGTGCTACCAAGGGAGGGGTGGACCGATGCTTACCGCAGTAACAGAGGAGGTACTGGCTTGGCCAGGCCCAACACAGGAGGCCAGCATGCCAACGCCTGTTCTAGGGGAAATAGAAAATAAAATTTCCCAGCTGACCGAAGTCCAGCTGAACCACTCCACTAAGCTCACTTACAGACTACCCATTCAACAGCTTCACAGGCCTAAGAAGCAGGGCAAAGGTGTACAAGGAGTAGGCGAGCCAGGTTCCCACCCCAGGCTGTGCCCTCCTGCTGTGTCACCAAGGCCACTTCAACTTCCCTGAGCTTCAGTTTCCTTATCTGAATTCATAAGGTTGCTGTAAAAAGTACCTGAACTAACGCAGGTAAAGCACTAGGTCAACGTGTGCTCAATAAACACAAACAGACAGGGGGAGACATGCTCGCTTTAAGTGACATCTGTAGGCATCTTGCATAACGCTTCTACTTGCCCTGATCCTCACTGGACCCTCACTTTGCACTGAGGAAAGAGGCAAAGTCAAATGGCTTGATGGGTAAAATGGCCAATGCAGATGTCAAAACAGGCCTGTGCCCACTCTCTTTTATAAAATCCACATACCACTTACAGTGCCCAACACACAGGGTGCTCAAATCCATGCTAACTGCCCTAGTGGAAACCTCTGCATGCAATTCAGGGAAGAGGCTGGGGAGGCAAGGGTTCAAGGTGGTTCTGAAGGCAGGAAGGAGGACAACCACAGGGTCTGAGGCTGCTGCGGTAGAAGCAGGGAGGGTAAGCATTTGAAAGTCAGGCAGGAAGAACCAGACAACTCGGTTGGGGTGGGGTGCCTATAAGACCTAATGAAAGGTGAGCAGTGTGTTGTGTTAACTCCCTTTGCACATATTTGAAAGCACATGCAGTTTCCAGTGTAAAAAAAAAAACCCTACTCAGTCTGCACCCCCCACTTCTAACAACCCCTCCCAAGAGCCCGCCCCTACCCCAGGAATTTCTAGCTTGGGACTTCTCTAGGATTACAAAGGTGACTCAGAACCTGACAAAACACAGAACCTCAGGTGGAAATGCCCCAGGCCAGATGGGAAAGAAGTTTGAGTTTTCCACAACGGAGTCTTCTTTTTTCCTTAAACCAATTTCCTGGGGCTGAAGGTAATGCCTCAAGTCACATAACAGAAAGCAGAGCCAGGCAGATTTCTGCAGACTAAAAAGTGATGCTAGCAGAATGCTTCCGCTGGTCAGTGTTCACTTCTTGGGTTTTTCCTATGATGGGAGGGGAAGTTGGAGAAGGTTGGAGAGTTTTTTGGCCAGGGATGGGGAACAGGGCTGTCCATGATCCTCTCCAAATCAGATTGGCCCGATGCCCACATCTAAAAGTTACCTGCCTGCTTTTGGGGGGCAATCATCAGCGAGTTTAAGAGGACCCCCAAATAAGAGGCTTTTTGTTGACTCGAACCCCTTAAGAAAGCTAACTTCCAAAGCTACCACCACCAGCTGCACCCGGCTGCCTTACCCTGACCACCCCCCTCTTCCCTTCTCCGTGGGTTTTGAAGTTTATTTTCCCACATTCAGCCTTGAATTCTTTCCTTCCTTCCCCTGCTGTGGCGAAGAGGGAAACACTTCGAGGGCAGCTTGATTCTTTATCATCCCCGCCTGCCCTCTTCCCCCTCTAAACAAAGCCCTGGAACAAACTAAACAACAACTGCTCTCCCGGGGAATTGTTTCCTCAAGGGAAATTATAAAGTGACCCCTCCCCAACGCACACACACACAGGGCAGACACTCATCCACAGAAGTTCCTGCTATTAGCAGCCAAACCACCCCAATTACCGGCTGAATTCCTCCTCCCCACCAACCTCACCTCCCACGGTCACCCACTCTGGGGACTGCTAAGGGCCCAGAGGCTCTCCCCACTAAAATACAACACCCCTAAACCTCCCCTCTCACTGGCTCCTGGGAGGACAAGTCTTCACCTGCCCAGCTGCTGGTAGGTACCTATATGCTCGGGTGTGTGAATGTCCATCGATTTAAGGACAATGAAGGGGCAGCACAAGCAAGACATGCTCATGTTTTCCACAGCTTTCAACCTCCCAACAGTCCAGGGCAGGGAAGACAGATGAAGACGGGTGCATTCTCATTTCACATACGGGGAAACTAAGACCAGAAAAATGAGTGACAACTAGACAATCATAAAATGTTGGGCGGCTGCCGTAGATTAAATGTTGTTCCTCATCAAACCTCCTTTCTCGCATCTTCCACCCCAAGAGTGGGGTAGGACCCCACTCCACAATCTAGAGCCGTCACCAGCTCTTTATACCCAGGTCCTGGTCCTTCCACCAGAGAGAAGCCATTAGTGCAGGCCAGGGAGGGTGGGTGCTTAAGGCTAAGAGCCTCTGAGAAACTGGCATGGAGGACCCTGGGCCCCAAACAGACCCAAGATCCTAGCCACCATGGTCAGCCCCAGTTTATTCTAGTGAGGTCAAAGCCATCCATAGAGCACGTACCAGAAGATAAGAGCTTCTCAATGTCAACACGGAAAAGAAACTATACCCCACGCGTCCCCTTCTGCTCAACCTCTCCTTTCCCCTAAAAAGGATTCCCGGGGTTTTGTTCTTTTGTTCAACCTGCTACTTTCACCAACTTTAACTCCAAGCCCTGGGGGAGGAGGGGAGGTGTCTCCATGAGATAAGCCCTGCCGGAAGGTTGAGCGCGTCCCAGGCACTGCGGCCATCAGCCCCCCATCCCGGGGGGGGGAGGGGGGCGGCGCTCGGGCGGTATGGAGCCCCCTACCCACTTCCCGAGCCCTGGGGGTGCGGGTCCGCGTGCGGAGGAGCCTTTGCATAGCTTGGGGCTGTGGGACCCTCCCGCCACTACGCCCGGCTCACGTTCCCGAAGAAACACAGGGCGGGCGCGGCACTGGCCCGGAGCTGGGAGGTGGAGATGCGAAGGGGTGGCACCCGGCTCCACTCCCGAACTCCGGGAGCGGGAGCTTCTCAAAGTGCAGATAACCGCCTTTATCCGCCCTACAGCCCCCCTCCAACGAGGGAGGTACCCGCACACTCACAGGGAGCCATCGCGGGGCCGGTTCACCCAGAGGTCAACCCCAACGTCTCTCTGGACAAACGGGGTTCCCAAAGAGTCTCCGCGCGTGGGTGACTCCCGTGTCTACGGGTGAACGACAGACCTCAGCAGCCAGACCCATGTGAGACATCCTTTCCTGCCACCCCCAGGGCTGCCCGCAGGGACTGAGGGTTATCCAAAGCTGTGAAGGGTTTCCCTTCGGCACTCCTAAAGCTCCGGCCGGCTTCCAGTGTCTGTAGGGGCACAGACGGCGGCTCACCTGCAGGATCTTATCCAGGCCCTCCTGGCCCAGGCACGGGAACTCCTTGAGCAGATGCAGTTTCTGTGTATAGTAGTTTTTCTTGGCCTCTTTCCAGTGTGGCTCCTCGAGCACCTCGAAGATCGCCGCCCCGATGGCCAGGTAGAAGATGATGGCCGAGGTGAGCAGTGGGCCCCGGTCCACCATGGCTCCCAAGCGGCCGCCTCCTGGAGAAAGGCTCCCCTAGCCCCTGCGGCTCCGGGTCCACGCGCCCTACAGCCTCTGGAAACAGCTGTTTGAATTTGGAGCTCCGCATGCGCAGTGCCCTGTTCCCCCCCCCCCCCTCCCGCCCCCGGCGCCGCTCTCCGTACAAAGTTGCTCCGCCAAGTTGGCCCACCAAGCGCGGGTAACTGTACGAGGACTTGCTCCCGCGCGGGGGGGTTGGGGGGGAGGCTGGTGGGTGGACACCAAAGCGGGACAAGGGGGCGCCCTGGCTCGCTGGGGTAAAGGGAGCCGGGGGAACTCAAGGCCAGAGTCTAGGGAGACACGTGGGCCGTCCTCCGCGAGCCGCAGCAGTGTGCTCCGCACCCGCCTCCACGCGCCTCTTTAACCAGCGCCCAGCGCGCGCGCCCTCCCGAGCCTGATCCCGGGGGTGGTACCCGTGCAGGTCCCGCCCCTCGTCTGCACCGCCCCCGCTCAGGCCCGCCCCGCGCAGGCCCCGCGGCTGGCCGGCCGGAGAAGTCACCGCGAGGTGCGCACGGGTTCGGTGCTCCGTGCGCTGCCGGGGGCTGCCGCCAGGGGAGGCTGCGTGCCCCGCGGTGCCGGAGAGGTTGGGGTCTCTGGGGCTCGCGTTTGTTGTTAGTGCCGGTGGTATTAACTAAGATGAGTGTGTACCTAATGACTGGGGTCAAGGAAGTTATTACTATTGCTATTTTCGTTGTAACTCAATTTTCGTCCACTGCCGTTTCTGCCAAGAAAGCTTGATTCTCAGTCTCTTTCTCTCACCCCCTCCTGTAAACCAAGGCTAAGTGTAAGGTTAGAAAGGTACTGGAGAAGCTGTAGAGAATCAGGATATCAGGGACTAATCCAGCCACAAAGGTGAGACTCTCCCCTTTTACCCCATTCACCTGCCCTGGTGAGACGCCCACATCTAGAAGGAGCTGTGCTTTTGGAGACACCTCCCAGCCCCACGCACTGTAACTCTCCAGGAAACACTTAACCCCTCCCTATTCCGAAGCCTACTCTGCAACCCTCATCCACACCCACACACATGAGCTCATCCCCTTGTTGGAAGATACTTTCTTCCTAAATTCCTTCTAATGTACTATGTAACCAATACACTATAGAACAGTAAAATGACAGCTGGCCCTGTGGGGAATCTGGATTGTTCAATGACATATCCCCAGACTGTTACATAGGAAACAGTCAGTAAACATTTGTGCAACGAAGGAGTGAATGAATTTGTCAAACACACACACTGAGGATACATCTCACTCGCCTTGCTACCATTTACCGAGGCAATACTCCAACCTTCCCATGCATCCCAAGAACAGCCTGTAATTATACCAACCTTGCAGGGAGGAAAAGGAAGCTGTGTTAGGTTAGTTTGTTCAAAATCTCTAACCAGCAACAGCCAGAAGCTGGAGTGGCACACTCCAGCACTTGGTACTAAGGGCTGGCCCTGACCCTCTCGGGGCCTCTGAGGGGGCCAGTGCAGTAGTGGGCCAAATTGGTGCACTGCCCCTGGTCCAGGCCTTTTTTTCCCCCCTGTGAGGGATGTGGGGGGCTTTGGTCAGGTGTCAAGAGTTAGGGCAATGTGGAGGTTCCTCAAAAAATTTAAAAAAGGAATTACCCCATGACCCAGCAATAGCACTATTGGGAATTTATCCAAAGGATACAGGAGTACTGATTCATAGGAGTACATGGACCCCAAAGTTTACAGCAGCACTTTCAACAATAGCCAAATTATGGACAGAACCCAAGTGTCCATCAACTGATGAATGGATAAAGAAGATGTGGTTTATATCTACAATGGAATACCACTCAGCAATGAAAAGGAATGAAATCTTGTCATTTGGCCATTTGTAACAACGTGGATGGAACTGGAGGGTATTATGCTAAGTGAAATACGTCACTTAGAGAAAGACAGATATCATATGACTTCACTCATATGTGGAAGTTGAGAAACTTAAGAGAAGACCATGGGGGAAGGGAAAGAAAAAAAATAGTTATAAACAAAGAGGGAGGCAAGTCATAAGAGACTCAAATACAGAGAACAAACAGGGTGGAAGGGGTTGGGGGGGGTGGGGAAAAAGGGTGATGGGCATTGAGGAGGGCACTCAGGATGGGCACTGGGTGGGTATGTAAGTGATGAATCACGGGAATCTAGTCCCGAAGCCAAGAGCACACTGTATACACTGTATGCTAGCTAACGTGACAATAAATTATATTTAAAGAAAAAAAGAGGGCAGTTTTTACTGAGAGGACAAGGAGGTATCTGTGGTATCTCCAAATTGGGCAGGAGAGGGTCTAGGGATACAGGTTTGAAGGATTGATCCAAGATTATGGGTGTTTCTGTCTCTCCTTTATGGCAACCTGTGTGTGTCCCCAGGATGCCAGAGCAGGAAGCCCCATGTTCCCTGAAGACTTAGGGAGCCAAGCCTTTTCAACAAGGTCTTTAGGTGGCCCCCTCTAGAGCCCACCCCCTCCCCAGCCAGGCTTCTGCTCCGCCCCAGAAAGACCCCTCTCTTTAATTCTTGCCCTCCTCCTACCCACCCTGCACCACACTCTGCAGTCCCACGCTCCAGCCCTTAGCCCATGAAGAGTCCAGGCTTCTGTCCCAGATCCCCTGTCTCTGGAGGGAGAAAGGAAGGGACTTGGTGTGAACAGTTCATTTAGCGGTGGTGGGGGCAGTTTGAGAGGCCACAGGCTCTTTTTCTGTTTGGGAAATTCTCCACCATTCCTCTCCCACCTCCGGTCTACGTTCTTTTCCTAAGAAAATAAAGGGCCTCTTCCTATTTCAGTCTCGCCGTCTCACAAAAACACGGCAGAATACTTTGGGGTGAATTGGGTTTTATTCAAAAGCTTTATAATTTCTAGTTTCTCTATCTTTCCACTTTGCCTATTTCTCCATTTCCCAACTCCTTTCTTTCTTGCCCTCAATATGGTATTCACTTTCTCCTCATCTCTCCTTCTGTGGCCCCATTCCTTAACTTCCTGTATTTTCTCAAACCACTTGACCCAGCTCTCCATTCTCATGCCTCTCTCCCCTTCCTCTGGTTCCTTCCAGAGTGAATGTGCTTCCCCTCTTCTCCCTTACCTCTTCGACCTTCCTGGACCCCATCCACACATTTGGGTCAAGAATATCTGATAGAGATCAGGAGCTAGGCCTATTCTCTGCACAGAAGCCAGTGGGGGATTTTGGAAATATAAACTGTGCTGGAACCAATGAATGTCTAGACTACTTGTGCCTCGAGGATGGAAAAATAAAAGTAGGTGAAAGGTGGGGGTGCGGGGAGTGTATCTTCTTATACAGCTGATGTTGGGAAACAAGAATTTCCTGTGCCCTTCTGGGTCCTTCTAGCTGGACTAAGAAAATCAAATCGACAGGGGACAGATTAGCAAGAGAAAACCAAATTGAATTTCCTATGCACAGGGAATCCACACAGACATGGAAATTCCAAAGACAGGCGAAACAAGGTGTACATGAACTAAGGAGAAGGAGGTAGTGGTCTGGGACTTCAAAGGGAAGGAACGTAATTCACAGGAAGATGAAAAAGAGTAAATGGTTGGTAAACAAATGTTTGCGAGGTCACTCAGAAACATAGAGGACTTTGATCAAACAAGCCTTGCCAGATTCCTCTACCATAACTAGTTCATTCTATAATGTAGATATCTGTGGCGATAGCTCTCTTCCTGGAGCAGATTCTCTATCTAAATTCTTTGTAGGCAGTTGAGGGGGAAGGTAAAGAGCCTTGCCTAAATCTGCTGGGTTTTAATTGCTTAACTCAAAATCATCTTAATGCCAAAGTGGCCCATCTTGGACTGGCCTGCCCTTGCCCGCTACAGTGATGTGGGCTTATTTAGCCAGTCTCATTTATCAGCTTATGGCTGATAATCATTTCAGAGTGCCATCTTTTGCAAGGCAATCAGCTTTGAGAACGGAGTTTAATTTCACCTTGATAGCAACAGATCACTAGACTTACCTGGGTCCCCCTAGGAGAAATTGACAGAGCAGATCAGTTGTTTTCCCCCAAGTCGTGTTCCCAGGCTCTGGCCACAAAAGGATCCACACTTACCCTTGGTTCTTCCTTGGTTCAGTTAGGTGAAAGGGTTATCCTCTTGGTGAATGAATCTTTGATAATCCTTTCATAATGCTACGATACTTATTGTTTTATTTCTGTTTAGGAATATTTCCCTTCATACTGTTTAGGGATTTCAAGGGGAATAGTTCCCCCTCTAAAATTCATGTATGATCCAAGGAGACGTATAAAAAGCCATTAAGAACATAAAGTGGTTCAACATTACAATCACTTGAAAACCATGTTTCCTTAGGAAAAGCTTTGCAGCTCTCATTTCAAAAATCTAAAAGGTTTTATTTTCATTTTTGTTCTTGTCATTTGCTTGAAGGATAGACAGTTTTAAATGCCTTATAAAATTAATTGCATCATGGAAGATTGTCAGTTACTTTATAAACTTGCTCTATTTCATACGGATCATTTAGAAATCTGGGGAAAATATCTGTTAAATTTTCATGTCTACTAATCCTCTGGTTTTTCAGTTAGAAAGGTTCTGAATAGTAAATTCAGTGGATCTGATAAGATAGCCTTCATGTTTTATACTAGGAAAAACAAAATAAAATCACAGAGCAATAAAGTTGTAGTGGAAAAAAAATGTAGTGAAAATGGTATATACATATAATGGAATATTATTCAGCCTTTAAAAAGAAGGAAATTCTGCACATGCTACAACATGGATGGACCTTGAGGACATAATGCTAAGTGATATAAGCCAGTCTCAAAGAAGACAATTACTGCATGATTCCATTTATTTGAGGCATCTAAAGTGGCCAGCTTTTAGAAAATAGAATAGTAGTTGCCAGGGAGTGGGGGGGGGGGGGGGGAGGAGGGAAACAGGCTGCTCAATGGATATAGAGTTTCAGTTTCATAAGATGAAAAACTTCTAAAGAATTTTCTGTAGAACAAGGTGCATGTAATTAACACTACTGTGCTATCCACTTAAAAATGGTAAAGATGATAAAGTTTATGTTATATGTAAGGTTTAAAGTAAACACACACACACACACACACACACACACACACACACACACACATACACATTAGTGAAAATTGAACTTGTAAATGCAAGATAAGGTGTTTGAAGTTACAACAATTAGCCAGGCATTGAGGAGAGAGATGTGGCTAAGTGACAGTAATTAAGTCAGTAATTAACCTTTAGCAGGGTTTGTTACTCTTAATACCAGAGCTACATGTCCTTCATCCTGAGAGCTAGTTAAGCTGTGGAGAAATGTGTCCTTGTAGGTTAAGAACAGCACTCACGCATAGACTCTGAGTTTTTTTGTATTTGAAGATTTCAGATAGAGCCCTGTTGCCATTTCAAAGTCTTTCCCTTAAAAAGGGAACGTGACAATATTAGAATTTCACTGCTGTGGAACAGCATCTAAAACTTCTGTTACCAGGAAAAACTGCCCAGTAACAAGAGAAGTCCCCACTCTGACCAGTTCAGAGGTCACTCAGAGTTATTTTTTAGGCAGGGTCATTTTTAGAGTTAACACAGCAGGACATGAGTTATGGGACTTACCCCCAGATCTTTCTCTCCAACTGTCACTGATTCCTGAAATCCCATATTTGAGAGTCATTCCTTTGTGTTAAACATTGCCTTCTTCCTAAGACCTCTTTTTAACACCCAGGAAAGGGGTATGGTGTCAGGTCTTAACCTTTGTTGCTTTGGTCACAACTTTGAGTATCTATGAATGTTTCCTTGGAAAAAATGCACCCATGTACAGACACACCAAAATTTTTACACAAGTTCTGATGGTTTCAGAGGAACACCCATCCTCACCTCCCACTAAGGTTGTTCCTGGCTAGCTGGCTGCATAGGCTCCTTGGGCAGGGAGGTTTGGGGTGATTGAGCAGAGCACTTGATAAAGAGAATGGAAGAAGAAAAAGGTGAATGGAAAGGGTGGGAGGGCACCAGGACAAATTTGACTATCTTTAGGAATTTGCCTAGAACAATAAAAGCAAGGCAGTTTTATGTGTTCACTATGTGCCATTTACTAAACACTAAATGAGATAATGCAGATAGATAAAGCATATTATTATTAATTATCATTATTATCTTGTTTAATGGTTGCAATAACACCACAGGGGGTTATTAGCCCCCCCCTTTTTTTTAAATTTTAGACTGGGGGGAGAGAGGCTGAAGGAGAGAGAGAGAATCTTAAGCAGGCTCCACACTCAACACAGAGCCCAATGCGGGGCTTGATCCCACGACCCTGGGATCATGACCTGAGCTAAAATCAAGAGTTGGACGCTTAACTGAGTGAGCCACCCGGGCGCCCCATTTTTTTATGAGCCCATTTTATATATGAGGCTCAGAGAGGTTAAGTAACTTGCCCAAGGTACCTTGCTCAAGGTGACCTGAGTCCAGAGTCCGTGACTGTCCTCATTGACACGAGCACGAGCGGTCACCACTCCCCGTCCCATGGCCTCCTCTGGCTCCTCCTGAAGCCTCTTGTTTTCCTTCTGTGCTGAGAATCTTCACCCTGTTGGCCTAGGCCCTCCCCAACTCATTGTGGGAGTGACTGGGTGCACCTGATAGCCCCGTGTGTCTCTTGTCTCTCTGTCCTACAGTGAGCAACGTCCTCTGTAGCCTGGGGTATTTCTTCTGGACGTTGTGGCCTGTCCCTGCTGGTCTCATACAGCCTGCTCCCTTTGCCGGTCACCCTTAACACAGAAAGGGGCTTTGGAAAGAAGAAGAAATTGTCAGTGGGGTCAATTGTTCTTTGCATGTAGAGATGACAGTACCATACTGACTCTGCCAGTGCCTTTGGGCGACCGCTCATAATGTCTTATATTCATGCATTAATTAATTTATTTATTTATTCATCCATTCTTCAATGTTTTTTTGAGCAAATACTATGTGCCGGGCTCCGTGTGAAGCACTGTGGATGGCCCTGTCTTTGTCCCAAAAGGTCTTTGTTCTAAAGGGTCTTTGAATGACCAGGAGACAAAAGGGCCATAAAAGTCTATCTGGGGTTGGAAGCCAGGGATTACAGAAGTGGGGGTGGGAATCCGTTCCATGTGGGTAGAGTCAAAAGTGACTTCAAAGAGAAGCTGATCTTGATAGTCATTTTCGAAGCTAGGTGAGAGTTCATCAGGTGGACTGGGTGGGGAGAGCAGTATGAAATGTCATGAAGGCAGAAAGCAGGGAGGTGAGCTGAGCAGCTGTCAGAGAGAGGCGCAGTGGGGGGAGGGGCAGCCAGCGACCAAGTCCCAGAGCTACAAAGTGTGTGTGTGTGTGTATGTGTGTGTGTGTGTGTGTCTGTACGCTCGGGAGCATGGGGGAGGGTTTGGGGCGCAATGACAAAGGGTTCTAACCTGTGGTCATCAGAGGTCTGTGGATAAAGCTCAGAGCCTCCGTGAACTTGGATATCAAGTTCACATCTTTATTTGCACTAATCTCTATCTGAAATTTAGCATCACCTTCAATAACAACTGCAGGCAGCAAACCACAGTAGCATGAGCAGCACCTGAGACTTTGTCACCAACAGATATCACAGCTCTTTCAAAATCCCATGAAATGGCAGTAGATATCTTAAAACATTGTTTCAAAATTATGTCATTATTAGACCCATTGCTGTCACTTACAACATGTTAATGAAAAAGCACATGTGTTTCTATACACAATTTTTATTTTTAAGGAATATTTTGATAATTGTGTTTCGATGCAATTGGTTGCCTTTGTAATACAGCACATTGTATTTTATGCATTTAAATACATTTTACTGGGGCGCCTGGGTGGCTCAGTCAGTTAAGTGTCCGACTCTTGATTTCGGCTTAGGTCATGATCCCAGGGTCGTGGGATCCAGCTCCACGTCGGACTCCACACTGGGCATGGAGTCTGCTTAAGATTCTCTCTCTCCCTCTCTCTCTCTCTGCTCCTCTCTCTCTCTCTCTCAAACAAATACCAGAAAAACATTTTCCTTAAGAAGAAGTCCACAGGCTTCACGGGACAGTCAGAGGAATGTACAGAACTAAAATAAGTTTAAGCATTCGACCTGCAAAGGTTTCGAGCAGGCAAGTGCCCGTAGCATTTTCAAGAGTTCACCCAGGCAGTTGTGTCCTTTAGAAGGTGGTGATGGCAACAGTATAGTGGTGAGACAATGGTGACCAGAAGGAAGGTGAGAACAGTGGTAGTGAGAGGCAAGGAGGACTCAAGAGATGTTAAGGGGTTGGGAGCTTTGTGATTAGGGGGCTTGTCACAGTTTTTGGAACTCCCCTACTTTCTGCAGCTGTGTAGGACCTGCTACATTCTGGAGTTTGGTACCCATGCTAAGCTGCTTCCCATCCCCCATTTCCTGGACATGTAGCTCTCACAGGAGCCTCTCCCCAAGCCTGCCTCCCCTAGCCTCTTTTAGCCCCTGCCAGCTCTCAGCATCCCCAGAAGGCCTCATTCAGGCCCACTGTTCAATGCCTACCACAGCCCCATCTGGCCCCAGTGTGGCTGCTCCCAAGGGCTGTAAAGATCCCAGAGACAATTGGCTGCTTGTCCACCAAATGGAAGAGGGGCCTGAGGATTGAATGAGAGGGGGGTGGGGAGGGGAGGAGGAGGAGGGGGATGTCAAGGGGAAGGAGGAACTGGGATTCCTGGAATTTCTGCCTTCTGAGCCAGTATCAAGAGTGATCTGGGCAATAAACAGAACTTGAGCACACACAGGACTTTGGCCTTTGAGTCCTGGGATGTGTGTTTCTGAGCAATGGCTCACCAGGGGCTGGGGCTTCAGGTACCTAATGAGGGCTCCCTGTACCTTATGATGGGACCCCTAATACCTAAGTTCTATTTGCTGCCTATCATGAGGAACTGGAATCCCTGTCCCCCAGTCACAAAAGCACCTCCCTCCTCAAACCAAATCCTCTTAACCTTGTGTCAGGGATGCAAAGCTGACCTGCTCTGGAAAACCCATTGATTGGGTCCAGCTCAGGGACCTTTACTGCAGATGAACATATTGGGATGAATGGTCTAGCCCCTTTCCTTCCCTTGTACCACCTCACTGTCAGGGCAAGGAAGAGACTAGTCATAAGGGATACCATGATATGAGTCACCCTCTCTATGTACTTCTTACATGCCAGGCATTGCCCTCAGCCCTTGATACACATCACTGCATTTACCTCACAATGACCTTCTAAGGGAAACCTGGTCATTATCCCCACTTTATTCATAAGGAAACTGAGGCTCAAAGGAGGGAAGTAATTTGTCCAATCTGGCATGTGGGGAAGCCGGGATAGGATCCCAGACTGGTCTGATGGCAGAGGCCTCTGAGTACTTAGGGCGGGGCCTGAGGGAACTTTACTCCTTTAGCACCCCATCCCTTGTCAACCCCCAGAGCCAGGCTTTTACCTGCAGGGGCATGGCAATGTTCATTTGTTAATCCTCCCCACTCGTTTGGCTATCCTCTGCCTCTATTTTGTTTTTAATTGTGGTAAAATATACATAACATAAAACTGACTGCTTTAACCAGTTTTAAATGTACAATTCAGTGGCATTAAATGCATTCACCATGTTGTGCAATCATCACTATTATTTGTTCCCAGATGTTAGCATTAAAAAAAAAATGTTTATTTATTTTGAGAGAAAGCCAGCAAGAGATCAGGGGGAGGGGCAAAGAGAGACTCTCAAGCAGAGTCCACACTCTCAGCACAGAGCCTGACACTGGCCTCAATCCCACGAACTGTGAGATCATGATCTGAGCCGAAATCAAGAGTTGGATGCTTAACCAACTGAGCGAGCCACCCAGGCGCACCCCCAGTGCCGATGTTAGTAATTTTCAAGGTGTAATATGATATTGTGGTTTAAAAAGAAACATTTTCTTTTTAGAGATTAAATCAAATGCTGAAAGAATCTTGTCACTTCTCTGTTTTCCCGATGCTTGAGATAAAGTCCTGTGTGTTCTTACCGTGGCCTCTATAAATCCAGCCTTCACCTGCCTCTCGGGTCACATCTCCCACTGTCTTCCCAGCCCACCCACATGGGCCTCATGCCAGGATCACATTGTGACTTTTGTGGAAGGTTTAGCCTGTGTGGGTTCCTTCCTCTACAAGTGATATTTTACAAATATATTAATATAAAGACCAACACATGAATATCACATTTAAAACATTTTCTTCCACCAAAAAGTTTGGGGTTTTTTCTTCTGATTTTAAAATAAAATATTTTCATGGGCTCCTTTTAGTCTGATGGGCCTGGGACACTTTCCCAACTACAGCTAATGGATAAGTCAGCCCTGTTCCAGAATTATTCAGTCTCTACCTCCCCAAACACTCCTCTCTACCCCTTTGTCCTGGCAAGCCCTACTTTTCCTTGGAGAAGGCTTCCCTGAACTCCCCAAGTCCCCAAGAGAGCTTGGGGGCCCCATCATATGCACTTATGTGTCCTGCATCCTCTTGCTTCATGAGAAGCACCACAGCTGAGAATCATATATTGATTTGTGTGATTCCTTCCTTGATGTCTGTCTCCCTCCGACCCCCCACTGGATTGTGCATCTTTGTATCCCCAGCACCTAGCCCAGTGCCTGGTCTATCGTGGCACTTCCTAATAAATGTTTGCGGAATAAATAAATGCATTCAAAATGTAAAGAGACATCAGTGGCGTTTATAAGACATTCAAATAGGAAGAAGAAAAAAGCCTGGAAAGAAACACACTCGAAGGGTAACTGTAATTGGGGGAGGTGGGTAGTAGGAGGCAGAAAGAGTGGTGGGTTTAAGAGTGATTTTTACAAAATTGCTAAGAGACTGCTCTTGAATGTTCTCACTTTAAAAAAGAAACCATAATTATGTGTTCACTACCCTGTGGTGGTAATCACATTACTGCAGTATATAAATGTATCAAGTTGATGGGTAGTACACCTTAAACTTATTCAATGTTATATGTCAGTTCCATCTCAATAGAAAAGAGTGGTTTTTATTTCCTTGGTTATGCTTAAGTGCATTTTCTAGTTCTTTCTCAATGAACATCTGTTGCTTCTGTATTAAAAATGTTAAACCAAACAGCAGAGAAGCACTCGTTCCAGACAAGTACTGAAAGAAGGACCCTACTGACCACAAGCTCCTTGAAACATGGCCAGGTCTATCTTGTTCTCAGTTGTCCCTCGTGACGGGCACATTATAGGTGCTCGGTGAGTATTTGTTGACAGACAGGATGCCGATCCTTGAGGTCATCATGGAAGGTGGTGACTGCAGGAGGGGCTGCTGCCTTGCCTAGTAAGAATGAGACGGATGAGAAGGTGGAGAGTAAGGGACTTTCTGCAGGCAGGGTTATGAGACTCAGAAAGAAAGAATTCATTTTACCGGGACAACTAGATGGGTTGCAAAGTAGGAAATAAGGTGGAAAAGGGACAGCCAGAGGAGCAGAAATGGGCCATTTGATCTTCTCCCAAGTGGCCCACTCCTGTTCCCAGGCTGGAAACCCAAGACGTTAGCAGCGTGGTTTGCTTCAGAGCGCTTGGAGAGGAAGAGGAAGCTTTGCTGAGATAAGGGAGCAAAGGAGCCTAGGCACCAGACAGAAACTGGGGAGATCTGGGGGAACCTCTGAATGGAGCACTGGAACTGAGACAGCTATCAATTACACTCACTGAGTCAGAGTCCAGGCTGCCATTGAAGAGAACAAACACACAGAAACACGTCAAGAGGCAGACCTACTCCATTCGATCAAAATCACTGCCTTCGCCCAACCGAACCGTCCTTCAGCTCATGCCTCGACTGGAACCACTTCTCATTCCAGGTGCGTCCTTGCTTTGAAATGGGCATATGAGTCACTTGGAAAAGAGGATTTGATTAGCAAAGATTCGATCAGACTACAGCTGTGGCCAAAAAGTGGGGCGCGCCTGCAGGGCAAGCCTTCCCCGCGGGCAGCCAGATTGCCGTGCACTCCATTCATGCCTGCTGCCTGCCACTGTGCCCCACATCAAACCGTCAGGGGGCACACCACTGGGTGAAGGCACAGCAGCCTCCATGGTTCTTATTTCAAAATGCGAGTGTCCCTTCACGGTAGCACATCCCAGGGGTTAAAGAACTCGTAGCAAATCTGTTCCTATTTCTCCTTGAGGGTTAGCTAGGATCAGAACTCTGAGAGAAAGGAGTTTCAATGAGAGAATGAAAAGGGATGAGATAATTGTGTTATTTGGTGTGATGCAGAGGGTGGGGTGTGGCTTAAAGGCTGTGGGCATGGGATGGGGATAGAGTATGGCATGGGAGGGGTCTGCATGAATTGTAGCTGTGCTGTTTCAGGGGTATGTGGAGACCAACTGGGCTGATCCTGGAGTAGCTCGCATCTACCCAACCCCATGCCCCTTTTGTGGATTGTTCTTATGTCCATGTATGCTCTGTGATTGTTCCCTGAATGTATGGAAAACCTCTTCTGACAGGGACCTTTCTCCAAACCTCTGTATCCTTCGAATCTCTTGGCATCACACTGGACACGTAGTTTGTGCTTTCACAAGATATGTCCATTGTTAGCTCAGGGAAGAAAGCTCAGCCAGAAGCCAGGCATCCGATTCTGATCGCCCTCAGTAAGTTCTTCAAACTACAGATCTACAAATAATGAAGAGCTCCACAAAGAGCTACAGTCTCTACGAACAGCAGTAGGCTCTGTAAAACACCTTCAAGTTCTTCAAACAACTGTGCATTTAAAGCAATTACAAGTTTAAATTATGTTTTAAAAATTTTTAACATTTACAAACTAGAGGCTCTCCAACCAGGGACAGGCTCTGCAAACATCCATGGGATGGGTGAACAGCTGCGGGCTTTACAAAAAGTGACAAGCTCTGCAAACACCTGCAGGTTCCGCACTGCAGACAGTAGAGGTTCTACAACATTTGGGCAATAGGCTATAAAAGTATCAACTATAGGCGCAAACCCAAGAACACTATTACAATTTTTGAAACTGATCATTACTGACCCTTTCCAAAAGGAATAAATGTTAGGAAACCGATGGGAAGGGATGGGAGAAGGACAAGTAACTTTGATAAATAAAGAAGATTACGGGCTCTGGTTGGAGTGGAAATCCATCAAAATAATTCAACAAAACATCAATGGAATCATTTTTATGTGCAAAGAATGGTGCTAGGCACGATGGGAAGTGTGGAGAATCATACACACTCATTTTGCTCGTGGAGGCTCAAACACCCTGCACCATTTCTCATAGTCATTGAGAATACCTGTACACAGCTCAGATTGATTTCCTTCTGAGTCATGATTACATATACCTGGCTAATACCCCCGGTTATCAACTGAAGCAATAAAAAAACCCATCATAATCTACGTGAATACTCTATCCAAAGGTGATTAACACCTCTGCTGTTGGCTGCTGGCCTCCGTACTGGAACAATCTTGTCTGTGGGGACATAGGCACTCTAAGGGCAGAGAGCAGACCAGGACTGGGGGCAGGACTCCATGCATGGCATGCCCCCAGTACATGATGCCCATGTGCTCCTATATGTGTCCTTCAAGACCTGAGAAGCATGGGAATAATGTTGAAGCATTTGCTCAACTAAAGTCTTCTGGCAGGAGGAGATGAGCACCAGCTTATGGATGGAGAGGAATATGGCAGTTGACACGAGAGATCAAGAATAGGCCCGGGGCAATGTTGAAACCACTGCATAGACACTTTCTGGCTGTGTGGCCTTGGGAAGATGATTTAACCTTTCTGAGCTTCCTTTTCATATCCCATGAGAAATGGGCATAGTAATAGTACCCACTTCATACTGTTGCTGTGAGGACTGGATGAGCACTCAACAGAGTGCTCAGAACAGTGATGGCACACGGTTAGCTTCATCGAAGTTAGTTAGATAACGGTGATGACGAGATTGTGATGGTGATGATGACGGCAAGGATGATGAAGAAGGTGAGGGTAGTGGTGGTGGTCCTGCTGCTGTTCCTGGTGATGGAGATTGTGTTCATTTCCTGGGGCTGCCATAACAAAGCAACACAAACAGGGTGGCTTACACAACAGAAATTCATTGTGTCACAGTCCGTGGAAGCCTCGGATCAAGGTGTTGGCAAGGTCGGGCCCTTCTGAAAGTAGGAGAAAGAATCAGTTCCATGTCTCCTTCCTAGCTTCCAGTGGTTTGCTGGCAATCTTTGGCGTTCTTTGGCTCGTTGACACATGGATATGCTTCCATATTCACGTGGCATTCTCCCAGTGTGTGTTTCTCTCCCTTTGTGTCCAGATTTCCCAAGGACACCAATTACATTGAATTAGGCCCCACCCTAATGACCTCATCTTGATCATCTACAAAGACCTTATTTTCAGGCAAAGTCATATTTCTGAGTACTGGAAGCTAGGGCTTCAGCATTTTGGGGAGGACACAAGTCAACCCATAACAGTGATAATGGTGATGATGATGATGATGATGATGCCAATGGCGGTGGTAGGGTGGTGCCCTTCCTTTTGCTCATCTCTCTGAGCCTGACAGCAGGCTCCCTGCACAGCAGAGGTTAAAGAAATTCCTGTTCAATGTCTAGCATCAGATCTTGGCCATTTTAGTCCCATAATAAATCCCTATAATGTTGAATTGCAGTCAACCCCATCCTGCCACGAACTTACTATCTGTTCTGGGTCTCTTCCATCTCATCTGAGACAGAGGCATGGAAATACTCAGCTGAGGAGACAGAAAGCAAGTTGCTTTAGCCAGCGTCACTGTATTGATATTCCCAAAGCTCTGAGCAGGCAAGGCATGAGGCTGTATTGTTTTATTAGTGTCTGTATAAACAGATGGCAGGGGGGCACTCAGTCATGACAGGAAAGGGTGATAAGGCATGAAGAGTCATAAACACTTGGGTGCAGGCTTCATCCCAGCTGAACCCAGGCTTAGTGTTTGCCCAGGTGTGGCCCTTGCCTCTTCACAGTGCAGATTGCATCACCTGTTGCCCTGGGGGAGAGGGGGTTAATCTGGAGGCTGGAAAATAAATAAGCACACACTCCCTGGCAACCCCCCCCCCACCCCCACACACAGCACACTCTTTTGGAATAATCCCACATTCTAAAAAAAAGCATAACAACAGTCCCTTTCTTACCTCTCTGCATTTTCCAGAGCATTTGAGTGAACTCTTTAAAAAAAAATTATTTTGAAATCATTTCAGATTTACAGGAATGTCGCAAGAACAATACTAAGAATTCCCTTATCCCTTCACCCAGATTCTTTAACATTTCGCCACATTTGCTGTGACGCCCTCTCTCTTTATGTATACCCATTAATCTTTTTCTGGATTTAAGAACAAGCTGCAGATTACAATGTCCATCACTCTTAAATACAAGAATAATCTCTTGTATGAATCACTCAACAGCTGTCCAGGTAAGGGAATTGACATTGGTAAAGACTGTCATTCAGTCCACAGATCCTGTTCAAATGTTGCCCACTGTCCCAACTGTCTTTTTCCTTTTTTTCCTTTCTCCTTTTCCTTTCCTTTCTCCTTTTGCACTACATTTCATTGTCAGTTCCCATCCATCTCCTTCAATCTGGAATAGTTACTCCATCATTCCTTCCTTCTGCATCCTTAGCAGACCTAAAGAGTTCAGGCCTTCTATTCTGCAGGATGCCCTTCAATTTGGGTTCATCAGATGTTTTCTCTCCAGCAGCCCCAGGCCATGCGCGCATTCTGAACCAGAACGCCACAGATACGATGCTGTGCCTCTATCCCTTGGTCGAGTTGGTGTCTGTTAGGTTTCCACTCCAAAAAGTCACCATCTCTGCTTTGTGAATTATGAAATTATACCAATACCCTGATCCTCAATGAACCTCTGCCCACCGGCTTTAACATCTGTTGACATCTCCTGAATCAAACACTACTGGTGTGGTTGCCAAATGGGAATCTCTCTATTTTCAGCATTCCTTCTACCATGTTTTAAGTTTATTTATTTATTTTGAGAGAGAGAGAGAGAGAGAGAGAGAGAGAGAAAACGTGTGTGCACGCACAAGAGACAGAATCCCAAGCAGGTTCTGTGATGTCAGCGTGGAGCCTGATGCCGAGCTCCATCTCATGAACTGTGAGAATGTGACCTGAACCAAGTCTGACAATTAACTGACTGCACCACCCAGGCACCCCTCATGCCACCATTTATTAGTTGGCATTTGACTTCAAGGAAAACCTTCCTCTCTTCCCCCATTTGTTGGTTTATTCCTGTCAGAATGGACTCATGGATTCCTATTTAATTGGTTGAAATGCATTAATATTATTATTTATTTTGATGTTCAAATTATCCCAAGTTGGACCAGATAGACCTTCTTCAAGTTGGCTCCTCGTGTCCTTTGCCATGTCCCCATCACTCTTTGAGCATTTCCTTAATTTCTAGTACAATAAAGCATTCCAGGATCCCCCTGCTCCAGCCCTGGAATCAGCCACTTCTACAAGGAGTCCTGGTTCCTTTTAGTGGAGGATGGTATTTAGAAACTAAGATCTGGGTGCTCACTGAGTTGTTGTTACAGGAGCGTCATTACTTCTAGACCCTCTGAAAAGATAGAGCTAGGACACACATGTTTGTACAGCCACTCTCATTCACAGTGATGGTGTTTTATAAAGTTCACCAACACTGAATTAGACAGCACTGAACCATTGTTCTTAGAGGAAATACAAGGTTAGGTTCCTGTGAGCCTCTGGTCACAACATTTTCACCAAGCAATCAATATATAATCTTGTTTTATGCGCTTTTCTGTTTAAAGACATCTTATTTAATATATATTGTTGACTTATGAACATTGAACTCTCTGGCATCAGCTCTATAACTCATGCCCGAACAGAGCTTGTCTGACACGTACTTTCTCCATAGGGCACATCATACTTTCTTGGCCTCACAACACTAGATAGCACTTCAGCGCTATGCTTGAGGTCAATTTTAAACAGCAAAATCACCAACAAAAAGCGCAAAAATGAGAACAAGGTAGCACTAAATAGATGATGAAAAGGATACTCATTTACAGTATGAGAGTTGAACCAAGGAGGTGAAGCCTCCCTGGTTTGACTTCAGCTGAGAACATGCCCATGGGTGAACTAAAAATTTTCATCTCTCCGTGCATGTCTGTGAGTAACTTCAAAAGTGCTGGAACTGTTTACTTTGGGGTTGCAAATACATTTTAGTGAGTAGGCGAATTTGCAAAAATGGAATCTGTGAATAATAAGGATCAAAACTCAAACAACTCAATAGCAAAAAAACAATCTGATTAAAAGTGGGCAGAGGATCTGAATAGACATATTTGCAAAGAAGATATACAGATGGCCAACGGGTACATGAAAAGGTGCTCAACATCACTAATCATCAGGGAAACGGGAAATGGAAATCAAAACCACAATAAGATATCTTCTCACAGCAGTTAGAGTGACTCTTACCAAAAAGACAAGAAACAAGGGTTGGCAAAGCTGTGGAGAAAAGCAAACGCTTTATGCATTGTTGGAGGGAACATAAATTAGTACAGCCACTATAGAAAACAGTATAGAGGTTCCTTAAAAAGGTACAAATAGAACAACCCTATGATCCAGCGATCTCACCTCTAAGTATTTATCCACAGAAAATGAAAACACTAACTCATAAAGATATCTGCAGCCCCATGTTTATTGGAGCGTTATTTACAATAGCTGAGATATGGAAGCAACCCAAGTATCCATCGATGATGGATGAATGGATGAAGAGTTGTTTCATATATATGCAAGATATTGAACTATTATCACCTGTAAAAAGGATGGAAATCTTGCCATTTGTGATAACATGGATGGACCTTGAGGTCATTATGCTGAATGAAATAAGTCAAACAGAGAAAGACAAATACTGTATGGTCTCATTTTTTTTTATGTCTATTTATTTTTGAGAGAGAGAGAGTGAGTGGGGTAGGGGCAGAGAGAGAAAGAGACACAGAATCCAAAGCAGGCTTCAGGCTGTGAGCTGCCAGCACAGAGCTGGACTTGGGGCTTGAATTCATGGATTGTGAGATCATGACCTGAACAGAAGTCAGACACTCACCGACTGAGCCACCCAAGCACCCCTGTATGATCTCATTTAAGTGGGGCATCTTAAAAAACAAAACCCCCACATTCATGGATAAAGAGATTGGTTGTTGCTAAAGGCAGGCATTAAGGGGTAGTCAAAATGGGTGAAGAGGGTTAGAGAGTATTAAGCTTCCAGCTATAAAATAAATAAGTCCCAGGGATGTAATGTGCCATGTGGTAACTACAGTTAATAACACTGTATTGTATATTTGAAAGTTGCTAAGAAGAGAAGGTCTTAAAAGTTTTTGTCACAAGAAAAAAACATTTGTAACTATGTGTGGTGACAGATGTTGACTTATTGTGGTGATTATTTCACAATATGTACAAATATCAAGTCATTATGTTGTACACCTGAAACTAATATAATGTTGTATGTCAATTATATCTAAATTTTAAAAAATGAGTATTGACTGTGTATACATACCATGCATACATACACACATAATACGTGATATACCACACAGAGACAGCCATAACTATTTCAGTGTCTATCTGTGTAAATGTATTTTATTTTATTTTTAAAGTTTATTTATTTATTTTGAGAGAGAGAGAGAGAGTGGGGGAGGAGCAGAGAGAGAAAAAGAGAGAGCAAGAGAAGAATCCCAAGCAGGCTCCACACTGTTAGTGCAAAGCCCAACGTGGGGCTCGAACCCACCCACAAACCGTGAGATCATGACCTGAGCTGAAACCAAGAATTGGGCGCTTAACTGATTGAGTCGCCCAGGCATCCCATTAAAACCATGAGTTCATACCAATAGTTCCTATTCCAATCCCAAAGTTCCAGATCCTTCTGGCTGTCCCTCTTTCCACGTGTGTAAAGCACCTTTCTGACAGTGAGAAACTTAGCTTCCTTATCTCCAATAAGTTTACTTCCCGTGCCTGCAGCCTCTGAGCTGAGTCCCTACCAGTCAGACACAGTGCTTCTGTGTAGCTCTAGCCCCTCATGGCCTCATTCCGTCAGCTGACCCTCCTGGAAAGAGAAGAGACATAGGAGAAGTGTGGGAAGGGGAAGCTTAGGCAACCATTAATATCATACTGGCGTGGTGAGGTAGGCAGAGTAAGTATTTTTTTTAACCCACTTTACAGATGAGGCTCAAAGAAACTGGCCATCTTACCAAGGTCGATAGTGAGTAACCCCAAGAGCTGAGAGAATCAAGAATGCTGGGCCTTAGAACAGTGGCTCTCAGTCCTGCCTGCACTTAAGACTCCCCGGGAAACTATTCAAAAAGACTAAGGCTCAAACACCACCGTGGGCAATGAGAAAGGAAACTGTGGATGGGATGCCAGCAGTGTTTCTTCAAAGCTTTCCAGGGCATCTGATACGGCCAAGGCTAAGAGCCACTGCTTTCGGGCCACATGAGTCCGGATCAAATCCTCATTGTGTCGCCTGAACAAGTCTCCAGCAGCCCTGCTGAGATGTTGGGGAAGGTCCTGGGGCAGAAAGCAGCCTCCTTGAGGAGGCATGAGTCTGAGCTTACATGGAATTGTACACCAGCGCTGTGGCTGAAACCAGACACATGCCCAGGAGATGTGATGGTCACGCAAGGGCATCTGCTTCAAACAGACGTCAGAGAGTGGTGATACCTGGGAGAGTTGCTGGCTTTTTGCTTTTCAGCCCAGAAGGTTCTGAAAGGGTGAGCAAGTGTGGGGGCGGGGGGGCTGGGTGGATGATGCTTATAGATTCAGGACTGGAAGTCAACCTTGACTCTAAGGGATTTTGTTTCTGATAACACAGTGACGAGGACACCCCCTGTCCCTATGTGTTGATGGTGATGCCATGATGGTAGGTGGTGTCTCAGGTTTGAAAATGTAGAGCACACTCTGTATTTCTCCCCTGTCCATGGACCCCAAGTCCAGCCCGCCCACTGCCCAAAGTCAACAGTGTGTGACATCATCCCCTCTTGGCTGAGATCTTCAGAGAGTGGGACCCTGTGTCCATTCAGAGGGAATTTTAGGGAAGCTCAGTGTTTCAGTTAGGAATGGCATTTGGTTCTAGTAAGATTCCAAGTGATAGTGGCTTAATAAGATAGAGTTTTATTTTCTCTCAAGTAAAAGATAAGCTAGTCTAGAGTTTCAGTGTCAGCTCTGTGGTGTTGTGAGGTCCCAGATTCCTTCCAGCTTTCTGTCTTTAAATCCTTTGCATGGATTTTTATCTTTAGGGTCACATCATAGTCCAAGATGGCAGCTGGAGCTCCAGCCAGTGCATCCAAGTTTGAGGAAGGAAGGGGTGTGGGAGATAGGGCAAAAGGCACCTGTCAGCTCAGTTAGGATCCTTAATGCATTTGCCCTGAAACCTCCCCCCACCCCCATCATCACTGTATTATCAGCCCTCCTGTTATGAAAGGGAGTCTGGGAAATATTTATTTGTCTGTTTTAAACTGGGTACCTCATCACTTCCAACAATACATAGTATAATAAGAAAGAAAGTGAGGGTAGGTATGAGAGGGCAACCAGCAGTCTCAACATAGGGCTAAGAACTCTCCTGGCCTTCAAAGGAACTGGTTCAAATCCAGGATGGGCAGAAAACCTGGAAAGAAATTCCACTTGTACAATACCCTGCCCAGTCTGCAAATGGTGGTGATAAAGCTGAAGGTGATGAAGGGTCCTGGTGGTTTAAGACAAGTGCTCCAAGATGACAGCAACCCCATTTGGGAAGCCCAGTATTCACTACCAAGGGGAGAGCAGGCCTGGGACATTGGCCCTGCTTGGATGCCCTCTCTATGACTCAACCACACTCACTCTTATTTTCCACTTGCCTGGGCCAAGGGACATTAGAACCTTCAGGGATCAGTGGTTCCATGCCTAGGGGGAATCTGAGGTGGACTGGGAAAGCAGAGGCCTGTGGAGTGGTCCTGTGAGGAGGTGGTGAAGGGATGAGGAGGAATAAACTCAGACAGCTTCATATTCAGAAGAATCTGAGCCCCTGAAAGGAACAGTCTAAGCCCCAATTCAATGCCTAGGACCCACTGAACTGACCTCAATTAAATGAGAGAGGGGAGAGGGGCCCCTGGACTCAAAGGTCTCTCACCCCTCCCCCTCGTTTGAAAGGCCAGAGCAGGGCTCCTGAGCTGGGGCTTTGTCAGCCTGACCCAGGCAGCCCTTTAGTGGCCTCTGAGGCACATGATAGAGGTGGGGCGGGGACTACCCACTCCTAGGGTTAAAGTCTCCCTTTCCATGCTTCCTGCACCTAAACACCCCCACCCCAAGACTCACTCCTTACCTTCACCTCAGTGCTTAAACATTTACCACAGCCTGGTCAAGTGGTTTTCCAGGGGCTTTGGCCCCCCGTCAAGCACGGATGACCACTGAATGTCACCCATTTGTTCACAGAGCGGAACTTCAGTGCCCTCTGCCCCACGCCCCCCACTAAGGCAGCTACAGGCCAACAACCATTCAGCCTTGGACTGCCTCCCAGACCTCACTCACCATTGCTCTGAGCTACTTTGATCACAAAAGCACCAAGTTTGTCCTCAGAATGTAAAGGGGGTGGGAAGTACGTGTGTTTGGTGGCCAGGCGGTGGAGGATGGGGGGGCGGGGGAGCTGGGGACTGTTAAGTCACCTCTAAGTGACAGGTCAAGGAGAGCTGTAAACCCGGCTTTGACCCCCTTGTGACCTCAGGCAAGTGCTGTAAACTTCTCTGGGCCTCAGTATTTTCCTCTGTAAAGCGGGAATAACTAGGTAGGTAGACAAACAGATGATAGGTAGATAGATAATAGAAAGATAGATAGATAATAGGTAAATACAGGTACTAGAAGTTTTACAAGGCTCAAGAGAGATCATGAGTACTTATAAATTGCTGAAGATAGGGAATATCTACAAGGAAATGTTTGACTCCAGTCTGTCTTCCTTCAGGTACTTCCCAAGGGGTCAGCTTTCGGGCAGCCCTAGACACTGAGGGGTGACACATCTGGCTGTTCAATCTTGGAAGCCAAGGAAGTCATAGCTAATGTCATAGCTTAGATAGTGTCTCTCAATTATTCAAAAGTCTCTGACACTTTCCTATATATCAACTAACCAGAATGTAAATAAAAACTTGAAACAAACAAGGTCTCTGACATTCCAACACTAATTTGTATTATTGGAAATTGCCTGAAATATTTTAAATGGTCATTTCAGCACGTTTTTTGTATCAACATTGTTTTCAGTTTAAAAATTACATCTTTGGGGCGCCTGAGTGGCTCAGTCGGTTAAGTGCCTGACCTCGGCTCAGGCCATGATCTCACGGTCCATGAGTTCATGTCCCACATTGGGTTCTCTGCTGTCAACACAAAGCCCACTTTGGATCCTCAGTCCCCCCTTCCTCTTCTCTTCCCCCCTCAAAATAAATAATAAATAAGCTTAAAAGAATTTCACCTTTGAAGGGCACCTGGGTGGCTCAGTTGGTTAAGTGTCTGACTCTTGATTTTGGCTCAGGTCATGGTCTCACAGTTTTTGGGTTCGAGCCTGGCATTGGGCTCTGTGCTGACAGCAAGGAGCCTGCTTGGGATTCTCTGTCTCCCATTCTCTCTGCCCCTACCCTGCTCTCTTTCTCTCTCAAAAGAAATAAACATTAAAGATTTAAAAAAAAAATTACATCTTTGAAATGTATTATTACAATTATATTATAGAGTTCATTTTAATTAAATACTTATAATGTATAAAGACTAATTTTGAGTTTTTCTAAGGTCACTGCCACTGACGAAGGAAAAGCATGCTTTGTTGGACAAATTCAAAATGACAAGTTATATTATGTGTAGATTAGGGATTAATGTATTTAAAAGTGGATTTGATACAATTTTCCAGGTTACAGCATCAATAATTGCCAAGAACTATTTCGGGACACGATGTGTGGAATGCTTGCATTGCACATCATAAAAAATCATCTGGTTCCTCATCATACATTTCAAGTCTGGTTTCCACAGGATGGGAGAGAGGGTTCCAGACTGCTTTTCCTAAGTGTGTCTGCCCACATAACACACCATGGCCATGCGTAGCCTCCATTTCCAATAAAAGCAAAGCCAAATTGAGAAGAATCGGCCATCTCTTCTTTCATTTTAATATCGTTCAATAATTAGAATCCAGGACATCTTGTTGTGCTTTAAAAATAATTTTGATCAGATGAATGCCAAATATGGATCTGCTGAGGAGCTCTGGGAGCCAAATTGCCAAACTCCTTATTGGGTGATTATGCTTCAGTATCAGCATTTTTTTCTACTTTCCCTACCTAACCAACCATCCACCGTAGATAGACATAAAACAACATATGACAGGGGGCCCGGTGGCTCAGTCGGTTAAGCGTCCAACTTTGGCTCAGGTCATGATCTCTTGAGTTCGAGCCCCGTGTCAGGCTCTGGGCTAATAGCTCAGAGCCTGGAGCCTGCTTCAGATTCTGTGTCTCCCTCTCTCTACCTCCGCCCCCTGCCCTCCTGCCACTGTGTGCACGCACACTCTGTTGCTCGCTCTCTCTCAAAAATAAACATTAACAAAAACAATGACAGTATCTGAAAACTATTTATGGTTGCTTGATGGTCAAAAACCAGATATTGACCTATCCTGTGTGGCTGAGTAGGAAGCTGCACCCCACTGAGTCAGAAGGACCAAAGGCTCCCCTAGAAAGCTCTCACAACTCCCTGGGAAGAAGTTGTCAATTCGTTTTCATCTACTTTTGAATAGCTGATATGGTTTGGTGGTTTCAAATGCAAAAACTACAAAAGCAAAGTGGAATTGCTGGGTCAAATGACTATGCATTCATAATTTCAATAGCTGTTGCCAAATTGTTCTCCAGATTTCTTCTAGTTTACATGCTCAGCAGAAAGATCTCTGTGCCGCTTCTACATAGCTTTGCCAACTCAGTATACTGACAAATGTTTGATCTTTGTAGGTGGAAATCCTATGCAAGTGCTGGTTTAAATATGCAGGTGAACTTGGGCATCTTTCCAAATGTTTGAGTCATTCAAATTCCCCCCCACCCCCAGTGGCTTGTGTGTTGATGTCCCTTGCTCACTTTTTTCTGTTGAAGATTGTTGGTTCTTTCTTGGTGATTTGTAGGAGTTCTTTATATATATTAGAGAAATTAACTGTTTATGATATTAACCACCAATACTTTGCCAAGTTTGTTGCTTGTCCTTTGGATTTGTTTATGATAGCATCTACCATGCAGAAATTTGAAAAAACAACTTTTTTTGGCGTTAAATTTATCAAGCTTCTATTTTAAGACATCTAGGTTTGGTGTCATAATTAGGAAGGCCTCAGGGTGAGAAAAGTGATTATTTAACTTATTGAAATTATAAGGCACTAACACAGAAATAGACACCATCATCTCTTTTAACTAAAAGTCCCTGGTTAGGAAGACCTTGGGAGACTCTGGGCTTTCCTAACCCTTTCGTTGGTACTAAGCTGATTTACTCCAATCACTGCACTGAATCAGAGCAAAGGCTGAAACCCGGAGCAGGAAAGTCAACACAGAGTTGGTGTAGAACCAGTCTGCTCACTTTCCCTTTGGGGACTTTGCTGTCTCCTCCTAAGGCACCCCCAGGTGGAGGGAAAGTTCAAAATGGGCCACATTTCTGCATGCACCCTATTCCTGACTCTGCTGGGAAAGTGGAGACAGAGAGGACCCTACTAGCTCCAAGGAGGGGGCATATGCTCCGTGACTAAAGGGTACCTTGCTCTGGGGGAAGGGAGGGGGTTGTCAGGCAGGTGGGGGAGGAGCCTCAGCTACCTCCCCTTCCCACTGTCTTCTCTGGCCCTCCCCCTCCCGGAACCGTTTCCTGTCCAGTCAGAATGCCTGCCCTCAGTGCCCAGTGCCCTTCCCTAGAGCCACAGCCTGAGGACTGGTTCCTTTCACTAATATCTGTGCTTCTAAGAAGCAGTGGCTTAGTTTAAAGTGAGTTTAAAGTGAGTTGGGTTTACCGAGAAGAAAAGCTCGCAAGACTCAGGCTGTGGGGTCTGTCTCACTTGCGTGGGCCCAACCATGTTTCCATGGTCACAGGTTTTTTGTAAAATGTGTCATTTTGAATGATTTTCCTAGGAGTGCCCCCTCCCAAATTGTTGGGATTTCGGGCCTCACAATCCACAGCGGCTCTACCCTTAAGCAGCTGTAATGGCGGGAGCTCAGACAAGCTAGAGGAAATGCTTTCTTTGGGAGGCGGGGAATCTCCCTGCTCTCTCTACAGTCCCGTCAGGCTAGTGAAGCCATCTCTGGGAGTGGCTCACAGAGCACTCCTTCTTCCTCACCACCGTGTCACCAGTCCTTCGTGGGGAGTCTGGCCCCATAGCACGGAAGGGGTGAGCGAGTGGATGAGGGAGCCTCACGCCCCAGCTGTGCCTGGTGTTAACAGCCACCCTTTACTGGTTGCCTTCCCCTACTCAGCCCTGCTCAGAGGATGGGACTGAGAGAAGCAGATGCAGCCAGAAAGCACTGGCTCCTTCCCAGGCCCAGCTCAGCAGCCACTTCCTCTTGGCCGCAGCTAGAATTGCAGATGGCCTCTTGATTGCAGGATGGGGAAGAAGGTGGTGATGGGGTGCCCTTGAAGGAGAAGTGTTCAGCGTTCTCCCTGGTCAGTGGTGTGTGTGTTGAAGTGTGAGCGGAAGTTTCTGAGTGGGAAGGAGAAGGGGAGCAATGTCCCACAGTCCACATGTGCTCACCTCCCGCGTCCCCCCCACGCTTTCGGGTGGTGTCCCCTTCTTCTCTCTCCCTCTGTCACCCTTGCCTTTCCTTTTCTCTTTAATATTTTTAATGTTTATTTATTCTTGAGAGAGAGTGAGACAGACAGAGTGTGATTAGGGGAGGGGCAGAGAGAGAGGGAGACACAGAATACGAAAGAGGCTCCAGGCTCCGAGCTGCCAGCATAGAGCCCGATGTGGGGCTGAAACTCACCATCCGAACCCTGAAATCATGACCTGAGCTGGAAGTCAGACCCAGGCACCCCGCCCCTGCTTTTCAAACCCATCCTAACTGGCAAGTCTTTCCAGGTGATCTCCAATGAATCCAAACCACACCTGACTTCTGTGTCTCCTTGGGAATTTTGGACAATTTTGGACATGATTAGCTCTGTTTGTTCATCTACACCTATTGTTCTGTCTCCTCTGCTCTCTCCAAGCCTCTGTAATTCCTGCTCTTCACGTCCTGCTGTGGCCTCCTTCCTGGTGGGGACAGCCTCCCTCCTCAGACTAGGAGCTCTCTGTTCCATTTATGTAAAGGTTAAGATTGAAGGAGTGGAGTAGGGCGGGTGACCCTCAGACAGGGATCTGGAGGTGAGTGGAAACCAAGGGTCTGTTACAAAGACCCCAAGAAGAAGGTGTTTGAAAAACACATGGACTTTTCTCTTTTTCCTTCTTTTTTAATTAAAAAAAAAATGGCACTAGGTTTGACTTTAACTTCCAAATTCCAAGTGTATTAGGAGTGCCAAGTGAAACTTAAGCCCCCCACAGCCCTGTCTTCTATACACGCTTCTTGCCCTCAAATGCTATTATCAGTCACCACTATGAATGAAATATGTTCATGTAGGTTTAGACTTTCTCTTTAATTTAAAAAAAAAAATGGTGTGCAACCACTTTGGAAAAGTGGCAGCATCTTTAAACCTGACAACATGCATATCCTATGACTCGGTAATGCCTTTCCTAGGTTTCTCCCCAAAGAAATGCACCTGCCTGCTCACCATGAGACCATCCAAATGTTCATAACAGCCTCATGTATACAAAAACAAACATTGGAAACATCCAAAATACCCATCAAAAGTGAACTGGATAAATAAAGTAGGAAATATTCTTATAATGGGATATTACACAGCAATGAACATGAACACACGGTTGCCATGTGTGACAATGCAGACATGTCTCATAAACATGATGCTGAGTGAAAGAAGCCAGACTCAGAAAGGGGCGTATTGGGTGATTCTGTTTACATAAACATGGCAACAATGAATCTTAGTGTTAGGTATCAGGATAGTGGTTACCTCTGGGGGAAGAGAGGGTACGTGACGGGGCCACCAGGAAAGAGGTACCTGCTTGGGCTCAGGACCCTGAAGACCTTGTACCTGTCCAGGGCCTACAATGCACTGGAGTTGAGGACCCACAAGAAAATAAGGATGGGCGTGACATCATGAGGGAGGAAAAGCATCACGTCTGAGAAATGTGGTAAGGCCCACAGGGGCCGAGCAGACTGGACAGTCAGCCCTCCACTTAGTCTTGGCAGCACGTTGGCCTGAGCATGGCTGGGAGGCAAATGAGGTGGTGAATAAAGTATAGGATTTGAGTCAAAAGCCTTCCCATTCAGTTCAACAGATATGAAAGTGCCTGCCCTGGGCCAGACCTAGGTTCTCTAGGGACCGGAGATGAGTAAGACTTGGTTTCTGCTCTCATGGCACCCACAGTCCGGCGAGAGGAAGATGCAGCATATAGATGAATAATTAGCATACAACAGGACAAGTGCCAGGGAGGTATATTCACAGGAGCCCTGAGAAGGAAGTATGTGACTTGAGCCAGGAGATGACACATGACGGCTGAGTCCCCAAGGGCAACCAGGAGCACAAAGGCAGCGAAGCTATCCTAGGCAGGCCATGGCATGTGTAAAAAAGCTCAGAGGTAGGAAAGAGCATGGTGCATTGGGGAACTGCATTTTCTCTGGAGCATAAAATTTGTGCACCAAAGTAAAAAGAAGTGAGGCAAGGTATTTGGACAGGGCAGGGCCTGGAATTGTGAAGAGCTTGGTTTGCCTCACTAGGGAGTTTGGACAGGAACAGTTCTTTCATCCTTCTCTCCTTTCCTTTCTTCCTTCCTTCCTTCCTTCCTTCCTTCCTTTCCTCCCTTCCTTCCTTCCTCCCTCCCTCCCTTCCTTCCTTCCTCCCTTCCTCTTTCCCTCACTTTTTGGGTTCACTTTTCTTTTCCCATTATACAAGCAATACGTGCCCCGCCCCCCGCAATAACTTTGGAATATGCAAAAACCAGAGTGTAAGCTCGGAGAGGGCAAGAACTTTGCCAATTCCCCATCATTTCCCCAGGGTCTATCGTGGTAAGTCCACTTACCACAGTGTGATAAGTCCACTGACAGTAGGTAGATGCTAAAACACATGCTGATGACATGGTGCTGTGTAGCACCATGCAGTTCAACCTGGGCAAGACAGACAGGGTCTGTCCCCCTTGGAGTTGCTATAATTAACCAGGAACAGTAAACTGGCAAATGCCAGGGTATTTGCAAGTTCCCCATGGCAGGGAATTGGGGCAGAAACACCTGACTTTGGGATGTGGTGGGGAATCCAGGGAAGGCTTCCTGGAGTGAGCAGTACAGAAGCTGAAAGCTGAAGGTCTAGGCAGGAATTAGAGGGAGTGTGTTCCAGGCAGAGGGAACAGCATTTGGGGAAGCCCAGAGGCAAGAGAGCCCTGGGGCGTGTGTGTGTAAGGGGGTGGTGAAGTTGACTTGAGGATTAAAGAGCTACAGTGTAGGGCTATAGAAGGGGAGCAGAGGTGGGTACAAAGCAGAGTCTGGGTCATATCTTGAAAGCCAAAGTAAGAATGTGGGGCTTTGTCTTGAGGACAATGGGGTTTAGGTAAGAGAGTGACTTGGTGTGTATATATATATATATATATATATATATATATATTTTAATGTTTATTTGTTAGAGAGAGAGAGAGAGAGAGAGAGAGAGATCTCACATGAGTGGGAGAGGAGCAGAGAGAGACAAGGAGACAGGATCTGAAATGGGCTCTGTGCTGGACTCCAGCTCACCGACTGAGAGATCATGACCTGAGCTGAAGTCAGATGCTTAACCGACTGAGCCACCCAGGTGCCCCTGCCGTGGTATATTTTCTACCGTAGAAGAAGGAACCGAAGGAACAAGGAGATGGGAGGCAGGCAGACAAGAGACTGTTAACACCAGAGGACAGAGGGGAGGGTGGTCTAGGCAAGGGCAGAGGCCATGGCAAGTATGGGCCAAAGAACAGGATTCTGGTAGTCCTCAAAAGGTAGACTGGTCTTGGGGACAGAAGACCTGAGGGGGTGAAGGAGAGAGAAGAGTCTAGAATGACTGCAGGTTTCTGGCCTGGACAATGGACTCAGTTTGGGGCCGAAGACCCTGACGTTATGCAAACACTAAACAAAGTTCCTGCCACTTCTTATTCAAATGCATAGTTTGCTTGTGGTTCACAGTCGATGGTGACTGACAGAAGTGACAGGTGGCCTGTTCTGGTGCTCAGCTGGCTCTCACCACCACCCAGCCCTCTCCTTGCCAGCCTGCTCCTTCCTGTCTGAAGGGCCCACCCCAGCTCTGGTTCTTGGTCTTTGGACTTTCTTCACGGTCCCTTCTCCTCCCTCTACTCCCTCGTTCTTAAGGAAGCAGAAAATTTTCCTCCCTGGCCCAGAGCCCAACTGCCAGTCCAGGATTGCATGAACCCTGCCCGCTGTCACCTGCTCTTTGCTCATGCCTGCACAGAAATGCCCCACCAGAGACAGGCTTGGCCACTCCGACTCGCTTTCCCTTTCTTCCGCCTGGGGTTCTCTGCTAGCCTGTCGGTCTGCCCCTTCCTCCAGCTTTGGTTCTCTCACCTTTCAAATGAAGCTGCAGCTTCTTTGAAAATCTTCCCAACCCTTCAAGGACCCCCTTGATGGTGCGTGAGTGTGTGTTCCTCACACGTGCACGCACACAGGCAGACACAACGAGAACTATGGGTCCATATGCTCCATCCCAGGCAACTGGTCACCCTGGCCCTGACACACAGATATTGAGGCACATACCCAGGTGTGTGCAGGGAGACGTGCCAGACTGGAAGCTCCCCAGGGCAGAGTGGGTCTGATTTATTCGTTTCACATCCCCAAAGCCCGGCACCCGGGAGGTACTCAGTAAATGTTTGTTGAATGGAAGAATGTGGCAGATTCGGACACGTGCTGTGCAGACCTCCCTTCAAGAGAGGACTTGCTGCCCAGTTGCAAGGAGTGTAATGAGCTGAGGATTCTAGGTGTTAGCCTCTTGCAGAACCCCGGGGCTGCAACTAGGGCGCAGAGAGCTAGGCACCTAGGACACAAGATGTAGAGACGTGCTGACTGTCAAGGTCGTGTGAGCACCTTGTGTGTGCTCTAGGCACTGCCTCACCTCTCCAGTCTTGACCTGGAGGGCCAACGGCTGAACACAGCAGCGGTTCTAGGGATGGGTCATTTCTGCCCAGTGCAGTCAGGGTTCCTGTGATGGGCAATCTCTGCTCCCAAGCTTCCCGATGGGCTTAGTTGACAACTGTCAGGTCTGCCCAATCCTGCCTCGGCCTGTTTCCTTTCACAGAAGTCACTCCCCAGTGACCCTTCCCCATGCCCACTTTTATCTCCGTGGGTGCTTCCTAGAGAACCTGGCCTGAGGAACAGCTACATCTAGATGACGAAGAAATACACACACGCCCCTGTGAGTACCTCTTGCTCAGTCCTGAACCCAGTGCCCCGTCTATACTAAATGCTCCATAAAGTCCTTCCTGGCCCGGAGCCCAACTGCCAGCCCAGGATTGCATGAACCCTCCCCACTGTCACCTGCTCCTGGATGGGGAGGAGACCCCCAAGTTGTCTGAACACCTAGTGGGAGGCCGGGGACTGGATATGCTGACCCAGCTAGATGTCCCTAAGCTGGGGTTCCCAAGGCACCCTGGAAGGCAACAATGGAGGTGAAAGAGCTGTTTCCACGGAACCCCAGTCTCATGGAATATATGCTTTTCGATGAGATAAGGCCACTCAGGTTAACTAAAAGGACTGATCTTTTGTTTTGGCAGGAATGATATCAGAGCAGTGTGGTAACATGGGGTTATCTTGGGGTGAGCAATAGTTCCCACTGGCAACTATGTATAAACATGTTTTTCACTGGGCAGAGTGGAGGCGGAAGTGAGGAGTGGGAAGGTCCGTGGCTTTGGACTGTCATACGAGGTATCTATCCTCAGGCAAATCATCTCACATCTCTGAGCCTCAGTTTCCTCGCCTGTGGAAGCATAACAGGCCCTAGAGCCTGGGTTTTAAAAATCAGGTCACAAGAGACCTCCCCCTCCATTATCTCATTTTTTTTCTTTCTTTTTTTTTTAATTTTTAACGATTATTTATTTTTTGAGAGAGAGACAGAGACAGAGCGTGAGTGGGGAAGGGGCAGACAGAGAGAGGGAGACACAGAATCCAAAGCAGGCTCCAGGCTCTGAGCTGTCAGCACAGAGCCCCATGTGGGGCTCAAACTCACAAACTTCGAGATCATGACCTGAGCTGAAGTCAGACACTCAACCGAGCCGCCCAGGCGCCCCTCATTTGATTTTCACACTAATCCTGTGGCTACCTGGGCAGGAATCCCTATTATTCTGATTTGCCTTTCAAAGCCAGCGCAGATAAGCCCTTCAATAAATGCTTCTCCCTTCCCCTCTTCTTCCTTACCCCCCTCCCCAAGACTACCCCACCCCCAGGTTAATCATTCCATCATGGGGGCTGGGCAGCCTCTGAATCTGGCTTTGGCTCCTGCAGTTACACTCAACTCACCACCTTGCATCAAGGGCACTGACCCCTCATCGTCCCTTTGGTTCCCCAGGGCCTGGCGGCTGTTCTAGGAACACCAAAGTTATCATTCACGGGACAGACCACCATGTGGATTCTGTCTTCCACGGTGTTGGTAAGTCCACTCTGCACGCTTTTCTCCAGAAGCGTAAGAGGTGGGCAGTTGTGTCTTCATCCTCGTCTCTAGCGACAGTACTGGCCGGGAAAGATCCAAGAGCAGAGCCCTGGGTGCGCTCTGTAGAGGGCGTCACCCTCAGGAAACCAGTCCTACAAACAGCTGGTTCAAAAACACCCAAGAACTTTGAAATTACCTGCCCTGCCCTGGGCCAAATATCACCTCACAAGTGCCCGGCCCAGGGCTGGCACCCAGTAGGTGCTTCCCTAATGTCGAATGCTGGTTCCCGCCCCCTCCCTTCCCTAGCAGCTGAAGGTCAGCGAAGGGGAGACTCCAAATCGGTTTCCAGTTTACAGCTTTATTTCAGCCCAGTAAAGGGGTCCTACCACCACCCACTCCCCCAGCACCTGCGGCCGCCGTGTAACGTCTCCAGAGTCTGTTTCCAGGTCTCAGGGGTTCTCGGCGGCCTTCTCCTTGGGAGGAATTTGACGGGTGCGGCAGCAGGTGGGGCACTGGCAGTGTGGTGATAAAGAGCAATGATTTGGAGCCCCTGGGCAAGTCACTGCACCCCTCAGGGCCCCAGGGTCCTCATTCTGTGAAATGGGAGGAATAGCAGTACTTCCAGTACTGGGCTGGAAAGAGGCTTGGGCCAGGAAATACTTGTGAAGTGACAGGGAGAAGTTAGAACATTTTCATGATCATCTCCAAACACAGTTGCCATTGACAGGTGGGAGGCAGGACCCCAGCCTAGAGTGAGCCCAGGGGCTGCCCTGGCAGATGACCAGTACCCAGGCAGCCACGCATTCCCTGCTGGCCAGGGCTGGAATGTCCTGGATGCCTGCTTAAAATTGGGCATGGGGGATCCAAGTGGTTCACTGTTTGCAAAGCACAGTTTCCCCTGGGCTCAGAGGCTGCAAGCTTGAGCCAGACTTTCTTGGTGATGAAATGTGCCCACTCTGGGTGGAGCCAACCATGGCCATGGCCGTACTGCCCTGCCCGGCTGGAGTGAGGACAGAACAGTGTGTCTCCCTCTGGGTGTCGGCCTGACCCTGAGGCCAGGGTCCGGGTACAAGGGTGGAAGGTCAGGCAGAGAGAGGGAAACAGTGGACCCTGGTTCAAGTCCCGGCCCTGTTTCTGGCAAACTGTGTGACTTTGGGTAGGTCCCTTCCTTTTGCTAGGCCTCAGTTTGGGGAAATTTCTAAAACCCCTTTCAGCTCAGGGAGGTATCTCCTTCCCATTCTCCCAGGAAAAGGCAGTGGGGCTGGATGTCTCCTGACCTCTTGTGTCTGTCAAGAAAACTGGGTCTGGGTTCTAGTTTTTTTCATTCATTCATTCATTCATTCACTCCCTCACTCACTCATGTTTTCCTAAGCACAGGGCCCATTCTATCCAACACCTACTCTTGAGGCTTGAAGGTCTAGAGGAGAAGAAAGGTCGCAAGCCCCTACATACCCCAAAAGAGTCAGATGACCGCCGTGCCCAGAGGGGCTCAGAGGGTGTGATGGCAGCTCCGACGGGTCACATGGGACTGAAGGAGAGCAGAATGCTGCCCACCAGAGGGAAAGGAAGCACATTCCAGCTGGGGGGCATGGTATGTGCCTGAAAGGTCAGGGGTCAAAAGCCCTGGACAATGAGTGACCACCTCTCAGAACATCCAGACCGTCACTTCTGTGCACTGGCCCCTGCGAGTGGGGGATCCCTGAGGGCTGGGTGTGTCGCATTGTGTCCCCCCCCCCCCCCGCCCACCCCGCCACCACCAATGGCTCTGTCAGCAGCTTTAGTGGCTGCTGGGGACCCACTGAGAGCAGCCCCTGTAGGGATGACAAGGGCCAGCTGCGGAGGCTGTGTCACTAGCTGCCTCTCTCATCACTCTCCCTTCGGCTTTCATTCTCGGTTCTCTCTCTCGGGAGCTGTGATTTTCCTACCGCTGAGTCACCCAGGGAAGGGCAATAAAGGAGGGTGATTAAAAGTGTTTCAGTTCCTGGGATTTCCCATTTCTGTTTACAGGAATTCAAAACAGAACCACACAGTACCTGTGGCAAGCTAGACAAGAGCCTCTGCACAGCCCTAATGGGACCCCCCCACTAGACCTAGGACTCTCCAAGGGCACAGCCAGGGTCTCCCCGACAGACCAAGGGCCCCCTGACAACAGGTCCCTAAGCAGGGCTGTGTCTCCCCCGTCAGACTGGACTTCCTGAGGGCAAGGCTGTGTCTCCTCCTTCAGACTATGGCTCCCTGAGGGCAGGGCTGTGTCTCCCCGCCTCAGACTGGGGCTCCCTCAGGGCAGGACTGTGTCTCCCCTCAGACTGGGGCTCTCTGAGGACAGGGCTGTGTCTCCCCTGTCAGACTGGACTCCCTGAGGGCAGGGCTGTGTCTCCCCCCTCAGACTGGGGTTTGCTGAGGGCAGGACTGTGTCTCCCCCTCTGACTGGGCTCCTGAGGGCAGGGCTGTGTCTCCCCCCTCAGACTAGGGCTCCCTGAGGACAGGGCTGTATCTCCCCCCTCAGACTGGGTTTTGCTGAGGACAGGGCTATGTCTCCCCCTCAGACTGGGACTCCCTGAGGGCAGGGCCATGTCTCCTCCTTCAGACTATGGCTTCCTGAGGGCAGGGCTGTGTCTCCCCCCCCCCCCTTCAGACTGGGGTCCCTGGGGGCAGGGCTGTGTCTCCCCCCTCAGACTGGGCTCCCTGAGGGCAGGGCTGTGTCTCCTCCTTCAGACTATGGCCCCCTGAGGGCAGGGCTGTGTCTCCCCCCTCAGACTGGGCTCCCTGAGGGCAGGGCTGTGTCTCCTCCTTCAGACTATGGCCCCCTGAGGGCAGGGCTGTGTCTCCCCCCTCAGACTGGGCTCCCTGAGGGCAGGGCTGTGTCTCCCCTCAGACTGGGGTCCCTGAGGGCTGGGCTGTGTCTCCCCCCTCAGACTGGGATCCCTGAGGGCAGGGCTGTGTCTCCCCCCTCAGACTGGGGCTCCCTGAGGGCAGGGCTGTGTCTCCTCCTTCAGACTATGGCTCCCTGAGGGCAGGTCTGTGTCTCCCCCTTCAGACTGGGCTCCCTGAGGGCAGGGCTGTGTCTCCCCTCAGACTATGGCTCCCTGAGGGCAGGGCTGTGTCTCCCCTCAGACTGGGGCTCCCTGAGGGCAGAGCTGTGTCTCCCCTCCCCAGACTGGGGTTCCCTGAGGGCAGGGCTGTGTCTCCTCCTTCAGACTATGGCTCCCTGAGGGCAGGGCTGTGTCTCCCCCCTCAGACTGGGGTCCCTGAGGGCAGGGCTGTGTCTCCCCCTTCAGACTGGGGTTTGCTGAGGACAGGGCTATGTCTCCCCTCCGACTGGGGCTCCCTGAGGGCAGGGCTGTGTCTCCTCCTTCAGACTATGGCTCCCTGAGGGCAGGTCTGTGTCTCCCCCCTCAGACTGGAGCTCCTGAAGTCAGGCTGTGTCTCCCCCCTCAGACTGGGGATCCCTGAGTGAGGACTGTATCTCTCCCTCAGACTGGGGCTCCCTGAGAGCAGGGCTGTGTCCCCCTCCTCAGACTGGGGCTCCCTGAGGGCAGGGCTGTGTCTCCCCCCCTCAGACTGGACTCCCTGAGGGCAGGGCTGTGTCTCCTCCTTCAGACTGAGGTTTGCTGAGGCCAGGCTGTGTCTCCCCCCTCAGACTGGGGTCCCTGAGGGCAGGGCTGTGTCTCCCCCCTCAGACTGGGGTCCCTGAGGGCAGGGCTGTGTCTCCCCCTTCAGACTGGGGTTTGCTGAGGACAGGGCTATGTCTCCCCTCCGACTGGGGCTCCCTGAGGGCAGGGCTGTGTCTCCTCCTTCAGACTATGGCTCCCTGAGGGCAGGTCTGTGTCTCCCCCTTCAGACTGGGGTCCCTGAGGGCAGGGCTTGTGTACTCCCCCATCAGGGGCTTCCTGAGGGGTGTGGTCAGCTCTCATGTTTCCGTACCAAGCCTCTGGAGGCCAAGGGTCACTGTGTACCTCCTCAGGGGAATGCTGGACTCACTGTCAGGAACAGACTAGGTGGCCTCCTGGGCTTCCTCTGACATCAGAGGAAGATACCGCGACACAAAATCTCTCATTTCTCTTTTGCGTTCCTTTTTCCTCTTGCCTTTTCCCTCTCCCAGTCCGCCCACAGAGGGTCGCAACCCTTTCTTCATCTTCTCCCACCCACGCCACATTGAATCCATTTCTACTCAGCCCTTTGGTCCCCTGTTCTGGCGTGGAACCAGTCTGGTACTCATTGACCAGGGGGCAAAGGTGGCAGAACGGGACAGTGCCGGTGGAACCAGGGACCAAACAGACGGCAGAAGGACGGGCTGTCTTCCCTCTTGTCTCGTCCTGCGGATGGCTGATTGAAGTCCAGTGGGCTCCATCTGCAGCGGGATCCGGGGGCCAGCGAACTGGCTTGTCCTGTGCCCAGCGGGAGATAACAGCTGATACCCGGCTGGGGCCAGGAGAGGTGCACAGCAACCAGCTGTGGGAGATTCTGCCAACATTGGCCACCCCTTACGTTGTCGGTGACTCTGAGGTCACTGCCCTAGGGCAGCCAGGGTGACTCCTGTGGGACCTGGCAGCCCCTTCCGCACACAGCTGTCCCTGGCGGTGGCGGCTACTATTTGCAGAGTCCGTCCTTTGGACCGTGGGTGTTAAAGAACGCTGATTTTTCTCAAACTTTTCCACCAGAATGGTGCCTAAAGGGGCCAGACCACATTCCCCCAAGGGCTTTGGCTCAAAACAGCCAACTCAGAGCCCTTGTTGGATCTCAAGTGTCCTGTTTTTCTAAGACCCACACATAAATTTTGCATTCTATTCCATCATATCTGTGTTTAATACAAAAAATAATATTTCCCTCACATTCTTTGTGCGGGAAGATGGGGGCACGTTTATCCTTTGCCTTTGCTGCCAAAGCAAAATGGTGGGCACAACGGGGCCAGCAGTGGGAGCCTAGAGCAAGCGGCACAGGGCCCAGGCAGCCTCAGATTCAGTCCTAGTGCAAACTTGGCCCCCAGCTTCAGCTGCGCAAGAAGGCTCTCCCTCCTTCCTGTCCCCCTTACCCAGGTATTCCAGTCGAAGGGCAGTGGTCACTTGGCTACCTGAGGGTGTGAACAGGGTTGGGTGAAGGGTGGGGGACGTGCCCCCCTGTGTGCAGGGTTCTGAGGCTCTGTCTTCCAGAGAGCTACTTGGCTCTGTTTCCTTGGAGAGACCTGAGAGGAACCTCATTAAAGGATTTAGGCAGTTAATGAATCCGTGGGCATTTGGGGATGTGCGCCACATCGGGCTCCAGAAGGCCTTCTCATGCCCACAATCCCAGCCACTTGGCAGGCGTGGGCATGGGACATGGCAGCTCCCATCAGAGGCTGTGAGGGTATATAAGCCCTGAGGAGGAGGTCCTGTGAGCCTAGGAAGCTGCCCCTTCCTGCTCCCCTGTGTCCACTCGGTCCCAAGACCCACTATTTCTGTCCTCCAAATGCTTCTCAAATCTATTTCACTTAATTTCCCCCCCAGTTTTATTGAGGTATAACTGATGGACAGCACTGTGTAAATTTTAGGTGGCCAACTGTAGCAACTGTTGGCCACATACATCGTGAAGTGATTTCTACAGTAATCTGTGGATATATAAAATCAGTCATCTCCTGTGGATATATAAAATCAGAAAAAAGAAAAAAAAAGGTCTTTTCCTTGTGATGAGAATTCTTGGGATCCACTCTTTTAAGAGCTTTCAAACATAGCATAAAGCAGTGGTCAACTGTAGTCGCCATGCTGCTCATTCCATCCTCATGGCTTACTTACCTCACAACCTTTCAACCACCCTCCTCCCCCACCACGCCTCTGGTAACCACAAATCTGTCCTCTTTCTGAGTGCTTTTCTTACTCTTTTTCTTCTTCTTCTTCTTCTTCTTCTTCTTCTTCTTCTTTTTAAAGATTTCCACATGTGAGACCACACAGTGTTCGTCTTTCTGTCCGAGTTATCGCACTTAGCATGATGCCCTCCAGTTTCATCGAGGCTGTCACAAATGGCAGAATTTTTTTTTTGTGGCTGAATAATATTCTGTTGTAGCTATACATCACATTTCCTTCACCCATTCCTCCGTCAGTGGACTCTCACGTTATTGCCATATCTTGGCTAGTACACAATGCTGCAACCACTTGGGGGATGCGGATATCTCATATACTCAGATATATTCTCAGAAGTGGGGTTGCTGGGTCAGATGGTATTTCTATTTTTGATTTTTTGAGGAACTGTCATAGTGTGAAAACAGCATGGAAACAGAGCGGCTGCAGCCGTTTATAATCCTACCAGCGGGGCACAAGGGCTCCCTTTTCTCCGCATCCTCGTCAGCATTAATCTCTTGCCGTTTCAATGACAGCCATTCTAACAGGCGTGAGGCGATGTCTCCTTGTGGTTTTGATTTGCATTTCCCTGGTGATGAGTGATGTTGAGCACCTTTTCATGCACCTGTTGGCCATTCATGTGTATTCTTTGGGAAAATGTCTATTCAGGTCCTTTGCCTATTTTTTAATTTGTGGGTTTTTTTGAATTTTTTAATTTGTAGGTTTTTTTTGAATTTTTTAATTTGTGGGTTTATTGAAGCGTGTAAGTTCTTGATACATTTTGGATATTAGCCCCCTATTGGATATTTGGTTTGAGGATTTTTTTTCTCCATCCCTGTAGGTTGTGTTTTCATTTTGTTGACATTTTCTTCAAAATAATCTTTGAATCTAGGACACCTGGGAGGCTCAGTTGGTTAGGCATCTGACCCTTGAGTTTGGCTCAGGTCATGATCTCACCATTTGTGAGATCAAGCCCTGGGTTGGGCTCTGTGTTGACAGCTTGGAGCTTACTTGGGATTCTCTTTCTCTGCCCCACTTGCTCTCTCAAAATAAATAAACATTAAAAAAATAATATTTGAATATTATCACAAAATCTTATCTCATTCTTTTTTTTAATGTTTATTTTTAAGCAAGAGAGTACAAGTGGGGGAGGGGCAGACAGCGAGGGTGGGGGGACAGAGGATCCAGGGATCCTAAATGGGCTCTGTGCTGATAGCTCACTTGACTGAGCCACTCAGGTGCCCCTTATCTCATTTTTTTGCTTAAAACCCTTTAAAGGCCTCTCCCTAGATTCCAGATAAAGTCCAACCTGTATGACTATCTCTATCCTCATCTCTTTCCTGTCTCTCAAGTCTGACATCCCTTTTCTATCTTCCTTCAGAGGCTTTGCACATACTGTTCCCTCTCAGTGGAGAACTCTTATCCCCTCATCCCAACCTTCTGTCCCACACTCCTCCCCCAACCAATCTGACTCTTACTCATCATGCACATTTCTGTTTCCTCCACTCAGCTTCCCAGGGCCCCAGGCCTGGGGGAAACATTCCTCCTCAGGCTCTCAGGGTACCTCCCCTTACAGCAGCTGGATGATGTTATCTGGTGTCCTATTTTCTCAGGGGTGGGCCATGACAAAACAGGAAGCAGAAAAATCTCTGGCCTTTTGTGTCTAAACCCCAGGCTCTTAAGGGAACTACAAGGATGTGGGCCTAAAAAATAGGAGAAACGTTAAAAAACGACAACAACAAAACAAAACAAGCACACAAAAAGATGTTCGACATCCTTAATTATTAGAATCATTAGGAAATGCAAACCTTACACTACAGCGAAATACCACCTTATACCCATTAGGATGGCTACCATCAAAACACAAACAGACAACAACAAGTGTTGGCGAGGCTGTAGAGAAACCGAGACCCTCGTGCACTGCTGGTGGGAGTATAAAATGGTGTAGTAGCTGCGGAAAACAATACTGCAGTTCTAAAATTTCAAAATAGAATTGCTGGAAAGAGCAATTTCATTTCTGGGTATAAACCCCAAAGAACTGAAAGCGAGGTCTCAAACTGATATTTGTACACCTGTTCTCATAGCAGCATTATTTACAATAGCCACAGGGGGGAAACGACCTAAGTGTCCATTGATGGATGAATGGATAAGCAAAATGTGGTCTATACTCACCGTGGTATATCATTCAGCCTTAAAAATTTGAAGGAAATTATGCATACACTATAACATGGATGAATCTTGAGGATGCTGATAAACCACTCACAAAAAAAAAAAATAAATACTGTATGATTCCAATTACATGAAAGGCTTAGAGTAGTCAAATCATGGAGACAAAATTTGGTGGGGTGCCTGGGTGGTTTGGCTGGTTGAGCATCCAACTCTTGAATTTGGCTCAGGTCATGATCCCAGGATTGTGGGATCGAGCCCCACATCGGGCTCTGTGCTGAGCATGGAACCTGGTTAAGATTCTCTCTCCTCTGTCTCTCTGTCCCTTCTACTGTTCACACACACTCTTTTTAAAATAAAAAATAAATAACTAATTAAAGTAAAATGTTGGTAGTCAGGGGCTGGGGTGAGGAGAGAGTGGGGAATTATTGTTTCATGGGGACTGCGTTTCAGATTTACAAGATGAAGAGTTAAGACAATGGATGGCGGGGACAGTACACAAGGATGTGATGTATTTAATACCACTGAGTTGTACACTTCAAAATGGATAAGATGGTAAATTTTTATGTTATGTGTATTTTACCACAATAGAAAAAAATAGAGGAAAAACGTAAAGAGGACCTCCCCTCCACTTTCATGGTAGATGGTACTTTCCAAAAATGGTCACAGCCCTATTTCTTCCCCACATGCTCTTCCCAAAGAGGTAGAGTCTATTCTCTCATCCCATTGAAACTGGGTGGGATTTGGTGACTGCCTGGATGGAGAGAATGTGGTGCAAGTGTCTCTGTGTAGCTTTCCAGGCTAGCTGGTCCCAGGCAGTACAACTTTTCTCCCTCTCAGTGCTCACCCTTGACAAGCAGCCTGCATGTTGTGAGAAAGCACAGGCCACATGTAGGTGTGCTAGGTCTCAGCCAACAGCCAACATCACATTCTAGGTGTGAGCGAGCGAGTGACCCTGTAGGTGATCCACTCCGCCTTTAAGCCACCCTACCTAATGTGGGGTAGAGTAGAGGTGTCCCCCTGGGCCCTGCCTGAATTGCAGCTCTGTGAGTGAAATAAATGTGGTCATTTTAAGCTGCTAAATTTGGGGACATACAACCAAAGTAACTAGACTGCCCCAGCCTCATCCTTTCCTTGACTTGAAAAATACTTCTCCTGGGCTAGAAGAAAGGAGGAGAGATTGAAAGGAGTTGATGGAAGAAGAGAAGGCAGAAGCAATAGAGAATGAATACATTGTCTTTTTACCCCATTTCAGGAGGTACTTGAAATAGACATTGTGTTATAAAGAACACTATATTTCTTGCCAATACAAGAAATTGTAGGTGGAAATCTCTCTTTCCACACAGAATGGGGATTGCCTCTTGACATATTTGCATCCTTGACCCCATTCCTGTCATTTTCTGGGTCCCCTGAGGAGACGGTCAATAAATATGGGTCAATGAATCTATGAATGAATGGTGAATGAACGAAACCCAAAGCCCATCATGGATTTTTCAGAAAAGTCTTGGTCACTTATATAGAGAATATTCACCCAAAGTCAGGCTTCCTTTTATAAATGAGGACACAGTGACTGTCCTAAGGCCTCATGTCCCAAGGGCAGCAGATCTGACCCAGAACTCAGTTTCCAGGAGCCCAGCTCATGCTCCACACCCCCTCCACTGGCCCTGACTACAACCAGGCCAGACAGACCCTGGAAAGGATAGACTGGGAGGGAGTCTTCACTATCTCAAGTCATGATCTGCCAAAGTCTACTGGCTGGTCTGGTCCCAGTCCCTTAAGGGCAAACAGCAGATACAGAGAAATTACCAGAAAGTGAGCCCTTGGGGTACCTGGGTGGCTCAGTCCGTTAAGTGTCAGACTCTTGATTTCAGCTCAGGTCTTGATCTCAGCTCAGGACTTGATCTCAGGGTCGTGAGTTCAAGCCCCACATTGGGCTCTCACTGGGTGAGAAGCCTGCTAAAAAATAAAAGAAAGAAAGAAAAAAGGAAAGAAAGAAGAAAGCAAGGAAGGAAGGAAGGAAGGAAGAAAAAGAAAGGTACCCCTTGTGGTGATTGGGACCAGGAGGAGGTGCTATGCAAGAGTATCTGACATACAATGGATACTCCATAAATATCTGTTGCATTGAATGAATTGAATTGAATTGAACTAAGCACCAAAATAAATATAGAATTACAAACTTATATGGTAAGTGCTATGAAAGATTTCAGGGATATGTGAGGGCTTTCAAGTGGGGTCATGACTTCCTTCTGGTAAGGCCTCTGAGGAGATGGCATCTGAGCTGAGCAGTGACTAGTAAGAAAGAGTTGAGCCTGTGGGATGGAAAGAGGGGAGAGCCCGCACGGTGTTCTAGGCAAAGAAAACGCTTTATACAAAAGCCTCAAGGTGGCAGAGAACTGAGCTTGTCTGAGGAACCAAGAATACGTCAATGTGACCATTGCAGAGAGAGGAAGGCAGAGTGTGACAGTGACACAGAAAACGAGGCTGATGAGGTAGGCAGACACCAGACAAAGATGACATCTCCCAGGTTCCCTTGAAGTGAGATGTGATCTTGTGACTAACTTCTAGCCCATGACATATAAGCAAATGTGTTCCTGGCTCTTTAAGAAATCTCCCTGAAAGTGGTACGGAATGTGGAACATCTCTTCTTCCCTCCCTCCTTCCTGAGTGAATGGGGACAACATGGCTGGAGCTCAAGCAGCCATCTTGAGTCAGGAGATGATTGGAAGATGATGATGTTGACTGCTTAGCTTCAGGAGCTCAAAGGAGAAATTCTGGTTTAGAGATGAAAATTTGAGAGATGTCAAGCTGTGGTTGGTTGTTGAAATCTTGGCAGGCACTTGATGGCCTAGGGGGAAAATATGGAATGAGAAAAAAGATGGCCTAAGGATGAAACTTGGGAGAAAACCAACGCTTATAGAAAATAGAGCTGGCCATGGGGTCCGGGATAGCAGATAGGACTCCAGTTAAAGGTTCCAGGCTCCACAGGTCCTGCTGCGGAAGCTCCAGTATCTCCCTCTGGCACTCTGTTATCTGCAACTGACAATACTCTCAGGGGTCTACTTGTCCCCAAGGGCCAGGTCCTGAGGTTAACCATGGGGTGAGAGAGGACTGGAGCCTTGTAGTCTAATCCATCCACAAATCTCATGGCCAGAGGGACACTATCGTAGCTGGTACAGCACATTCCTCTACCGGAATGTCTTTAAGGATTTTGCAAATTATCCACCTGCTCCCCTAAGCTCAGAACAATGGATGCGTGGTTGCCCTGTGTTTGAGCAGCTAAGTGTCCCCAGATGTGACCCTTTATCTGACGAAGAAGGTCAGTTGTTCTCCATTTTAGAAAGGAAGGAAGGAGAGAAGGAAGGAAAGAAGGAAGGAAGGAAGCTAGGAAGGAAGGAAGGAGGGAAAAGAGGAAAGTATAAAAGACGGACAAAAATAGACAGACTACCCTGCTACACCTGAAAAGCGTGGCCTGGTGAGCAGGAGGAAATCCAGGAGAGCGAAGCCATGTGCGTGCCAACATGCTGAGAGCGGCAGGTAAGGTGAGGCTAGAAAGTGGAGTTGATGCTGAGGGCCGGCTATCTGTTTCCCCTCAAAATTCGTATGTTGAAATCCTACCCCCCAACGTGACAGTATCAGGAGGTCAGGGCTTGGGGAGTGCTGTGTGCATGGGATCAGTGCCCTTATAAAGGAGGCCCGGAAAGCTCCCTGTCCCCATCCGCCACGTGACGATGCTGTGAGAAGATGGCCATCTCTGAACCAGGAGAGGACACTCACTGCACACCGGCACCTTGATCGCAGACTGCCAGCCTCCAGAACTGTGAGACATAAACTTCTGTTGTTCATACCATCACCTGGTCTATGGTATTGTTACAGTCACCTGAGCTGACAGACATGCCTGGACTTACCAACATGGAGGTCTGTCCTCCCAGGGGAACACTTCAGGGTCAGATTCTGCACTGGAATGGGTGAGGGGAAGCAGGGTCAGGGGCTGTCTCTGCGGGCACTGTGGGGTAGTGTGGACACCCAGGGCTCTAACACCAGGCCGGAGGCTGGATGGAAGCCTGGCCCTGGCATTATCACCTCATGAAATGAACTGATGAGTCCAGGCACATAGCAGGAATGGAGGATATTGTCATTTCCTTCCTTCCCCCTTTTTCTCCTAGAGGTGCCCGCGGGCAGTTCACGTTCTCTGAGCCTTGGTTCCTGCTTCTGAAATGAAATGACCGCCTCGGGGCACCTGGGTGGCCCAGCTGGTTCAGCGACCGGCTCTTGATTTCGGCTTAGGTCATGATCTCACCATTCACGAGTTCAAGCCCCACATTGGGTTCTGTGTTGATAGAGCAGAGCCTGCTTGGGGTTTTCTGTCTCCTTCTCTCTCTGCCTCTCCCGTGCTCTCTCAAAAATAAATAAACTTAAAAAGAAAGAAAGAGAAATACCCAGCTCCATTGCCTCTCTTCCTCTAGCAGGTTAGTCTAGAAATATTCTTGTGGGTATGGCAGAGAGAGCCAGAGCCACACATATAGAGAGAGGCGGAGAGAGAGAAAGAGGGAGGGTGAGAGAGACAAGCTCAAATTCATAAGCACTGTTTGAGATTTTGCTGGCATCTCATTTGCTGACACCCCATTGGCCAAAGCAAGTCACATGACCAGTCCACACCGAGAGTGGGCAGGCATTGCAGAGTCACACGGCAAAAGGCAGGGATCCAGGGCAAGATGAAGAATGGGGGCCATTTTTCAGTCTACAATGGCAAGCAACCCAGGGCCGGGAGTGCACTGCTAAAAGCTGAGTAAAATATTAGAACGTCCTATGAATCTCCGTCTTCCCTCCCGTTTCCCAGAACATGTGACACCTGACAATTTGGGGAAACTGAGCTGGAGTGCCGGGAGAGGAGCAGCTCAGGTAGCTGGCAAGAAGACTGTCAGCTAAGATTAAGTTCAGCTGCCAGGGACAGAAAATCCCCAATAGCAGTGGGCTAAATGAGGTAAAGACGTATTTCGCTCTCATGTAAACCAAGCCCAGAAAGAAGCAGCTCAGGGCTGGTATGGCAGCACCACAATGGTCAGGGACACGAGCCTTCCTACACAGTTGATCCACTTCCTGAACACAACTTTCACCTCATGGTCCAAAGGGGCCATTTAAGGTTCTACCATCACATCTATAATACTCCAGCAACGGGAAGAAGTAAGGGCTGAAAAAGCAAGTACTCCCTTCCTTTAAGGACAGTTCCTAGAGGCTGTGCACACAAACTGACTCTATCCTGTTGCAAACACTGTGGCCATTCAACCCTTCTGACATAGTAATGGCATTTTCAACTGGTGATACACCTGGTTGGCTGAAAAGTACATTGCCCGGGCTTCTGCAGTTAGATGTGGTGATGTGACTGACTTCCAAACAATAGAGTGTGAGTAGAAATGATATTTACAGCTACTAGTTGTGACCAGAAAGGGAACAAGGATGACCTTTCTTTCTCCTTTCTCTCCTTCCCACTGGCTGGGATGTGGATGGGATGGCAGGAGCTGGAGCAGCCATGTTATGTGATGAGATGAAGGTCTTATATTGAGAATGATAGAGCAACAAAATAGAAGGGTCATAGACCACCTACTAGGCCTTTATATGAAAAATAAATACAGGAGCACCTGGGTGGCTTTGTTGGTTGAGGTTCTGACTCTTGATTTTGGCTCAGGTCATGATTCCAGGATCGTAGGATCCCCACGCTGGGCTCCGCAGAGTGTGGAGCCTGCTTAAGATTCTTTCTGTCTCCCTCTGCCCCTCTTCCTGGCTCACACTTGCTCACTCTTTCTGTCCCTAAAATGAATTTTTAAAAAACACATACAAAAAAAATTTCTCCATTAGTTAGGTAACTGCCATTTTGAGTCTCTGTTTTAGTAGTAAAACAATATCCCATCTAGTATACAAAAGTCAGCTCTTTTCTTTTCTTTTCTTTAAATGTTTATTTATTTTGAGAGAGAGCGAGAGTGTGTGCACATGCACGCGAGCTGGGGAGGGGCAGAGAAAGAGAGAGACAGAGAGAGGATCCCAGGCAGGCTCCACTCTGTCAGTGCAGAGCCTGATGTTGGGCTCAAACCCACGAACCGTGAGGTCATGACCTGAGCTGAAATCAAGAGTCTGATGTTTAACCGACTGAGCCATCCAGGCGCCCCTACTCAGTTCCTACCATAAGGCTGCACTGTGTCCAGGGAGCTTGGGAAATGAGGTCTTTCTTCTGGGCAGCTATGTGCCCATGTAATAGTTAGGGGTGTGTTACCGGGAAAGAGCAGGTACCGAGGAAAACCATGAGTCCCAGATGCTGGAAGAATAATGGCAACAGTCACAGTGTGTCTATCTATCGGGAGCCAGGCACCGTGCTGGCCACTTTGACTCCATGTCTTTCTGGAATCCTCACAGCTGTCCTGAGGACAGGTATTAGAGTCCTGGTTTTATTTTATTTTTTTTAGTGTTTTTATGTATTTAGTTTTGAGACAGAGAGAGAGAGAGAGAGTGCACTTAGTGCACACACTAAAGGGGGAGAGACAAAGAGAGAGGGAGAGAGAGACAGAAAGAGAGAATCCCAAGCAGGCTCCACACTGTCAGTGCAGAGCCCCGTGAGGGGCTCCATCCCACGAACCTTGAGATCGTGGCCTGAGCCGAAATCAAAAGTCGAATGCTATTGTTTAACCGTGCTGATGTTTAACTGACTGAGCCACCCAGGCGCCCCTAGAGCCCTGGGTTTAGAAGTGGGAAGGTTGAGGCCCAAGAAGTTAAGTGACCTGACCAAGGTCACACAGCTCTTAGGGGCAGAACTGGGATTCAGACAAAGTTCTGTCTAGGCTGGACTAGACCGGAGTGCCCAAGCCTGTGTTTCTTCAAGTTTCTTCAGCAGCTTCACACAAGAACTCATTAGAAAAGCAAATTGACTGAGCAATCACACACTCTGGGGCTCTGGCCGGCCACCTGTGTCTGAAAAAGCCCTCCAGGGGGTGTGGATGCACGCTCAAGTCTGAGAGCTCCTACTCCAGGCCAAGCCTGGAAACAGGGCCCACCGCCCTCACCTCCTCTCTCCCCAGACACACCCAGCCACCAAGAGTGATCTAACCCTGAGCAGATCCAAGCTGCAGTTCCCCTGCCATCCCCACCCATGGGACTTAGCCTAGCCGCGAAGGCAGCGTCTCCACCAGAGGGGAAATGACTCTGCCTTCTCCCTACGAGACTCTGCTTCCTGAAGGGGGCGGGCAGAGAGAGGTCTAGCCGTGGTGTCGGGCCCTGGATGCAGCGATGTAGTTTTGGGGTGGAAGGGGGAGGTTCGCACAATCTTGGAGTCAAAGCTTCCGGGCATCTGACACTTCCTGTTGAACACACAGGATCACCCACTCTCTCTCTCTGTTCCTCCTCGTCCCGGGGCACTGTTGGCCAGGGTGCGCGGTTGGTTTTCAGTGGGAAGTTGAGGGGTCGGGGGGGGGGGGGGGGGGCTGGGAGTCTATGGCATAGGCTCCAGGGAGTGGAACAGGACGTGACAGTGATGGTGATGATAATGACTGTCGTGTCTATAACGTATTTACTCTGAGCCAGGCCGTTTTCTGAGCTCTCTGTATGTTATTAATTCATTTACTCTTACAACCCTTTGAGTGAGGCACTATTATTATCCCCATGTTGGACGAAGAAACTGAGAGATGAAGCAACGTGTCCACTGTCACACAGCTGGTAAGTGCCGGGAGCTGAGCCGTCTGAACTCAGATGATGTGGCTACATGTCCACGCTCTTAGCTGCCGAGCTCTTCAACCTCCAGATAATAGTGAAGACGTTTATGGGGCTTTTTATATTCTAGGCACTGTTGCAAGTGCTTTGCATATAAAAAAGTGGGACGCTCTTACCATTGCGACAACGGAGATATTTCCAGCAGACATTTGGCGTTGGTGGATTAAACATTTGTGGTTTGGGTTATTTTTTATGACTCGTGTGTGTGTGTGTGTGTGTGTGTGTGTGTGTGCATCTTACCAGAAGTGGGAAAGGCGAGGCCAGAGATTGTTGCTCTTCCCGTGGTGTCATGTTCTAAAATGAACCTGCACATCACACTTGTGGTTCCCGGGGAAAAATAAACCAATCCCCGCTACCAGTCAAAACAACAATATTTGTACAGCTCCGGTAATAACCACTGGAACCCACCCTCCTTCTGGCTGGCTGGCAGCGCCTGGCCCTCGGCTCCTTCTACTCACAGGATGCCTGCGGCCTTCTTTCCATGAAGCTCCTGTTCTTGGGCTCACAGCAGCTTGGGTTCAGGGCTCACCTCCTCTGGGAAGCCTTCCTGGATTACCCCCACTCTGGGCGGGACTCTGCTCCTGGGCCGGAGCTTTCTATGTCTCTTTTTCTCCTCCCCTTAGTTCAATTCTTCCCTTTTTCTTCCTTCCTTTCCCTTATCTCTCCTTCCCTTCCTTCCCCTTCCCTCCCTTTCTTGGCATCCCTTTCTAGCCCTGCCTATTCCTGCTTCTCTGCCTGGGCTCTTGGGGTTCTTCCACGTGGTCTACCTTCCCTCCTCCTCACCTGTTAACGGGGACCAGCTCAGGTCATTGTGCCTTGATCCAGCCTTTCCTGATGCCCCCAGGTCTGACTGCGTCACCTCTTCCTCTGACTGGCCATGCCTCTCCACCATCTTAATCAGCCCCACAAGCGCAAGCATTTGACTCTCTCTCCACTTGTCTGGCATTCATTTAAATATGTATTGCGAGCCCACCATGTGCAAGGCTTACTTCCTCCTTTACCTGGAAAACTTGTATTCATGCTTCGAAGCTCACCCAGAAACGACCTCCTCCTGCCTTGAGCCCCTTTCCTGCTGCTGGGCAGGTGTCCCCTCTGCTCCCCTCTCTCCTGCATATTTTAACTGTGGTTAACACATACGTGGCGACGGGGCCCTGCCCGCTCTGCTCTTACCCTTCCTACGTACTCTGCCAGCTTCTGTGCTACATGTGCTGGGGAGTAAGCACCTCCCTACACAGCAGCCCTCAAGCGGCAAGAAATGGGATTGGGGGGTCCTATACCTCAGCTTCCTTGCCCCTCAGGACAGGCAGCCAGGAGGCATGCTCCACCCAGGCTTTATGGAGCCCTCCCCTGCCCCTCAACTCTCCGCTGCTTTCCTTTTCTTCCCCCGGTTTACCTCTTGACTGGGGCTTTTTGGAGCCACTTCCTAAATAAACTGCTTGCAGGCAAATCCTGTCCCGTGATCAGCTGCTGGGGAACTCAGCTAAAGAAAGTAAATCATCCAGAACTTAACTCTGTGCTGGGTACTTTCTAAGTTCTGAATTTGCATGAAGTAATTTCATCTCTACCACAGCCTTCCTCGTGAGGCAGATGTTGCTGTTATTATCATATTGCTATTATCATTTGTATTTCACATATGAGGAAACTGAGGCACGGGGAGGTCAGGGAGAGCAAACAACTGTCCTGCTTTTCCTGGGACTAAGGGATGTCCATGGAAGTGGCACCTGCCCAGGACAGTCTCCGGAGAACTGAGACCAGTTGGCCACCCTAAGGCGAAGTGACTTGCCCAAGGATATGGTGGGGGTGGGGGGGAGTTGGCAACATAGGATTGAAGTCAGGCGAGTGCTCCTGGGGACAAGCTCCAGACCAATCATATAGCATGAGCTGTGCTGCTGCTGCTCCATAGGCCTTTTGGAGACACCTCCCCTACCAGAGGGCAGTGTTGGCACTTTGTACTTTTCCTGTGTCTCTAAGTTTTGCACTGAGGAGTTGTTTCTTTTTGGAGTTAGATGCTGGGGATAATAAGAAAACACATGGGTGAGACCAGTCCGCCCCCACCGCCCTTCCCAGGGAGCACCTAGTCCGATGGGGGAGACATGGAGCCTCCAGTGTGATGCGGAGTTTCCTGTGGGGACAGGGTCTGTCCCTTCCTCCCTGACTTCTCTGCAGGGCCCAGAACGTGGTTGGGGGAAGGCATTGCTCTCTTCCTTCATTCGGCCTTCCCCAGCCAGGCAGAGGCAGGCAAGGGTGACTGACCGAGTATACCCGGTGCCTGAACTGGGTCTCCACTCTTGTTACCCTTGAGCAAGAGCTGGAGCCTCTCCTGGATCAGGGAGGCCGGGTTGATTCCTCTGTGATTTTAATGCAGTGTTCTGAGCCTCCAGACCCCCGCTGGGCTGGGGTTCGGCTCAGGGAGTGGGGGATGGGGGACTGATGAACTGCGGGCTTGGATCAACGGGGTCTTTGCGGGAAGCAGGCTGCATTTCCCGAGGGCGAGGGCTCCTTGCAGAGAGCGTAATGAAGGGAGGGTGAGGGCAAGTCCAGGTGACGGTGCAGCTCCTAGGACTGGGCCCCATGGGGAGTCATTACCACCCCTGGTCCTGAAAGGGCGGGGCGGGGGTGGCCTCTCACTAGAACCCAGTCAGTATTGCTACCCTGGGAAAAGGGCCAGCAGGACAGGCACTGTGCCCCTTGGGCAAGAACAGCACTGCCAAAACCAGGGCCTGCTGGGAGAGGGGGCAAACACCCCGACTTCTCTCCCCTCCTCCTCTCCCACCACTTTCCCTCACAGGCCTCATCATATCAGAAGCCAAAGCCCACAGGAGCCTGGGTGACTTAGCCCACAGGGGTCAGACCCCGTCCCCGCGCCCCCCCCCCCCCGGGGAGGTTCAGGGGTTCAGAGAAAGTCTGAGAGTGGATGGGGAGAAGGAGCCAAGACAGATTATCAAGGAGCGCTGCGGAAGGCACACACCCACCCCCCAGGGAAGCTTCCTGACCCGCGAGGTCGGCCAGTGGGCGGACTGGGAGCCCCGCCTCCAACACACACACTAACCCTCTCACTTTACAGTCTGTCTTTGGCAAATTTATTTCCTCCATTCCCACCTCACTTCCTGCCCCTCCCCAGCCCACTGGAGGCCAAGGGGTAGGCGGGTCTAGGAGGTCTTCTGAAAGGAAGGGGTGCAGAAGGGCTCCAGGAGCTGCCTGATGAAAGAGGGTGGGGTCAGGGAGAGCTTCAGTCCAAGAAGAAGAGAAAGGGAGGGGAACAAATATTTCTGAGCCCTGTGATGTACCAGATCCAACACGGTGCTTTCTCATTCATTACTCACTCCCCTGCATTCATCAAAACATTCCTGAGCATGCTATTAGCATTTCCATTTTAGGCTCAGAGAGGTTAGGTGACTTCTCAAATGTTGCACAGCAAGCAGGAAATTGGTAGGGTCAGGGTATAGATTCCCTGAATCCAGGGAAGAATAAATGAGACAAAATGTGGAAAGGTTGGAATGTGGGCAAAGGTTGAACAGGATCCCAATCCCAGGATCCTGAGCCCTGTCTGGTTCAGACAGGGACAGGGAGCTCAGTCAGTGGCTGGTGGGGAGTGAGTCTGAATGGTTTTGCTTTCACGCTTCTGTAGAACATGCTGGTGGGGTGGGGGGAGCGTCCCTGTTGAACTGGAGATGGGTTTTGGTCAGCAAAGGGCAAGGGGGCAGGACATAGCAGAGTGTATAGCACAGTATTGGGGGGAGAAGGAGGGAGGGTCAGAGGGGCCAGGGCCCGGGGCCCAGCATGGAGAGTGTATGGGGGGTGGGGGTGAGAGGCCCAGTGACCAGCTATGTGGGTGGTTTGGGGTGAGCAGAGGGGGGCGGTCAGGGGGTCGATTTCAGGCCAGTGTTCTCTGGGCCTGGAGCCCAGGGGGGGGTTCCTAGTGAAGGTAAGGGTCGAGGGAACTGGGGATGGGGGAGTCTCAGCGTAGCTATTGCCCAGACTATGGGGGGTCCTCTGGCTCCTACTGAGTCAAGTCCTTCTCTGAGCCAGCTCCTAAAATGAGTGGACACCCCTCCCCCAGCCAGGCCTCCGGCATTGGAGGGACCGTGAGGGAAGGACCTTGGAACTTTGTGTGTGTGTGTGTGTGTGTGTGAGAGAGAGAGAGAGAGAGACAGAGACAGAGAGACAGAGACAGAGAGAGGAGAGACAGAAACAGGGAGAGATTTCCTTGGATCCAAATGCTTATGATGGCCCAGGAGATGGGTGGGGTCAGGAACTGCCCTCCCTGAAATGTGGTCAATAAAACAATCCAGACAAAATCTGAGGGAATAGAGGCAGTAAGATGCAGACTCTCTGAAGCCAGCCTCCTCTTTTACAGATGAGGAAACTGAGGCATAGAAAGGGGGAGTGGCTGGTCAAGATCACACAGGGCTTAAAGGAAGTCTCCCTTACCTCTCATGCTCACCCACCAGGACGGGTGGCTACCTTTGCTCAGCATCCACTGAAAATTTCATTTCCCCCCTCTTGAAACAGCATTAAAAAGAACAGCTCTTTTTCCCAGCACTGAGGGGAGAAATAAATAACTTAGTACAAGCAGAAGCTTACAACAGTGCCTGCACATAATAAGCACCCAATAAATGTTAGGAAATAATGATGACGACCGGGATGATGACGTGGTGATGAAGGGTGTCACTGTTTTAGAAGGAAGCACCATGTGACAGTGAGTCTGATCCTGCCCTGGCTGTGCTGAAGCCACAGAACCGGACAGCCTGTCCAAGGGAGAAGGCAGGGCAGCCGCTGGTGTGAGGGGTCTGCCTGCCCTTCAGCGTTGTGGCAGCAGCTGTGGCCGGTCCCCTGGCCCTGCATTTGCACGCTCGACATGCACTTCCTGGTCTCTGCCAGGAGGTTCCCCTGGGACCCATGCGTGTGCAGACCCCTCATCCCGGCCAGCAGTGTGATGGTATTAGCCTGGGAGCCCCCAAAAGGGCAGGGCTCAGTCCTGCATCACCACTTGCTCAGTCAGGCCTGCCTGGCCAGCCCCGAGCCCTGAGACGGGTCAGCAGAGGCCCTGCCCTCCACGTAGCCACCAGCCTGCGCAGTGCCGGCGTCCTGCCTTGTCCACAGGCGCCTGCCGTGGAACGCCACCAGCTGAGTGGCGCATCATGCTCCAGTCTGATGCGCGCCCTGCTGGGATGTTACGCAGTCATTTGATCCCGGGAGATCAGCCCTGCTCTTATCTCCATCTGCAGAGGAAGAAAGCCGTGCAGGGAGATGTTAAGTGATTTGCACAAGTCCCAGAGATGGTGAGCCAGGTAGGCTGCCTCCAAGCTCCACGCCCTCAGCAGCTATGCTGTGCTGCTCTGAGGGGCCCCCTGGCCTCCGCCTTCAGGGCCTCGGTGGCCTGGCCTAGGTGGTGTGAGTGAATGAGTGACTTGCTTCCTCGCCCGCACACTTTCTCATGCCACTGTCATTCCCACCTCCCCTCCCTCTCCTCTGAAAGACCTCGCTGCCAATCCTTAGGCCATAGTTTCCGAAGAGGTGGACACAAAATGAGCGGCAGGCAGAAGTTGAGGAGAGGAGAAGATCAGAAAGGAAGACTGGTAGGAAAGCTCTGTTTACAGGGAGGGGACATTGGAAAGAGAATGACCTCGACTGTAGGCAAGGGTCCTTGTTTTATAAGGTTCTGGTCAGCTCTCCCTTTGCTTCCCCCTCGTTCCTTCTCAGGTTCTACCCTCACTGGCTCGATAACTCTAGGTGCTGGGTTGTCCATTCCTGATCGGCTCGATCCATTGTATGAGGGTGGTCTTTGGCTATACCGTTCCTTGTGGGTCATGGGTTTTACGGCCCACTACTTATTTTTAGCCAGGTCTTTTGTCAAATTCCTGAGGGAACCTGAAGGGGATTAGGTGGTGTCTATTACATTCTTAAGAGGGAACTTACGCCTAAGGGGGTTTGCTGTGGTCAGACGCTCCCAGCATTGTTCTGAACTACGTGTTTTTCCCCACCCAGGGACCTCAGGTCCTAACCTTTCCCTCTCTGCCTGCTGAATCCTATCTTTTCCCATCATATTACCCCTCTCGCTTCCTGGATTGGTGCTTCAGGGTTGCAGCGACTCCTCTCATTGGCCATGGAGCAGACATCTGCAGGCAATTGGCCAATCAGAAGCCTTCCTCTGCCCCATGGGCAGCACCACAGGCTGGTACTCTCTGGGGCAGGCATTGTGAGCATGGGTAGGGGTGTGCATGGGGTAAATGGCTTGATGGAGGTGAGAGGGACTCTAGGAGGCCAGGCAGGGGGAGAAAGGGGCTCAACGCGAGGCAGTGTGGGAACCATGGAAACCAGCCCAGCACTCTGGCCTCTCTGTCTCTCCCAGGTTTGAGTTCTGGGTCCTCTCTCTGGAGTGTGCAAAGTACAAGGATGCCAGTTCTAGGCCTCCAGCAATCTCTTCCTCACCTCCGTTTTCCTCTGCCTGCCCTGTGGGCCTTAGGAAGAGGGCACAGACCCTGCTGTTTACTCGCCGGTATTTGTTCCTGGGTCTGGCCTTGGTCCACTTAGGGCCAGGCCGGATGGCGCAAGTTGGATGGTGTAACAACCCTTCCTTCTTCCTTGGCCAAAAGGCTGCCCTTGATCCAATTTTAGGAGGGCTCTGAGGCTCCACAGGGAGAGGCCACATGGAGACCCCTGGGTCCCTGTGCCACTACCTGCAATGTGGTGGAGGGAAGCCAAGTCACAGGTATCCACCGAGGTGGAGAACCCAGGTGCCGTTGGTGACCCTCAGGTGCAGTTGGTACTGCCAGGGACTCCTGGCTGGGCTTGGGGACCTGAGTGTCGTAGGGGGTATATCACCTCAGTAGCAGCCCTAAGTGAGAGACAGAAATGCTCAGGGTGAGACTCTGCAAAAAGAAGGAATCTCTGCAAACCCTACCTGGCCTAGCAAACTGTGATTGCCGTCTTCAAACGCAGCGGGGCAGGGTGAGGCAGGAGGAGCCCACTGGCCTGCCCCTGGCTTTTCCCTGGTGTGAGGGAGCCACAGAGCAAGGATTCAGCAGCCAGACTGGGGCCAGCTGCCTATTAGCTGTATCAACCCTGACCGTTGGGAGTTTACCTGGAAGTTCTCTGGACGTGAAGGGGGCCTTGAACTTCAGCCCTTAATCCATTCCTTCTACCAGTCCTGGGCAAACTCACCTGGGAAAGGAGTGGATTCTGTGTATGTTCCAGTCTCAGATGCTGCCTTTGTCTCTGGGTACGTAGGTCAGTTAGAATTAGCTGTGGTTGTGAGTGACAGAAAAACCCAAATAAAACTGTAGTAAACGAGATCGACATTTATTTTTCACTCACACAAATGAAGTCTGAAGGTATTCGGTCCAGATTGTTATGGAAGCTCTTCAACCATCAGGAACCCAGGCTCTTCCTGTCTTACTGTGTCACCGATCTCAAACATGGCCTCTACCTCATGGTGCAGTATGGTTGCCAGAGCTCCAGCCACTATATCAGTATTGCAGCCAGCTAGAAAAAGGAAGTAGTGAAGAGGAGCACACTACCTGCCACAAAAAGTCAGTCATAAGTCCCACAGGATTCTTCTCCGTGTATTCAATTGGGCTGAATTTAACCATATAGCTGCAAATAGCCTCAAGGGAAGATAAAAAAAAAGTAGTCTTTAGTCTGGGTGGTTATGTGCCAAGCTTAAAGCCAGGGCTCTTGTTACTGAGGAAGATGGAACGCATACGGGAGTATAACTAGTTGCCCTTTCCACAACATGAGACCTGAGTAGAGGGTTCTGGATGCTGCATGATTCTCACAGGCCCCTCTGGACAGCAGCCTGACTGTGGCAAACGGGGTTCTGCCTCCCCATCGGGGCTCTGCCTCCAGCTTTGGGGCTTGAAGTTCTCTTTGGAGCTGTGGTGGTAGCAGGAATATGATCTCCCCGGGGTCTCCAGCAGGGAGAGGATGAGTTTGATGATCAAGGCCAGCCACGCCATCCCAAAGAGGATCCATAGGGACACTGTATTCTTGTACCACAGCGGGTACCTCCGGGAGGGGTCCATCCCTGAGGGGGAGAGGCAAAGTCAGAGGAAAGAGGTCTGGCAAAGGCAAGGCCACATTCCCAAACAGAAACAGCCACACATGGCTTGATGTATATGAGCAGAATATGGGAAGTTCAAACTGGTCTGAGATTGCTAGCCTTGTGGTCACTGCTATAGGATGCTAGGAAGCCTCCCTGGATTGACACTCTGAGTTGAGTTTGGAAGCTACATTTCCTCTTTGTCCTTCTGATGGACTCTGTGCTCTATCCCAGTGCTTCAAAGTGGGGTCCCTGGACCAGCAGCATCAGCATCACCTGAGAGTTTGCTAGAAGTGTAAATGGTCGGGTCCCCCTCCAGACCTACTGAATGCAAACCCTGGGGTGGGTGCAGCAATCTGTTTTAACAAGCCTCCCAAGAGATTCTGATGCCCGCTCTGTTGTTTGCCTGTCTCTGTGTTTGGTTTCCTCATATCTGAACAGAGGCAACTTGCCAAGAGCTTTGGGGACAACAGGTGGAACCACTGGAGTTTGTATCCTGCCCCACTTCTCCCTGGCTGTGTGACCTTCATCTGTCTGAATATCCCTCACCTGTGAATGAGGAGAATACTTTCTTCCCAAACCCTTGGCTTTTGGGATGAAGTCCTAAGGCCCTTATCTACTCCCCCAGCCTTGATTTACATACCTTTTCCCTGCTGAGTGCTGTGCTTGTCACTCTGGGCTTTCTCCTGTTCTCCCATCCATCTCCAGTCCTGCCCCAGGGCCTTTGTATTTGCTGTCCTTCCAGCTCAGAATGCTCTTCATTTCCACTTCCTCATGGCCTAGTGAACTTCCCCTAATCCAGCAGATAGACCTCAGCCCATGTGCTTCTGCTGGGTTAAATTACTTATTCTCTCTGGGATCCCCACACCGGCACCCCAAACATAATCAGGACTGGGTGAGTAATGGCAGAGGGAAGGGACAGATGGAGGTCATTGGAGGGCTTAGATAAGTCATTTCAAGAGCCTGCTCCATAACTCAATTCTTCCTTCTTTCCTAGGGGTCTGTCTTGTCACCCTCATCAAATCAGGATTGTTCAAGGGCGAGGTCTGTCCTCTTATTCTCTCAACATCTTTTTCTGTCTTCGTGTTCTGTCCCACCCATCCCTCTGTCTCCTTGCCCCAAGACAACCTCTGTTCCCTGTCATTCAGGCCTGGGTCCCTTTCCTGGGCCCCAGCTCGGGAATGAGCCTGCAGCCCTGGACCCCACCTCACTGCCTGGCAGGAGCCGGGATTGGATTAGGCTGATTGAGTTATGGGGCCAAGATTCCGCTGGCAGTCCCAAATGAGATCAGCGGTGAGCCAGCTCTCGGCCCCTGCCACCCACCAGTTCGGCTTGCTCCTGGCAGCGGAGGGGAGGGGGTGTCCTTCTCTCATTTTATTTCATTTTTTTTAGCCGAAATCATAAGTGGCGGGTGATCTGGCAGCTGGCAAGGCGCTCAACTGCGTTGCAAATGCAATTGGGGGAAGTGGGGGATGAGGCCAGGGAGGAGCAGGAGGCTGGGACCGGGGTGCTGCTCTGGCCATGGCCTTTGGGAAAAGAGGAACAGCGATGAAGACAACACCCGTGGGGCTGCTGTGACAGGGACAACGGGCCACCTGAGACCAGGTGGTGGACCTCAGCATTCCCATCCAAGAAAAGGGTTTGACCTTGTCCTTGGAGGACAAAGAAGGTGGAGAGACATGGGTGGGAGTGGTCTTTCCGGGGGCCTCGTGGGTTTGAACCACGTCTCCTCGGTCAGGATGTTCGGTGGAAGGGGACTAACTCTGGGAAGCCTTGGTCCCATCCTCCAGCCTTCCTGGCCCTGCCACTCCCCACGGGGTGGCTGGCAGGAAGCAGAGATCCTGATCAGCCCTCCTTGCTCCAGTAGAGACTGCTGCGTGGATGTCACGGGCCCTCCCTGATGCTGGCGGAGGCCTTTCCTGCCATTCCCAGGGTGTCTGTGTCTAGACCTGTATCCGCCCTGCCTCGGAGGAATGTGGAGCCTCAGGACATCCTTACGAAGATTCCCCTTCAGCCCCCTGTAGGCTTCTCCAGGCAGGATTCCAGGGGAGCCTGCTGTCAGCTCTTCCCACCCAGGACCAAACTTTGGGGGACCTGGTGATCAGTAGGCACCAGGAGACTGTTGTTGAGAGCCTTGTTCCCACTTTTCCTCCCCTCTCCTTGCACTGGACACCCTCAGAGAACCAGGTCTTCTGGGTTCAGGACTACCGTTGGGGCAAATCCCGAGTTTCACGCCCTGAGCCCTGGTGGTGCAGGACCCATCACATCACATAGCCCTGGGTTGAGGTTGCTATTGCTGAGCCCCTGGTGACCCCGATGCAGGGTGGAAGAGGGAGAGCTCAGAGTGGAGAAGGAGGCAGGGCTCAGCCACAGAATAGCCCTCACCAGCCTACCCATGGATTTGGGACTCCCATCCTAAGACTATGGGAAAACACTGAAGGTTTTCGCAGGACCTAGGCAGGTGACGTGATAGCACTTGTAATTTTTTAAAGGTCCTAAAAGCCAAGGCGGGGACAGAGTTACAGGCCTCACAAATCTATGGGTGCCATTCCGTGTGCTTTATGTGAATGGCAACACTTTAGGGTTGTGTAGTGCCCAACCTACATAACCAGCCATGTACAACAGGCCTGGCTGGACTAAGAAGATGGCAGTGGGAACAGAGAGGAGAGGACAGATCCAAGAATCATTCTCTGATCTGTGACGGGGACAGATGTGGCCCTTGGAGCCACTGGGCTAAGCTCTCCTCAGACCTGTCTCACCACTTTGAAGGTAGGTGGGTACACTCCAGTTGGAAGAAACCTTCTCAAAAATTTCTTTTCAGAGCAACAGCCTCCCTCCAGGATTGAAGATATTGGGAAGGGACAGCATGAGGCCCCTGACACAGGATGCTTCTTCTTAAGGAAAGAGAGGTTCAGGGAAGGGGGGACCCTGAACACAGGTGAGAAGGCACGGAGGGGGTCTCAGCCATCACCTAGCCCTGACCACTCATTTTATATATAGGAACACTGAGGCCCCAGAGGGGGTGCGTGACGGGGTCTGGAAAGAGTATGAGTCTGGGAGTCAGCCAATCAGAATTCTAGCTAGCTGTGCAATCTCGGGCAAATGGCTTGGCCTCTCTGAGCTTCAGCTTTCTCCTCAGTAAAATGGGGGTGACAGTTGTCACTCTAGGTGGCTTGAGGTGCTAGCTAGCTGTTTGTTACTTTGGTAAGACCTCATTTCAATATCCCAGGCTGGGTTCTGTCTCCATAGATGTGAAGAAGGACAGGGCCTCCTCCCTAATTTAGGGCCAGGGGTCCTTGAGACCAGTGTGGTGGTGGTGCCAGGGGCCACTGCTCATGTGGTGAACCTTCAGGGGAGGGCAGCACAGGGGGATGAGGCTGAGCTGAGGTCCCAGCCACCCCTGCGGCCCCACAGAATGTCCCTCCACTGCCACCTGCTGGGCACCTGCCTCAGCTTTATCATGCAAGGCCAGTGGCTTCTGGGACCCCTGTCTTGCCCACACTGGGTAGTGATGGCTGATTAAACCTCATGTTGGGCCTTCTGGACCACGCAGCCCTTCTTTACTGGCACTCAGAGTTCATCTGCCAACAGGGGTCGGGGGAGGCTGGGTTTTCCTGAGTCTCCCAGACTCTCCAGCCTGGTCCCTGTGGCCTGTGGTGTGGAACATATGGCCCTCAGCCCAGGGACAGTGGGAAGCTTGGCGTTTCATGAGGTGGGGTGAAGTGGGGAGGAGAGACCCTGGGACAAGGAAGGACCAGGGAGGGCGGGTCAGGGACTCTCTTAATTTGGTGAGCTCTCATAACAACAGTTGGGCCTGTGGACATTTTCAGCGCTTGTCAAGAGAACCAGGACTGTGACTTACAGCCAGCCCCAAGCGCAGGTTCAAATTCCAGTCGTCACTTTTTACCTGGGTGACTTTAGCCCCATCACACAACAAAGCAGGTTGAACCTTCCCAGGACTGTGTCCTCTGGACTCTGGGCCTCCGAGTGCCCCCCCCCCCGCCCCCGCCAGGGCCTGGCGCACGACAGGTGCCAGCGAATGGAGCAGGCGAGTGGAGGCCAGGCAGCTGAGTGCCCAGCCGCCCTCCCGCTGCCTGCAGGGGTCTCTCACCGATCACGTAGTCGCCGAAGCCCACGGTGCTGAGGGTGATGAAGGCGAAGTAGAAGCTCTCTACATAGCTCCAGCCCTCCATGTGGCAGAAGAGTAGTGGGGGCAGCAGCAGGAAGAGCAGGAGGCCCGAGAGGAGGGCACCGGAGCCTGCCAGCCACCGAGCCTTGGCAGGGTCCTGTGGGTGCATGCAGTACCCAGACCCCATGTGGCTTCTGCCCAGTGCTTGGGGAACAGACAGCCTCGGGGGATCCTGAGCAGGAGACAGGGATACGCTCCCTCCCGGCAAGAAGGGGCTGTTGGGGCCCCTCCACCTCGTCTGTGTTCTCCAGGTTTCTGGGCAAGACCTTGGCTGGCTGATACCCTTCCAGTCGGCCAACTGCTACCCCGTGCTCTCTACTGATGCCGCTTTATCACTAATAACCTCCATTCTGGGCAGCGGCCTCCAGTCCCACCACATCCCCACTAGTAACCCTGATTCCCAGAGGTAACCCCTGCTCCCTCCAGTGACCCGCCCCCCCCGCCCCGGGCCTCCTGATTCCCACTACCCCACTCATCCTAGAAGTAACCCAGCCCCCCCCTCACTCCCACAGCCCATGCACCTGCCAGGCGCCCCCCAGGCTGCGGGCACAGTGATGCACTCCCTGCTGCATGAGATGCCCCAGTCGGTTGAGCACCACGAGGTTGAGCGGGATCCCCACAAGAGCAAAGAAGATGCAGAAGAGGCGGGCGGCCATCGTATGGGGGCTCAGGTTGCCGTAGCCTGAGGCAAGACAGAGGCACATCAGGGGACCTTTCCATCCCCAGGGACCCTCATTCCTAACCCCCTCCAGCTGGCATTTACCGGAGGCCTTCCTTTCCCAAGCCAGGACTGCAGGGGTCCCTATACCTTCACTCCCTCAGAACACCCTCTACTCCAGCTGGGGACTCCCTCCTGGACTTACAGCTCCAGGAGGCTTGGCAGTGTGTGTGAGCTCAAACCCACAAAGGGTAAGACTCCGTTCTCTCCCTCATTTCCCCCTTTCTGGGTGGACATGGGAGAGGGGCATGGAAGGGCGTGGAGCCTCTAGGTGCTGCATCTCCGGGATCAGCTGCACCGTTTGAGCCAGGGCCCTGCGGCCTCCAGGCTCCTGTCTCTGGGCACGGCCCCCAAGCCAATGCAGCATCCCTGGCAGGCAGTCTTGCCTGGGGCTCCCACTGCCCGGCCTGGCCAGGCTTTCCTCAGAGCCACCTGCAGTCTGAGGCTGGGCCTACTCAGGCCCTTCCCATCCTGTCTCTCCTTTCTCAGGCATCATGCCTACTCTGCAGTCCGGCTGTCACCATCTCTCCTGCTCCTTCTTCAGCCTTCAAAGGCCTCCCTCCCCCCCATATGCCTCTTGTACATCTGATTCTGCCTTGATGCCTGATTTGCAGAATGCCCTAACTAACACACCCAGGCTCCCTCCCAAACCCCTCAGGAGCGAGGGGCCGTGGATGGACAATCAGGTGACCTGATGGAGGGCCAGGTGGAGGTTGGCTATCTTCTCTGTCATGAAGATAAGGGATGGGGGAGGCTAGGGGACGATGAGGCATTCCTCCAAAGATTCAGTCAGCCTGGACATCCTTTCCTCTTTCATCTCCTCCGTTTCTGTCTCCCCACTTTTTGGTCACCCCCCCCCCCACATTCCTGTCTTGTGCTAAATGCAAGCCTGACTATATCGTCTCCCAGATTATGACCCATCATTATTCCTTTGGAAGGTCCAAAGTCTCACCCAGCCCATCTCTGAGCCCATCTGGTCCCCTACTTTCCCAGTTCTGGCCACACTCCTGCCCTGCTGAATCCCCAGGCCCCCTCCTGCCTCTGTGCCTTTGAACATGACTCTCCCTCTACCAAGAGCATGCTTCCCTCCTTGCCTGCCTATAAATGGCAGCACCAGTGCAGCAGCTTCCCCAGCACTTGGCCATCTTTGAGGGTAATCCACTGTATAAGAATGATCTGTTCCAAGTCTGCCATCCTCGAGAGTCATGAGCCCCTCAAAAGCAGGGGGTCATAATCCGCTTTATATTCTCAGCAACTGGCACAGGATCTGATACCTAATTAGGTGCTCACCAAATGTGTGTTGAATGAGTTTAAGAATGAATGAATGAATGAATGGGAAATGTGGGAATGAATGTGTAAATAGATGAATGGATGCCTTGCACCCTGTCCCCCTGCCCAGACTGGTCAGCACTCCCACATACTCCACGCTCACTTGTACTGGATTGAAATTGGTGGTTTACACTGACCCTCACCTTACTGAGGGGTCTCAGAGGGGATGGTCCCAAGAGAGGCCAAAGCATGCACTAATTTAAAGCATGGGCTTTGGAATCAGAAGTGCTTCCTGGGTTTGGATCCCAGCTCTGCCCCTTGAAGGCTGTGGGACCTTGGGGAAGTGGCTTGGCCTCTCTGAGCTTCTGTTTCCCTGTCTGTGAGATGGAGATGTTGACATCTACCTCACAGTGTTTGCATGCGGGACAAAAGGAGGCAATGGCAGTGTGCCATAGATGGGAATGTGAGCCCTCAAGCCCGTAATAGACAGAAGGTGTGGAAGGAATGTTTGTCGCATGAATGAATGGATGAATGATTGAACTCCACGCCACCAGCTTGTGGTCTGAGGACCTCAGCAACCTCTTCTAGAGCCTCATCCATTCTTCGCCTAATTGGCTTTTACAGGTTCATTTAGAAAGGAGGGAACTCTATTGGCATCCAGGGATGCCTGACTCCTCACTGACCCCTCCTCTTCTAACCGTGGGTCCTCCCAGTGCTATCGTCTGTCCCTTGGGGTCTTTTCTAACCTGTGGAATGGTAGCACTTAGATTCCAAGTCTGGGAGGACCCCCGTGAAGCTTTTCCCTTTCTCAGGCTGACATTAAGTGAGTTTTTCTTCTCCCCATCATTCTCAGCCAGCCCTAGCTCAGCGCCGTCGGTGGATATCAGTGAAGCCCTCATTTGCCTGCTCAATTCTCGGCGACCATGGCTCCATCTAAGCCACCTCTCCCTTCAGCAGGTCTCCTATCTGTCACCTCTTTCACTTTGCTAGTCGACCCCTAGGACATCCCAGGAAAGCCTTGTGTGGTTGGGCTGCCCTGTACCTCCTCTGAAGTCAGCCTTCATTTCCAACCCTTTCCAATCACCTGGTCCTCTTTACTGTTCCCCAAGCCCATCAGCAACACTCCTACCTCAGGGTCTTTGCACTTGCTTCCCCAGATACTTACACAGCTTTCTACCTTATTCCGTTCATGTCTCTGCTTCAGTGTTACCATTACAGAAAGGTTTTCAAAGGCCACTTTATATACAATAGTTCCCCATCACTATGAGACTCCCTTCCCTGGCATTATTTCTCTCTACGCACCTCCCACCACCTGAATATTGCCTATGTATCTGTTTGCTTGTTGGGTGTCCTCTTGCACTAGAACATCAGCTCCCCCAAGGGCAGGGACTTACCAGTTTTGCTCACCATTGTCTCACTAGAATTTTCTGGCTCCCCCAGCTACTAAGTCTATTTGTTGAATGAATGGATGGCTAGAGGAGTGAACAAATGAACAAGCCATGGATGGAGTTCATAGATGATGGACAATTTGGGGGGGGGGCAGGGCTCAGGCCTGTCCAGCTGGTCTAGAGGTGTTCATGGGCCTGTCAGACATTATTTCATTTTGGGGCTTGGAAAGTACAACCCTTACAGGGTACTAGACCCAGGATGACAGGGACGCCAAGGAGGCAGTCCTCTGCTGTGCCCCTCAGGGTTCCCCTTCCTTCCTTCATGGAGTGTTCCACATGTACCCCATCTTCCTCTCCCTTCCTCTCCTCCTCTCTCTGCATGCCCTCTGCGCACACGCGTGCGTGTGTGTGTGTGTGTGTGTGTGTGTGGTCAGAATCACCGGGTCATGAACTTCCCCCCTGTTCACCCTAGAATGGCTCTCTCCTTCTTCGTGTTGCTTAGAATTTCCACTGTATTTGTAAACCTTCTAAAGGCAGGCACTATTGGAAAGAGCAAGGTAGTCCCCCAGCTGGGTTTCAAACCCCATAGCTGCTTACTTTCCTTGGGGAAAGGGCAACTTCTGTGTGCCTCAGTTTCCTCCTCCGTGACATGAAAATAATAAGCCCTATTTTGGAAGCTGGACCATACAGACAAAATGAAATCTCAATTGTAGAAGTGCCCCTCACGGTGCCTAGTACAAGTAGACCACGTGTGCAGGGAGGGCTGGGCTCCCTCTTCCTCTGCCCTCCTTCCCTTCAGAGCTGGCTCAGATAGCTTTAGGGCAGAACCGAGTAAAGACAAAGGGACAGGCTGCCAAACTCAGAATTCAATGGACCAAGGGTGTAGGAGGTATGGGCTTCAGAGATTACAGACCCCCCACACAGCTAGGACGCCTCCCCACAGTGACTCTGCATCGAACATCCCCCCTGCCCTGGGAATCATTAAGGGCTGGAGGGGATGGGTGTTTTGGGAATTTGAGTGCCCACTGTATGCTGGCCCTGTAGACCCAGGGGGTGTGAAGATGAATAAATACCATCCTGGCTAGTTCTTCCACAGCCACAGGGTCCATGGAGTCTCAGGGGCCTCCCAAGCATGCTTGCCTCAAGGTGGAGGACTACCCAAGCCCCTGTGTAGCCCTGAGACCCGCTTCCAAGAAGTATTGGTTGATTTAAAGCTAAGCAGAGTCCGCTGGGAGATGTGGGGGGGACAGAGACTGGGACACTGGTTGCTGGGGAGAGGATCCTGGCTGGCCGAGAGCTGGTAGAGGTCGCCCTGGCCAGCAGTGGTGTCCGCCTGCCACCTGGTGGTAACTCCAGGGTCATGCAGGAGCAGGGCCTCCGCCAGAGAAGGGGGATGGGGCTCTGGACTTGAGTTATTTCCTGGGTTTCAGAGCTGGAGGGACCTAGGCTGCTCTCCTCCTTCCCCTTCCAACAGCCCCCAGGCACCCTCCCAGGGCTGGTTCCACCTTCACTCTCCTGAAGGCTGGGCTAAGGAAACGGGAGGGAGATCTGGTCCCAGGGCTCTCTGTGTGAGGGAGGAAGGGGGCTTGGAGAGAATGGCGATGGGGTGCGAGGGGTGCCTTAGTGAGCTGGGGAGAGGCCTCCAGGAATGGCCACCTTTCCCCAACACTGAGAACAGGGGATGCAAAGGGTCTTTTTGGATTTCTGCCCTTCCTTCCTTCCCAATTTTCCCTTGCCCTCCACATCCCCAGTGTTGGGTGGGCTTGGCTCAGGGGACCAGGAGACTTAGAGAGCTGAAACACATCTTACTGCTACACGGGGGCTGTCTATGTCCTGAAAGGTTGTGTGGGGCAGAAATCCCCCAAGAGCAGCCCTACTCAAATGTCGTCTTGCACACAAATCTCTTGGAGACCTCAGTAAAATGCAGAACTGGATTCAGCAAATCCCAGGTCGGCCCCAGATTCTGCCCACAGATGGTGGCCACGCTGCTGGGCCTGAGTGCACTTGGAGTCTAGTGACCTAGTAACTCTTCCAAAAGGCACCGGTCCCCTGACCCCTGTCTTTCGGGGGGGGCGGTCACACTCCCCACCCCACTCTGGCCCCATCCTGCTCTTACCAATCGTGGTGACCGTGGACACAGAAAAGAAGAAGGAGCCCACGAGCTCCCAGCGCCCCATGCTGGTGGTGTTGCCAAGGACGATGTCCCCACTTTGGTACGCTTGGACGATGCCCTGGGGGAGAGGCTGCAGTGACCACCATGGTCTGTGGGGCGACTGGGCCCCTGCACTCAAACACATACACATGTGTGCATGAATACACATGCATGGGGGTGCATACACACACACACACACACACACACACACACACACTCATGGACAATCATCACAACCACTCTTTGATCTCAGCCCTTCCAGGGCAAGCAGGCTCTTCCTGTCCAATCAGGGCCTCCCCAGGGGCAGGGACCATGGAGAGAGATCCTTTCCTTCTCTACCCCAGAGCCCAGGTCAGCTCAGGATGTCTCACCAGCTGGAAGAACACCATTTTTCCCCCTTCTCTTGCTCCCTCCCATTCTTGCAACAGACACTGGCCAGGCAGGACATGGGGTGTCAGTCCTCAGTGGGTCAGAGACAGATTTAACCAATACAGCACAGTCAGTACAGCTTTGGGCATTAAGGCAGTACAGCTGCATGGTCCTGGACAAGATACCCAACTTCTCTGTGCCTCAGTTTCCTTATCTGCAAAATGGGAATAGTAATAGCACCTGCTCCATAGAATTGTTTGTGAAGGTACAGTGAGGTGTTTGGTGTAGACTTAGAACAGTACGTGAGACGTAGTAAGTGGTAGTGGTTGCCATCATCAACATTATTACCAGTATAATGCTGTAGGAATACTGAGAGGAAGGATGTTTATTCTGACGGGGGTAGAAGCAGAAGGTGCACAGAGGGGCTTTCTTTGAGGGTCAAAAAGGACTGCTCCTGGTAGAAGGGACATTTAGGTAGATGGGACAGCAGGAGCAAAGCCTGGGAGACAGGACTGTGCCTGGGATCTAGTACAGGGAGACGGAGAGGCAGCTGGGAGCCAGGCCAGGCTTGGCTCTGCCATGCCAGGGATGGAACAGCAGGGCTCTTCCAAGGTCAGTGAGCAAAGAGGAGGCAAAAGCAGGTCTGTGTGTTCCCTGGAAGCTGGCAGCATAGGTGTTAGCACACCAGAAGAGGAGAGACTCTTGAGGGGTGAGTGATGGAGAGGGCCTGGCCTGCATCCAGCACAGAGTGGGCCAGGAGGAACAGAGAGGAGACACTCAGAAACCTAGGACTCTGGTCCTATTTGGTGTGGGTAGTCAGGGAAGCATCGAAACCCCTGTAAGGGTGTGGGGATGCGGGCTGGATGACAGACTTTTAGAACAGGTGGAAGGGCCCAGCTGGGAGGAGGAGGGTTGTTGCTTTGGGGGGATCTGAGGAAGTTGCACGCACGTGTCTACCCTCAGGGGGGGATCTGGGTTGGAGACACCACATTCTTATTTTGGGGATGGTGAAAGCCACAGGATGGTTGAAGAAGGGGTAAAGTGCAGGAGGAGGGGCACCTGGGTGGCTCATTCAGTTAAGTGTCTGACTTCAGCTCAGGTCATGATCTCACAGTTTGTGGGTTTGAGCCCCATATCGGACTCTGAGCTGATAGAGTAGAGACTGTTTGGCATTTTCTCTCTCCCTCCCTCTCTGCCCCCCTCCCCTTTCTCTGTCTCTCTGTCTCTCTCTCAAAAAGAAATAAAGAAGCACTTAAAAAAAAGTGCAGGGGCAGCTGAAGGGGGTTGTGGGGGAAGTGTACAGAAATGAAAGCCCTGTGAGGAAAGGTGGGAAACACCCACATACACACATCTGCACTGAGATCCATCTTGGCGGTTAACAGGCCCATCCCTGGCTGTGCAGCCATTCATGTATTTGTATTTAACGTCTCTGAGCCTCAGTTTCTTCATCTCGAAAATGGGGATGATAAAATGGTACCTACCTGTGAGGTAGGTGAGGAGGAAAGGAGTTAATACAAGTTAATAGTCTAGGAACAAGGCTCCACACACAGTACGTGCTACACAGAAGCAGTTACCATTATCACTGCCATCACTGTCCTCTTCCCTGGGCCTACGCTGCCGGGAATTGAAATTCTCCACCTTTGCAAAGGGGGTGTCACCCAGCCTCCAGGACCAGGCAGCCCGCGGTGTTTGTAAAAGTTTAGAGGTGGGGGCGGTGGAGGTGCTACATGACGTCCTTAGCGGAGACCGTCCTTCCCCTGCCCAGCTCCAGGCCCTACACCATCAGCCCAGTCCAAGGGCTCAGGACTCTACCACTGCCCCAGTGCCATGTCACTTCCCACCCAGGGACATTTCCCTGCTACCTTCTGGGGACTGGCTTTGGGTTGGCGACTCTGGCACTCAGGCCCTGCCCTCCTCGATGGAGGCGGCACCGGGACTGCGGGACGCGGAATCGGGGCTAGGGGCACAGCAGCCTGTCTGCCGATCAAGCATCCGCCAAATCCCGCAGGTCCCAGTCCGGTGCGGCCCCGCCCCGAGTCGAAGGACACCTCCACCCAGCTGCGATGCCCCGCTCCTAAGAGCCTCCTCAGCCTTTCCCCTCCCCCTCGCCCCTCTGGGTCCCCACCCCCCAGAGCAGTCTCCATGCTCCGAGATCTCTGCACCTCCCCTCCGCGTCTAGCCCCTGAGTCGGAAGACAGGAGTAAAACGGGTTCAGCCGAAGAGCGCCCCCGTGTCTGCCCCCGCTAGTTCCCGATCGGGTCTGAGCCCTGGGAGCTCCGAGCCCCCTCCACTCACCCGCTGGGACGAGCGCGCCCTGTACCCTTTGCCCCCAAGACTCCAACCGTGCCCTCAGTCTTGCTCCTCCTCTGACACAGCTCCTCGCCTCCAGTTCTCCTGTTTGCACTCTCTCTGGAAGGGGTCGGGCGTGCCCTTTCGTCCTTCGCCCGCGGGGCGACCCCGACGCAGCGCCGCGCGGTCCTAGTGGGACCCTTGCCCCACCACCTCCCAGGACTGTCCAGCGCGCCCTGCCCCCATTCGGCCCGACCCGGCTAGGCGCGCCCCCTGTCGTCCCGTGCTCAAAGTAGGGTGTTTGCGCCCAGCAACCGTCCGGACCGGGCGGGTTGTGCCCTCTCCGCCCTAAAGGAGGACAGGGCGCTAAGGTGCGCTTCCCTCCGGCCGCCCCGGAGCCGGGTCCGCGGCCGTCCAGCCCAACCCTCCCATCCCCCGCCCGCTCTAGTCGTCCCGCGTCGATCCCCGCCTCCTCTCTCCCGACCCGGGGCGTGCCCTCCCGCCCCCCGCCCGTGCCTCCGCTCGCCCCTGACCCGGATCAGGGAGTCCAGCGCCGGGCCATCCAGACACGTGAAGTTCTGCAGCAGCGCCCATTTCTCGCGCTGGAACCTCGCGCTGGAGTCACGCGCCGCGGGGCTCTCCAGCACCCAGAACACGCCGGTGCCCAGCGCCAGGTAAGCCAGGTAGGCGAGCAGCAGGAGCACGGTGCCCGGCACGGCGCAGTGTGGAGCCTTGTCGTCGGGCGCCGCCGGGGCTCGGGGTCTGCACAGAGCCAGAGAGGCAGGGAGGCCAGGGCCTGGAGCCATGGCCTAGGGCAGAGGCGTAAGGAAGGGGCTAGGAGCTCGGCTGGTGCCCTCCCCAGCCAGCGCCTGCCTGTGCCCAGTTTTCTCAGTTTTCTCCTGTGCCCAGGAGGCTTGCGGGAGAATGGGACAGCCCTGCCCCACCCTGCACCGGGATCCAATCCCAGGGACAAAACGAGCCCCAAGCTGTGGGCACCTGGCCCCGCCTAGAATGTGTGTGGAGTGCTCACCCCCCAGGCCTAGCTCAGGGGAAGGGGAGGGCTGCTGGGCGACCGCAGGCTCTGAGGTGGAAGGGGCCCAGAGCCCCCCAGCGTGTCCTACTGTAGCAAACAGTGGGAGGGACTCCTGGAGACCGCACTCAAGGGGGAAGAGAAAGTAGAAGCCAAGTTTATTGTCTTAGGGCCCCAGCCTAAGCTCTTGGACCCTGGGACCCTTGCCTCCTGTCAAGTCCTTCCTGGATCTCTTGCAACACCACCCTTTCCTTTCCCAAAGATGAGGGACCCCAGCTGATCACCACTTGTCTATGAACTTGGGAGGCGAGAGGATTCTTGACCAGTGGGCTTGTCCATTTCCTGCTTCTGAAGAAGCCCGGTAACTTCCTTCCTGGAGGAGGAAGGGTCCAGGGCATATAAGGAGTCCCTCAGGGGTCTTCAGTTTCCCAGACCTCTTCTCCATATGAGGAAGTCCTGGGTGTAACCTGGGTCTCTCGATGCTGTAGATCCTTCCCTATGTGTCCCATCTGGAGCCTTCTCTGCTTCACAGCCTTGCCTCAGTCTGGAGTCTGGGAGTCCGGAGCCACCCAGCCACTTACCGGCCTGCCTTGATGGCAGAGGTAGGGGCAGAGCTTTGAAGTCCTTGATGAAATTGGGCTGTGGATGGACTGGTCTAAATCTCTCCTCTCCTTCTGGCCAGGGACGTCACAGTCTGGCAGGAGAAGGGCCGGGGTTGCAGAGCATGTTCCTAAAGGAGGCCAGGCCTCCACGGAGCTTGTCTCTGGGTGTGTTTGGAAAGGCTCTTAAGACAGGCACCCAGAGGGGGTGATGAGGTCAAGGGGTGCCCTGGGGAGTCAGGGGAGGCCACACTCAGGAAGGTATGGGATACACAAGAGCTCCTAAGCCTTGTTCACGGACAGCTCTAGACCTCTAGGCAAGGGGAACTGGCAGGCTTTGAGAGGCAGCTGCCAGATTCCTGAGGGTAGATGTCCTGTTTGCATGAAGATGCTCCAAAAGTCCCTCCCCAGCCCTCCTCTCTCCTTGACCCTCCCCACCAGCCACCCCTATGGGCTCTGGTCAGGCCTGCTCTGCCCCATTGTAGCATTTTGGGCACTGGGTAGGGGCCTCTCTGCTTATTTAGTGCTTCTAGTGGACTAAACGCACATGGAGAGCAGGATCTTTCACTGTGTGTCCCCAGAGCCTGGCCCTCTGCCTGACACACAGTGGGGGCCTGACAAATGCCCCTGGTGCACATATCACATGAGGTGAAATAAAGTCAACCTATGTTTACTGTACTGCATAAAGTCTCCTGGGTTGGGGGGAATGCAGGGAGGGCATGATGGAGATTTGGCTACGGTGATCCATGTCTGGATTCAACTTTTCCAGGTCACATTTGGGGGAGGGGCTTTGGGACAACAGCGTGCATCTCACTCCACACACGTCTCTCATCCTGTCCTGCATCTCCTTTCAGTTACTTGCTTGAACATTCCTGTCTCCTTTACTCTCTGGAGAGATCCTGAGATCAGCCCTGGCTGGGAAGAGGAGGGGGAGGATCTTGAACAGGAAGTCTAGAAGGCATATAGGGGTAGGGGAAGCAGGAGGGGCTCCTGGGGTTGCTGGAGGCCTCATGCAGAGATGGGGGTCTTCTGAGGTCTGGGGACCCCTCCCATCTCAGGGGCTCCCCCTTCCTTGAGGCCGAGTCCCCTGCTGAGCAGCCAGAGCTGGGAGCACCTGTGCAGAAGCAGAGGACCCAGTGGGAGGACCAGAGCCAGCCAGGCCAGGCCCAGGAGGATCCAGATGGCTGCCAGGCTCCGGTACACCGAGATGTAATGCTTGCTGGGGTCTGTACCTGGCAGGGAAGGGACATGATAAATGCCCGGGATCTGAGGGCACAGCCACACCCCCTCCCAGGTTCCATAGGGGTCTTCACCAGCCTCCCCATAACAAGGATCTGCAGTGGAGGGAAAGGGTGATGGGTCCCAGGCCACAGATGTCTAAGGATGTTGTGAGAATCCTCAGAAGCCTTACAAATTATTTGTCTCCCCCAAACAACCAGGGACTATTTCCCCATTCCCTAACCCTCATGGCCCCCACTCAGAGAAGTGTGACTGCCTTGTTCTCACCGACAACATAGTCCCCGAAGCCAATGGTGCTGAGAGTGATGAAGGCAAAGTAGAAGCCTTCACCGAAGCTCCAGCCCTCCACGTGGCTGAAGACCATTGGCGGGAAGATGAGAATGACCAGCGTCCCCAGGGTCAGGAACAGAGCCAGGCCCAGGATCTGCAGCAGCTGGGAGTGAGAGAGTCTGTCTCTGAGTCACTTGGAAGGCCCCAGGATCGGGCAGGGGGAGTGCGCAAATCTGGGAGTGCAGCTGGGCCGTAGCTATGTCCCTTCCTTGCGCTGCACACCTTTGGGTTAGTGTTTGTATCCTGTGTGTGTGCTCTTGCCCAGGCCAGGGGAATATCTGGTCAGAGGGATTTCATTAGTGGGTCAGGTTGGAATTTGGAGACTCCTTTGGGTCTGAGGATCACGCTTGGATAGACCTGTCAGAGACTCAGAGCTGGGACAGAGGACAGCCACTGAACTGCCCCAGATTCTTCTGCACCCCAGTCCTCCTTAGTGTGCTGGCTTTGCAAAGGGCTAGCCAAGCGGGTGGGCGATGGGGGTGTGCTGGGTGGCCCAAAGTTTACTTTCAACCGCAGGAAGGGGTGCTGGAGTTCTGTGATGGCCACAGAGATGTGCTGTCCAGATTCCCTTTCAAAGGAGACCTTGTTGATCAGCAGTCAGCCAGCGGCGTCTGGCTCCCCGCTCCTTTGAGGCGTATGTCAGCTACAGAGAACCGCCGGGCCCACGGGCACACCCTTCCCAAGAAGGCCACCCTGTGTCTGACTGAGGCCAGGGTATATAGCCCTGGCTGATTCAGCACCCTGTGGGACAACTCCCATGGCCACACACGCTGGAGAGCTCCACGAGGGGCTGGCCAAGTCTTTGTCCAGCCTGATCACAATTCAACTTCTCCCTCTGCCCCGCCCTTTCTTCCATGAGTTTCTACCCCTAAGACCCTGCCTGCCAAACCGCATCTCAGTATCAGTTTCTGTTTTCACCCCGCCACAGGGCCATAAGGAAGAGGGGGCCCTACCTGGGAGCGCCTGGGCTGCTCCTCCCACCTCTCGAGGGCGGCCAGGTGGGCGTGCAGGCCTGCACCCAGGTGGTTGAGGAAGACCACATTGAGCGGGATGCCCACCAGGGCATAGAAGACACAGAAGACCTGGCCTGCCTCCGTGCTGGGTGCCAGGTTGCCGTATCCTGCGGGGGGAGGGGAGGAGTGTGCAAATATGGGAAAGAGAGAGTTCAGAGCTGCCTCCCCCACAGACTCTAGGTGGTCATCTTCCATCACCTCCTGGAGTAGAGGAGAAGCTCCTCTCTTCCCAAGAACATTCCCCCCAGCCCCTGCTAGAATGATCTCTATTTGTAAGAATCCTGCTTGTCTTTGAAAGGCCCATCTCCAATGGCACTGCCTCTAGGAAGCCCTCCTGACTGCCACCCTCCTCCTGCCTACATGGAGTGATTCCTCATAGTGCTTTGTGTCATTCCTGTCTAGTTTTTCCCTGGGGGAGGTGAGGGAACACAGCAGATGCTATTGGTGTGTTGTCCCCTCAGAACAGCTGGGGCATCACCTGCAGCCTGGGGGACAGTTCCTGTCCACCCAGATGGCTCTCTACTCCAAGTCCCTGCATCTCTCTGTACCTGAGAACGTGCGTAGTCTATGGGCAGGTTCAAAATACTAGAGTTAACACATCCGGGGTCAGTTCTCAACCATCGAGGGCAGGAGTTGGTAGATAAATAGCCTCATTTCCTCCCCCCTCACAGGCAATGTTCGGAGGCTGGGCTCTGCCTGTGCTCTCAGAGGGCCCCCGTGGGAGCGAGGCCAGTTGTCCTAACTGGGACCCTGTTCACCCATGCAAACGTTGCTGCCCTTTCTCCTCTCTTGCTTTACCTCCCCACTTCTCTACTTGTGCTTCCTGGAATCATCTCCTAAATAAACCACAGTCCTGGTCTCAGCATCTGCTTTCAGCAACCACAACCAAAACAGGGACTTTGGGGAAGCCCTTCCCCACCCAGACCCTTTACCTATGGTGGTGACAACCGTGCCTGCAAAGAAGAAACTGCTGCCAAAGTCCCAGTTGCTGGGGTTGGTGGAGTTGCCTTTGGGGTTCACACCCTTCACCCAGGCTTCCATGATCACCTGTTGGGGGGGGGTGGTGTGGGGTGGGAGAAAGAGGCAGCTGATGGTGGCCAAGCTCTCTGCTGTCATCTCACTTAATGATATTCTTAGATGGTCTTGTTTCCATTTTGTGGAAATGTAGGCTCTGTCCAAGTAGCTAAATGCCTTGCCCAAGTCCACTGCTTGTTCCATGGACCAGGGCTGACTGAGGTGTGGGCTGTAAACATGGGCTGGTGGAGGGGAACGGGTGTAAGGAGGCAGAGGAGGGTGCTTAATGAGTGGTCCAGGTGGGAGGTGCTTTCTGTGGCCAAGAGGGTGAGACGTAGATGTGTTGTGAGGACAATAGGAAGATTCCGGGTCGGATGTTCCCGGAAGAGCTTACTGGGGAATGTAGATTTGGGGGGCCACAGGGAAGCCATGGGGCTGCCCTCCCGCAGGGCTGATGGTGGGGACAGAGAACCCCATTCTGGGTATTCCCGGGGAGCGGGCAGCCTTGCTCTTTGCTGCCCCCTCATGAGGCCCAGCCCATGCCTACAAGAGAAATTCCATCAGACACCAGGGCAAAGGTCGTGTATGTAGCGGTGTTTCTGTGCCGTGTGTTGTACGCATGCATGTGCATGTGTGTTGAGTGTGTGGTTACGGAATCTGAACCCTGGAAGGCTCAAGCGTAAGCCCCTCTGTCCTGAGGCCCAGCCCTCTTGGAGATGGTTAGTGATCCCTCCCCAGTTCCCTCCCCTGTGACCATGCCTTGTCCCAGGCAGCAGCACAGTCTTGCCACTTGATAGAGCCCCCAAAGCTGGAAGAGGGCAGTGGGGGAGGGGGCCACTCCGGCCTCCAGTTCCTGTGGGAACCTTTTCCCCACTGGCTGGGTGTGTGTGCTCCTGGCCAGGGTGGGGGTGGCCCTGGTAGGCTGGGCCAGTCTGGGAGTCCTGACACAGGCTGTCTGCTTTTCTTCACTTTGGCAGAACTGGTCTCTTCACATGTGGACTTTGGTCTCCCTCCCGTTCCCACACACCCAGAGAGGCCAGGACGGAACATTCCGGAACACGATCACTCCCTGGAGACCCTCACCCTTGGGAGCAGCTCTGGCTCTAGGCCCAGCTGTCTCCCACAGCCAACCTGAAGCACTCCATCCTGCTGAGGAGGGGCCTTGATTCAGCGAGGGTACTGAATGTGGGGCCCCCAGTGCGACCCTCCATTTTTCTGTAAGAATCCACACATGTAGAAAAAGCCAGACACGAATCCTGTGAACCGGGGCAAGGCCTTTTTCCTGTGGAGGCGTCTCTAACACTGCTTCTGGTACTGTTAATGGCTTTTTCCTCTTGTGAATTTTACCAGTAATGTGTGCTCTTCTGGAATCCTATTCCTGTCAGCCAGGCATCCATCCCCTGGCAAGTGAGGGTCCCTCCCAAGGAAACTGGGGACGGAGGTGTCTTGGCTCCCCTGGGGAGGCCAGGGCCAGGATGTTGTTATTCAGTGGCTGGGGCTGCAGTCAAGCCTATTTTTTAGGCTTGTTTTTTAGCTCTGTTTACAGAGCTAGTTAGATCCCAGCCACCAATCCTTCCCACACCCTCAGGCTCCTGGGTTTTGCGTCTAGTCCTAGGCTGAGGGAGGAGGAGGTGCCATGGGCTCCAGGGCCTGCGAGGGTCTTGGGAGGTGCCAGAGCCCTTCTCAGTCTTAATAGGGGTGCTATGGTGCCAGCCCTATACTGCTGGAGAGCAAGGAGGCCTCGTTTCCTGGAAGAAAGGGCCTGGACTGGTCTCTCACATCTCTGGAAAGTTCTCTCTGACCACCCCACCCAACTATCCTCTTCTAGGTCAGCTGTTCTCCATCTTGAGGGCATGGGCATGGCCTGGAGGGCTTGTTAACAATAGGCTGCTGGTCCTGCCCCCAGAGCTCCTGATTTGGAGCGCCTGGGGTGGGGTGCGATGTCAGCATTTCTAAAGGACTCCCTGTTGATGCTTATGCAGCCGGTCCAGGGGCCGCACTTTGAGGACTGCTGCTCTAGGCTGTATCCTGCCCACCCCAAGGCCTTACACTTATGCTAATTCGTATGGTGAAGAGCAGCCAGCTGAGGGATGAGTTCTGTCCCCAGTACTTAAGCCTGCAGTCTTGCCCACACTCCCCCTCTCTGTGGCCCGGTTTCCACCTACCAACTGGAGACAGTGATAGCCATAGGTCATTATGAGGAAACACATATAAAATTCTTGGCTCCAGAGGATGGATCATGACCGGTCTAACCCCAGCATGATGACCCTGTTCCCCACTGTCTTAGGCACCTTGTAAATGCTCACTAAGTGCCAATTATCACTCTGATGACTCTGCACTTGGCTTGTTCCTTTGTGGTGGCTGTTGTCTTTCACTGGGCCCCCTGGTCTCCAAGGCATTCACAACACCCTGGTTTTGCCATGCTTCTTGGAGAGAGGGTACTGGGGCTCCAGAGTTTGTGCAGAGAAGTAGGAGGGGCCCAGACATAGGGGGACATGCTCTGCCCCAGAGAGAGCCCCCTATGGACGCCTTGCTGGTGTAGCCATCATCCTGCTCATCCTGCTCACTGGGCCAGGGAAGACCAGCATGGCAGCTGCTCCTGACCGTAATTTGTGTGTCCCACCCACAGCCCTTGAGTGTGGTCCGCAGGGGGAAGTGAGGGGGGTGAGGACAGAAGGATTAGCAGCCCCAGGGTTGGGGTAGGGGAAGTATGGCGCATGGGAGAAGGAAATTTGCACAGTGTTGCTAACACTGACACACAGTTCACATTTATGCAGCAAGTGGCTGCTTGAAAAGCGCTTTTGATCCGCTGTAAATGTCTGCAGCTCCTCTGAGATCATTCGGCTCACCTTTTAGATGAGGAAATTTGGGATCAGTGAGTTTGAGTGACCCGCTCAGTGTCACACAGCAATCTGGTTCTAGACCTGGGGCCAGAATCCAGCCCTAGGTCTCCCTAGGTCTCTGTTCCCGCTCTACACTGCTTCCAAACAAGCATTAACCACCCCTCCCCGGGCTGATCGCCCTGGATCTGCCACGAGAACCCCCACTCTGCCCACCATCCCACACCAGCACCTCCCTCTCACCTGCACAAACTGCTCCAGGGCCCGCTGGTCCAGGCACGTGTAGTTTTCCAGGAAGCGCAGCTTCTCAAACTGGAACTGGTCCCTGGACTGAGCCTCCGCCTGCTTCTCCAGCAGCTGGAAGACAGTGGCACCAAGCAGCAGGTAGCAGACGTAGGCCAGCAGCAGGGGCAGCACCCGGCCACCCCAGCAGCTGCAGAGCCTGGCTTGGGGCATGGTGTGGCCGGGAATCTGCCGGGGCTGCGGGGCTGCCTCTGGGAGGAGACGGGGGAAGTGCCCGGGGACCCGTGCCCAGCTCCTGCCTGCCTCGCCCTCCTCGTCCTCCTCGGCACAGGTGTCTGGAGGCCGGGGAGTCTGTTTGAACAGTGCGGCTCAGCGTGGCTGCACTAAGTGCCTCCAGCGCAAACAGGCCAGCCACCCCCCACCAGCCTTTTGGACCCTGGAGAGCACAGGTCGGTGGCATGGACCCCTCAAAGAGACCTACCAGGTCCTCCTGCGGTCGTCTTGTCTTACCCTCTGCCTACAAGTTGGATGGGTGTTTCTGGACCAAATCAGATGCTTTCCCCTTCATTCTGCCCAGGCCTGCGTGGGTGCCCTCCACAGCCCCCAGCTTTTCACCCGTGATGGATGGCTTTGGGTCCCCACGCTGGGAAGGAATCAGGATGGGTGTGAAAATGCATTGTGCTCAGTTGCCTTGGCTACAGAATGGGGCTGGGAGGATGGCCTGCCTATTGAGGGCCCTGAAGATAATAAACTGGGTAACAAATCAGGGCAAAGCAAATAGAGAACAGCCTTGACCAAGAACAGGAATAGGGTTGATGCTCCCAACAAGTTGTATGCATTTGCTTCATAGCTTTTGCTGAAAGTTTTTTTTGTTTGTTTGTTTGTTTTTGTTTTTTGGCTTGAAATCCTTATCAGGTTTCCTCCAATACAATATTGGTGAGATGTATGTGTGAGTAAAAAAGAAGCTAAAATTATATCCTGGCCTGAGATGTTAACAGTGGCTTCGCTCTGGGGAGTGGAATGGAGGGTGTTTTCCTGTCTTTCTCTTCTTTGCTTGTGTGTGAATTTGCAAAAGCCTTATTGAGATATAATTCACATACCATTTCATTCACACATTTAAAGTATACAGTTGAAGGGTTTTTAGTATTTTCAGAATCATGCAGCTATCTCCACAATCTTTTCTAGAACATTTTCATCAGTTGTGAAAGAAACCCCTGAGCATCCAGTCTGCCCCCTCAGCCTCTGGCAAAACCATTAATCTGCTTTCTCTCTCTGGATTTTTCTATACTGGACATGTCATAGAGATTCAGTCTGACTGTTTGTGGCCTTTTGTGTCTGGCCTCTGTGTAATGTATTTAAGGTTCATCCATGTTGTGGCATTTGTCAGTAGTTTATCTTTTTTTTTTAATGTTTATTTTTGAGAGAGGAAAAGAGAGAGAGAGAGAGAGAGAGAGAGAGAGAGAGAGAACAAGTAGGGGAGGGGCAGAGAGAGAGGGAGACACAGAATCCGAAGCAGGCTCCAGGCTCTGAGCTGTCAGCACAGAGCCCGACATGGGGCTCAAACTCACAAACCACGAGATCATGACCTGAGCCGAAGTCTTGCTGCTTAACCAACTGAGCCACCCAGGTGCCTCTACTTTATTCTTGTTTATGGCTGAATCATATTTCATTGCGTGGGTATACCAACATTTTATTTATCCGTTCATCAGTTGATAGATACTCAGGTTGTTTCCACTTTTTGGCTATCAGGAATATTGCTACTACAAATATTCACTTACACGCTTTGGTGAGGATGTATGTTTTCATGTCTCTGGGAGTGGAGTTGCTGGTCACGTGGTCATTCTATGTTTAACTTTTTGAGGAGCTGCCTGGCTGTTTTCCAAAGGGGCCGCACCGTTGTACGTTCGCACCTGCAGTGTGTGTGTCTTCCAAGTTCTCTGCTCACGTTTTCTGTGATGGGCTGTGGCCGCAGACAACACGAGCTGCCTGTCCACATCCTTCCCAGCTAGCAGAGCCCAAACCGTGTGCTTGTGAGCCCCAGGCAACGGAGCATGATCGGTCTAACCCATCATGATAGTCCTGCTCCCTGCGCTCTGGGCCGGGTTCCCGGGAGCAGCCCCGAGAGGGGGATTTGTGTGTGAGCAGTGGGGTAAGCGAAGAGCAATACGGATGTGGGGCGAGCAGGGTCAAACAGGAGACCATAGTCCCAGCTCAGCCTGGTTCGTGGAGAGCCCTGGTGGGTGATGCACACCGTCAGTCCCAGGTAGAGGCAGGGGAGCTGGGCTTTCACAATCCCACACCAGCCAGTCGTTGAGCCATCTCTGGCACACAACTGGCAAACGGCTCCTGTAACCTGGGGATGGTCCACTGGAGTCCCAGGTGATCGGTAGGCCAGGCCATTGGAAGCAGAACCACATTAAAGAGGGCACAGAAATGGGGAGGAGATCAGAGGATGGACAGCATCCCTCGCACCCACTTTCCCGGCTCTCTTGCAGCTCGGGTGGCCCTGTGACCCAGTTCTGGCCAACTGGGTGTGTGCAGAGCCGGTTGTGGACGTGTGGGGCCAGGCTGTGCTGTCCCCGCAAAGGGCTCAGCTGTGGCTGGGCCCACCGTTCCCCCTCTGTGTGCCCTGAATGCACAGATGGCTAGCCTCATTGAGGGAAAGGTCAAGAGGGTTGCAAAGACGCTCAGCTGATTCTTTTTTTCTTTTTTGATGTTTATTTTTTATTTTTGACAGAGAGAAAGAGAGAGAGGCAGATGAGCAGGGGAGGGGTAGAGAGAGATAAGGAGACAGAGAATCCCAAGCAGGCTCCAGGCTCCGGGGCTGTCAGTACAGAGCCCGACACGGGGCTCGAACTCACAGACCGTGAGATCACGACCTGAGCCAAAGTCGGACGCTCAACTGACTGAGCCACTCGGCTGCCACTGATGCTCAGCTGATTCTTGCACACACCTATCTCTAGATTTCAAAAATGTTGGGAACATAAACCCTATTTGTTTAAGCCACTGTTACGTATTCTGTTACTTCCCAATGGCTACACAAATTTTTGTTGTTGTTTTAATTGTTCAAGGCTTATTTGAGTTGGAAGAAATAGCAACACACTCCAGTTATCTGAAGTAATTGAAATAATTTGTGAAGGGAAGCCAGGAGCCACCAGGCTTCTGGAGCAACTGGGCCTGTGTCCTCACTCTTAGCCATTAACAGGCTCTGTTCCCTCTCCTCGCGGGGTGCACCCCTCCACTCGCCCCAGCCAGCCGGCCATTCCCTCCCTGTGCTCTGTCCTGTCTCTCTGCCTCAGATTCTGCTCCAGGCCGCCCTGCTGGCATCCCATCAGCATCAGCTGCTGCCCTTCTCTTCTTTCTCTTGTACTTCTTGTCTCCACGGTGAGGCCGATGTCAAGAGCACCTTTTCACGTGGGCCACTTCACAGGTGCCTGGACGGCCTTGAGTCAAGCAATACCTTCAGCTGCTCTGCCCCAGCCAGGGGGTGGGGGCATCACATGTACAAGTGTCACTTGGAAGGGGGTATGGGGAGGCAGATACTGTGGCCTCTGTGTCCAGGACAGGCCATGATGGTTTCGGTAATGAGAGAGAGAGAGAGAGAGAGAGATTAGAGAAAATAAAAGCCAGGGGGAGATTTTTTTTCCATTTTACCACTTCAAGTATGTGAATGATCAAGAGAGTGGTAGTGTCATAGGGATTCTTAACCTGCTCTAAGGCCAGAACTAGAACAACAAATAACAGGGGGTGGAGGTGTAGGCAGGATGTGGAGGCCACCCCTGGGGAACATCCCGGCACTGTAACCAGTGCCGAAGGCAGCCAAGGTGTCTCCGCTCCAAAGCACCTCATCCATCCCATGGTGGAGGGGGGCCCTGCTTGGGTGTGGCAGCTGCCTTCTCTGCAGTCCTGCTGGTTCTGGGTTCCCTGAAGTCACCTGTGGATCTCGAGCTACCCCATACAAGGCTCTTCTATACCCAGAGCTTTCCCAGACAGCACCGTGGCTGGGATGTGGGCTTGTCTCGGAGGAGGAAGGAAGCATCAAGACTCCCCACACTCACCCCTGACCGGTTTTTCTTTATGGTCTGGAGAGATGGGACCACACAGGTTGACTACCATCTTATCATCACAGACTTGCTACTTCCTGGCTTTAAGCTTGGGTTTGTAGTTACACCTGCAGGGCCGCGTAATAATCAAATCCTATTTTATTGCCCTAGAGAAGCTCAATGTGTGAAGAGTTCTCTTGTGTATCATTTAGAAAGCTCATCCATTGACATCTGGGGGAATCTCAGGCAGGTCTTAGTAACTTCTTCAGCCCAAGTATCCTCCACGGGTCTGGACGCTGTCCACAGGCAATGGTGGTGGTTCCAAGGTGGAAGGAAATCAAAGGAAGAGTATGGACTGTCTGTATGGGAGAAAGGGGTGGGCGCTGGGGGCCAGAGCTCTGTCTCTGACATGTTGAGGTGGAAGGAAGGCTGGGTTAGCCCTTAACTGGAGCCCCCCCACCCAGGTCCTGGCAGGTTCTCTAGGGTCAAGACACTGCCTTCACTTATGGCCTACCTATTGAGAACCTCCTGTGTGCCTGTTGTTCTCCTCCTGTCCTCGCTGCTCACTCTCCCCTCTGAGGGTCCTTCCTCAGCTCTTCTCTGGTTGTGCCCCTCGTCTCCTGTTCTCACGTTCACTTTTCATGGACCCCCAAAGACTTGACTAGAGTATAGGATGAGTCCTTCTCAGGAGCACTTCCATTTTAGTGTGTGTGTGTGTGTGTGTGTGTGTGTGGAGGGGTGGGGGTGTACTTATGAAAACCCCAATCCCACAGAGCCAGAGAGTGGTAACATAATGGTGGAATTGGTGGGCGGGGGTCAAGTCACGAGGTCATCCTGCACCACAGAGGCAGCCCTCTTTCTCTCCACCTTGACTCATTCAATACATGCCAGTGGAACCCTCTGTGCTGGGGCCTATTGTAGTGACTCCAGTCGGCTGTGGCCTCATTTGGTCAGGTTTAGGAGAGAATCTGCTTGACTGTGGGGACCTCCCCTGCCCATCAAACACTCCATCTCCCACCCCACGGGGGCACTGCTCCGCTGTGAGTGACTGATGGACACAGGGCATGATTTATAATCCCTTTCAGGGAATTATTGCTGCTAATGGGCAGAGCCAATTTGTGCTTCCAAGTAGGGAGGGCAAAATCAATTAATGGAGAGTCTAACATGGCCAGGCCTGATGGCAGAGTGTGGCCTGACATCCGGCAAGTGATAAGGGACTTTCTGAGGCTGAACTAATAAGGAGATTGGAGGAAAAAGAAGAAAAACAAAACCCCTCTCAGATCAATTTCGTGTACAATGGGGAGAGAATGCAGAGTAAACAGAGCAGCTGGGCACGGGCTCTTTCCATCTGGATGAGCCCTGAGATAAGGAAAAGGACAGGTTGCCACCCCACCAACCAACATCGGTATTCGCTTAGGGAGTCACTCAATAGACACATATCCGCACAAATGAAAAAGGGCACGTTCCAAACCGGAACCAAAGGGAGAAGATAAGGCCCACTTGCCCCGGGTACATCCCTTGCAGGGAAAAGGGCAAGTGGAAAAAAGGAGCCGTGGTGTCAGACCCTGCTGCCCTGAGCCCCAATGACTGGCAGCACCACGGGCCCAAGCGACAAGTTCTGCATATGGTCATCTGGGCTCCTGGACGTGTCCCCACAGTGAAGCGTGCGGGAGAGCATCCTGTGTGGAGGCAGGGGTGGCACGGGTTTGTATAGGTCTCTGTCCTCGTGGCCAGAGAGGAGTGTGACCTCCAACTGTGTGGCCAGAAGAGAGGAGGGAGGAGGCTGAGGGGTGATTTGAGGGAAAGGCTTTAAACAAACAAACACACCTGGTATTGACCTTGTTCAGATTTTCCATTGTTTTTTCTGTTGTTGTTGTTGTTTGAGCAGTAGGATTCGTTTCTCACATGAACTCTTTCCCTGCACCCCAGGATGGGCACTGTGAAGAGAAGGGCTCTGGTTGAAGTGGGGGATGGGGCTCCCACTTTGAGGGCTTGGATGCAAGAGCCCCCCCACCCCCGACTCGTGATTCTGAAATAGATACCCTCGCTTAAATTGGATTTACCTCAGTGTGCACTCTGAGGCAAAATTTGGGTGTGAGTAGTTCATGTGGGAAGTGGTCCCAGGAACCCATCCCAAGAGAGTGGGGACGAGAGACAGGGGAGGGGGGCAGTCAATACAAGGTGAGTTTTTGAACAGGCGTCTGCCGTGGGCACCTGGGGCTCAGCCCCGCCAGGACCTCTGGGAGGCTGTGTGGGGCACACCTCAGAGTTGTCCTTGGCGGGGCAAGGAAGCTGGGGGTGTTTGTCCACCAGCGCCTGCCCCTCATTAGTTGAGGATTTGCTCCAGGAGAGCTTAACTCTTGCGCTGCTGGCCTGCCCTGCCAATGGACCTAGAGTGTTCCTATGGGGGAAGAGGACCTTCGGGTAGAGACAGACGGATACTTGAGACAGGAAGCTGTTAGTGTGGATGATAACTGTTCACCAAAGCTACGTGGGACCTCCAGGTGGGTTGGGGGACATGGGCAGGACACAGCCAGTGTCTGTCAGACTCTTCGTTCTATAACTAAGTCATTAGTAGTTTTCTGTGTCATTGTGGTTTGTAAATCCTGCAGGGAAAGAGCTCATCTGTGGAAGTTAATGAAGGAATCGTTCAGCTTGTTAGACAAATACCTTTGGGAGACAATAGGAGTGGGAAGATCATGCCTCTCTCTTGTGATGGCCACTAAATTTGAAAAAGGCAAGGGGATTGTTAAAGGATCCATTAGACACCCTTTATTAAAGAAGCCCTTATGCTTCCTTATGTGTGCAGACTATGGAAAAACCCAGAGCTGCAAGATGCACTGGGGCAAAAGCAGCAATAAACTTGGGAACACATGGACCAGGATGTAGATGTGGGGCGTTGATCAGGATACAGTCCATCTTGGCCCCAGGGAGGAGCAGAGCCTTCCCAGGGCCTGGGAGATGAAGTGAACAGAGAAACTGAGAGTGTAGAAAAGGCCAGGGCTGCTGCTGACTGTGTGGGATCCTGGCAAACATTTTTTGTGAGCTCCTGTCTATATAAGCAATTTGATTAAAACTGCACCAAATTCATGAGTCCATCTGAGGTGTAATGGTTACTGGTGAAGATTTAGAATGTTGTAGACAACAGGTACTCGTGGATTTGTTTGTTGTCCATTCAGTACGTGCGAAGATTCTTTGTGCTATGTCTGGTACTTTTCCTATGTGAGAGTCACTTAAGTCAGCAGGTCAGCACCATTCTGGTGGTCCAGTCCCGAGCAATGTCATGAAGGAAATGCTGCACCGGTCGGTCGGTGCATTGATCGTGCATTGATCGTCACACCTGGAACTGGGAGTGCAGGGGGGAGGGGGCTGGTCTGGGGAAGGGCTGCCTTCTCAAGTTGAGGAGTTGAGGGAAGTGAGAGGGAGGGATCCCTAACCAGCTTTCTGTTTGCTCCTTGCTCTGAGTTCCGCCTCAATGCACATAAAATGGGCTCAGCCCTGCTTACTGGCAGTTGGCCATAGAAACCCAAATAAAGCAGTTGACCCTAAAAAAGCTTGCTGCCTCCCTCCTTGTCCTGACAGAAGCATCCGGGGCCACATAGCCAGAAGCCATTTTCCACACAGGAGAAGGAACCTGTGTTAAAGGAAATGCTATTTCCTCCTCCCACATTTTACCCATACATTGTCAACTTCCAACATTCAGGGCCAACCTTTCCACATCTCCTCTGCCTTATCACCCCAGCAGACCCTTGGACACATGTCTTGAAATACTCTCTCCCCCCATATTCTTAGATGACTCACATCCCCCAAGTCTCCTATTTGCTGTACTCCGTGTTCCTATTCGACCTCTCAGCCCCACGCCTCTTCACCTCATTGAATCCCTGGCCCACCATTCTAGTTGTAAACCTGCCTCTCCCCCCTTCCTCTCTGTGCCATGCCCTGGCTCTCACACTCTTATCCACCTTGACAGTGAGCCCAGGCCCATCCTATCCCACCCCAACTCCATCTTAGCTCAGATTCCCTTGTTTATTTGTTTTTTGTCCATCTCCCCAATTAGAAGGTAAGTTCTTTTTTTTAAAAAAATTTTTAATGTTTATTTATTTTTCAGAGAAAGAGAGACAGACTGTGAGCAGGGGAGGGACAGAGAGAGAGGGAGACACAGAATCTGAAGCAGGCTCCAGGCTCTGAGCTGTCAGCACAGAGACAGATGCAGGGCTCAAACTCATGAACCACAAGATCAGGACTTGAGCCCAAGTTGGACTCCCAACTGACTGAGCTACCCAGGCATCCCTAGAATGAGACAATTGGCACTTTCTCTGTCTTGGTCACCTCTGAGTCACCAGAACTTAGCACAGTGGATGGTACATCCTTGTTAAAAGAATGACCAGATGGATGAGTCATGTTTACATTTGAGGAATTGCAAGGGGAATATTTCTGCCTATACATATGTTTTAAAAGTTTATTTATTTTGAAACAGAGAGGGGAAGGGGCAGAGAGAGAGGGAGAGAGAGAATTCTGTGCTGTCAGCGCAGAGCCCACGGGGCTTGATCTCAGGATCTCACGAACCTTGAGATCATGACCTGAGCCAAAATCAAGAGTCAGACGCTTAGCAGACTGAGTCACCCACGTGCCTGAGTCACCCATGCACCCCTTGCCTGTATTTTAAACATACACCATTGCATTAAAAAGCAGTCCCTGTCTACGTAGTCAATCATCGGTTTCTATTTGTTTCTATTTCTATGAATTGGTTTTTCTCCTACAAACCATGTTTTCCTGCTTCTTTGCATCCTTGGTAACTTCTACTGGGTGCCCCTTCTATATTGTTAGATGTTAGATTCTTTTTTTATTCCTTTAAATGTTTTTGAGCTCTGTGTGGAAACTCACTGAAAGCAGTTTGACTCTTTTGATGCTTACTTTTTAGATTTTGTTAGGCGGGACCAGAATAGCTTTGATCTCTGGCTAATTTGGTGCTACTTCCAAATGCCTGCCACACATAAATACCTTATGTGTTTTCTGTTCAGTGACTTTTTTTGTGAGAAGGTTTCTCCACTGTGGCTGTTGGGAGTACTCCCAACCCTGTGTTATTTCTGGAAAATTTTCTACTAGCTCCTTTCTGGTGGTTCTTTCTCCAGCCTTGAGTGATTTCTTCACCCACGTGTCTCGCCCAGCAGTTGGCTGAAGACTTGAGAGAACCCTCTGGAGATCTCCACAGTGTGTCGGCACTCTGCAGCTCACTCATCTCTTGTACTTGGCCTTGCCAACGGAAGCCCCCTTGGCCTCCCTGGACTACAGGCTCCAATTCCTTAACTAGGGAAACCACTGGGCGCCACCTGGTGCCCGCTTCCAGGACTGCAGCCTAAGTACTGTGAGGAGCTGTAAGTTGGGGCAATCATAGGGCTCACCTCACTTGTTTCCCTTCTCTTGGGGGTTAGTGTCCTGTACTGCCTTTTCCCAGTGTTTTATTGTCTTATACATTTTGTCTAATTTTCAGTTATTTAAAGCAGGAGGGTAAATCATGTCCCTGTTGCTCTATCATGGCCGTAAGTGGTGGTCCTACTTTTTCATATACAGTGTTCTCTCAAGTGCCCTTTCAGTAGGCAGCGTGGACGGAAAGAGTGAACTCTGAGAAATTCTGCATCTAGTCATATACCATCTCTGGGTTTCAATATCTGTATCTGTTATCTGTGGCTACAGTTAATGCTTCATGACAAATCACCCCAAGGCTTAGTGGCTTATGACAACAAACATTTATTCTCATGATTTTGGGTCTTTGGATCAGCCAGGGTTCAGCTGGTCTGGGCTGGACTTGATGGGATGGCTCTGCTCCAGGCTACAGGTTTGCTGGCCTTGGCTCCAGGCTGTAGGCTGGGCTCAGATCTGCTCTCTGTATGTTCTGGGATCTAGGCTGAAGGGGCACACCTATCCAGGGCATGTTCCTCTCAAGGCAGATCCCTGGAGTGTGAGAGGAGAGCCCGAGCATGCAGGCTCATGTCAAGCCTCTGCTTGTATCACGTCTGCTAACATCCCATTGACCAAGGCAAGTCACAGAGCCAAGCCCAAATTTAAGGGGTAGGAAAGAATACCCTACCGCCATGAGGCTGTGGCAAAGCTTTGGATGTATAATTCTATTTCAGGGGGCAAAGTCTTAAGACTGGTTATTCAATCTACCACAGTTTCTGTATCTGCTTCCTAAAAATCCCTTGTAGCAGGATCTGAGCAAGCCACATTCTAAACTGTCCTCCTAACATCTCCTGTCAAGTGAATAGCAGAGCAAATTGAATTCTAGTAGGGACTGGGCTGGAGTCACCGGCCAGGCTGCTTTCCAGAAGATATTTTGGAAAGCTCTACAGTTTGGCCTGGAGTGAACTCACATGCCCCACTGAGCTCAGGATTGCTGGAGAGTCTTTTCAGAGCATTGCATCCATTTCTCCCATTTTAAAGGCCAGTGAACTTTGTGGAAGATGCACTGTGGTCAAGCATGCGTCCACATCAAAGGCCCAGCTTCCATTGGGAAGGGACATTTGGGGGGGGGGGGTGTCCCTCTCCAGTTGCTGTACACACTTGGTATACAGCTCTCTCGGCAAGACACCATGGCCTAGCTGTCTGTTTTTCTCTCTTCTTCATTTCCTCTCCTGCCTTCAGTGATTGCTGCAGAAGGCGGGTTCACACCCTGCATGGGCCCACACCACACATCTCTGTCAATAAGGCCTTTGGATCCAGGAGATAAGTTCTCAGCAGGAGATCTAAAGTCAATAGACTCTAACCAGCTCTAGAGGGCCGAGGGCACTAAGGTGTGCCAGGCACACTGAGGCTGTCTCCAAAGACTCTGGCCAACTCCATGCTGCCTCAGGGCTCTTGAGACTGGGTGTCTGTGTTACACGTGTGCCCTGGGCACTCGGGGAGGCTTCTAGGATCTGGCTATAAGGGCTCTATTTTGGTCTTCCTGGGTCCTACAGACTTTATTGAGGACTTACTATGTGCCGCAGGACTGTGAGGGCCAGGGAGGCTGGACCCTGCCCGATGGGCCTCAGTCACAGAGCCAGAGTAAAGGCATGGGCCAGATGCCAGCCCAAGAAGTCTGGGTTCTGTCTCTGCCACTCATTAACTGAAAGGGTACTTTACTCAATGCCAACTTGTGCTGGGGACATAGTGATGAGCAAGACATGTAGGTCCTTGTTGTCATGGAGCTTTTAGTCTTGGGGGAGGGGTTGCAGGCCATAAAAAAATAAGCAAATAAAGAGAGATGATATGTCAGGTGGTGATGAGGAAAATAAAACAGAGAAATGGGATAGAGAGCAACTAGGGGGTGGCTCTAGTTGGGCGGTCAGGGAAAGCCCCCGAGGAGGGGACATTTGCCGCTAACAAGCCCTTAGAAGCCAGCCCCCCACCCCCTTTGCTTCAGGGTTTCTAATATTATCAGTGAGGGTGTGGATTGGAGGGGCTGCATGGCCTGCCTGGCTTTGAAATGGGACCATCTACCTTCTCTCGAATGATCCTTTTACCCAGTCCTGGGGAGGAGGGGACAGCAAGCCAATTCAATCTATTTTCTCTCTGCTCCTTTCCAGGGCGGCAGGTCCTGTATTCATAGGACAGAGATAGCAGGAATGGTAGACAAACACTTTTACTCAGCTTCATTTCAGATGTCCATCCTCTCCCCACTCCACACCTCTCCCCACCTACTGCTGGCTTGGGACCTTGCTGCCCTTGCCCTCTGAGGGCCTCCTGAGGGCTGGCCCACCCTCCCCTGGGTCTGTATCATGCAGCCAGGCCCCAGAGCGCTGCAAGGGCTCACTGAGGCAAGCTCCTGGCAGCTCTGTTTTCCCGGTGGGAGCAGGGAGTTTGGGCCCAAGTCATGCAGAGCCCCAAGAGGCTGGGTGAGGGTGTGAGGCCCAGGTGCCCACACCGCGCCTCTCAAGCTCTCTGCAGAGCTCCTGGGAGCCATCCACAGCTCCTAGGGTGCAACGATGTCCTTGGACCCTACAGGGTGGGTGACTCTTTAGAAATACGGCTGATTCAGGCACTGCCTATAGATCATCTGGGCCATGAGGGTGATGGCACAAGGTTTGCTTTGGGAGATCAGGACTGGCCATCAAGATGCTTTGCACTCCACTGCTTTGTCTTTGGCTCCAACGTCCTGCCTGGCTTGCCCCAGCCATTCCTGGGCTCCTAAACCAGGGGGTAGGGCAGAGAGTGGGCTGGTAGGTAGCTAAAAATAACAGATGATCATTTCTCCCGTATTCTACCAGCATGAGCCTCCCCTGCCACTGCATTATGATGGTACTATTTCATAATCTCCAAGGTTTAAAATCGGCCACTACAAGAGTGAGCAGAAGCCCTTATATAACCACTAGCACCCCGGCATTGCCTGGTCCGGCCAACAGCCCCAGTACCCACAGCAAGGATGGTGCCAGAAGCCCTGGTCCCAGCCTCACTGGCAGCCTCCAGGACACCATCCTTAAGGAAACACGGCCCCCTCTATGGGAACCCAAATCACTAGTTGCTCCCAGCAGCCCACAGATCACATCTGAAGCCAGGGCGAGTGAGAAGAGATGCCTTCCTTCGTCTGTACTCCATTCTTGCTGCCACAGTGCACGGCCGGATGCTTACTGGAAACCTGAAAGGAGACAGGATGTCTTGGTTAGGCTGTGCGTGGGGGCACTGATTTGTCCCTGATTGAAGCGCATGGGGAGGCGGCGGCGGGCCACTCCCCTTGGGTCTCAGTGCCCGGACTCCTGGGGGCTGCATTTACTCCCCCAGCAATGAAGGACGCAGCCTCCTCTGCCGTCTCCCTGAGCCAGGACCAACAGTCATTGTCCAGCCCCACTGACATCCCTACCAAATTCTCCAAGAGATTCTCCTTTTGGTCCTTCTATTCATTATATTCCGCCTGACCACCATGGCCCATCCTGTCACCTCCCATGGCTGGACAGGGAGGGAGAAGGGCCCCTGAGGACTAGCCAGCATGGTCCCCAACCTGTGGTGCGACTGGGCAAATCGTGTTGGTTCTCTGGGCCTTACTTTCCAAATACCCAGGTGGATAGAGCAGATGAGGGATCTAGTAGAAGAAAGGTAGCTGGCAGGGCTCCTTGCTTCTCTGAGTGTGCTCCGTGGATCAGCAGCATTGGCATCTCCAGGGAGCTTGTTAAGAAGTGCCGAATCTAAGACCCTACCCAGACTTCCAGGACCAGAATCTGCACTTTAACAAAATCCCTAGATTTACTGGCACATTAACGTGTGAGAAGAAATGGTATGAGTGACGTAGTTAATTTGCTTGAAGTCTGGCTCTCATAATTAGAGCAGAAGGGCTTGGGAACACTGTTTAAGACACCTGCAGGGGGCAGAGAGATTGAGGAGTGGGGTGGCCGCGGCCATCTGCGTGTGGGCATGGGGACCTGGCAGCGGGTGGGGAGTGTGGGCATGGTCTGCCTGACGTTGCTGAGGGAGAACCAGTAAATCTCTGTGCTGCACTGAATGTGGGAGGTGGCAGCGAGGGAGAGGTTGAAAATGATTCAAGGCTATGAGCCCTTGGTCCTTCAGATCTAACTCTGAGTGCAAGACCCCAGGCTGTTTAATTAAGTGAAGATGGTCCTTACTTTTCAGACATTCCTAGCTGTTCTAGATGAATCTTAGAGCGGGAAGGAAGGACACCAGGCACACCAGTGCATGTGAAGGGGATGTGTTCCAGTCACTCTGGACCCACGGTTCCCAGCTCTGCTGAGCACTGGAAACCCCTGGGGGTGGGGGGACCTTTAGAAATCCCAGGCCACTCCCAGGACAGATTAAATCAGAATCTCGTGGTGGTGGTAGGGGACCAGGTGACACCAACGAAGAGCCAGGGCTGAAACCCACTGCTTTGTGGGCTCTCTGTTCCAAGGACGGTGAGGGCAGGTCCTGGGGACCAGCAGGCATGGGGCCGCTGAGCATGTCGTGGCTCCGGTGTTTCCCCTGCACCGCTGATATCCAGCCTGGGCCAGGATGGGTTAGCACTGCCAGTGGTGAGGAGCAGAGGGTCTGAGCCGGCTCCCGCCCTGGACTGTCACTGCATCCCACATACGCTTGCCTGCAGTGGTGACCGGGGCAGGGGCGGGGCTGAGAAGGAGCGCCACAGAGCAGGGCCGAGTGCCCCACAGACCCAGACCTCAACCCCACAGAAAAGGTGCCATTTCTTTACTTGACGAACCCCAGCGAAGCAATGGAGCTGTCAGTCTGTACTGGGATTTTGTGACGGTAGGTTCCCAGACTGGAGGGTACGGCTACAGAGAAACCATTGAAAGGAAATCACTCCTCACCCTGTTGGGCCAGTTCCCACCAGAGGCCAGTTTCCCCACTAACAGCTCCCTGGCGCTTGGCTGTTTATGAGGGACTTTTATGGACATTATCTCAGGAGAGGCTGGCCACCTTGACGAAGGGGGAATCTGAACGTGGCAGATGTGTGAAGGCGGGGGCAGTGACCTGCCTAAGGCCCACAGCGCTGAGTCAAGGAGCCCCACGTTTAGGCCTCCTCCCTCCCAGTTCTGGGGCCTTTCCATTTTCCTGGGATGGATCCTGCCCGGTGGGGAGCTGGAGGGTTTCTTGCAGTGGGGACGATGGAGTCCAGGCTGGCAGGGGCCTCTGAGGCACTCCGCAGAGGCTCCGCCTGGCCCCGGCTGGAGAAGAGGGCAAGGGGGTCACACCAAGGTTCCTGTCCAGATGGAAACACTTCCAAACTCAGGGATTAAGGAAGGTTTTATTAAAAAGCACTCTAGAAAGGGGTTAACCTCATTTGCTCAGATTTTAAAGCCATCCTTGGCAGTTGGAAACAGCAGATTTGACACCGTGGATGACGAACGCCCCATACGGGGGATATATACCTGTCCACACGTGCCCCTGGCAGGGATTTAAACGTTCCACAGCTTTTCCATGAATCCTAAATCAACTAGATTCATCCTGGCCCTCGGTGAAGTGTGTGAGGCGGCGGGTGAGGCTTACGTTAAATCACCCTCTCTGGGCTCCTGCTCTTAGGCTGATAGTCACAAATTCCCCATAATGAGCACTCCTGAAGAAGCCCAGACAGACAGCGCCACTAAATTAAGAGCAGAGGGAGCCCAGGGCAGGGGAGAGGGAAGTGTTTGCTTTGGCTGGGGAAGGTGCCTGGGGCCCGGCCTGCATGTTTGCCTGACAGGGAGGCCTGATAAGTGGGCTGTGTGGAAAGTGCTGCGTGGTGGGGCCTGGCCATCTGCCGCACGTTGGGGGAGGCCGCACCTGCTGGCCCTCTGGCCCTGACCTGGTGGAACCCTTGTCACCCTTCTTCAGCTTCCTTTGCAGCCACACAACCACTAAGAACCCAAGATTATTTTTTCTCCCCTTGAGAATAAAAATTGAACCCTTGAACTTTTGTTTTGATGAATTACTTCCAGGCTGCTATTTGTTTGGAGAACAAAGCTCCCAGCTGCAGGGTGGGTAGAGGCCAAGAGACAAACACCCGACCGACCACAGAGTGACTTTTCAAGACAGCATGGCCAACTGGAGACAGCACAGAAAAGCTGGGTTATCCTAGCTCTGCCATTTGTTAGCTGGGCAAGTTATTCAGCCTCTGTGTGCCTCAGTTTCCCCTACTGTCAAAAGGGGGATCAGACTCTTGGCTCTGTACACTCGCAGCACCCCATCTTTCAGTACAGTTTTCTGTACCATCTGGGCAATGGCATTAGCAGGAGGACGCCATCTTGACATAGACCTTGGGTTTATGCCTCTTCTTGTCAGAGAGGGTTGGAAATAGTGTCTTTATGTGGGCAAAACCTGGGTAAACACAACCGAACAATGTTGCTGACGTGTAGACTTCTTAAAGGGATGGATGATGGCTGATTTCAATGCATTTGTTCCAGGGGAGGGTTTCTTCCTCCACATATGTTCTGGACGCCATGCCCTCTCGTTCCTCCAAGAGTTTCCCCTGCAGGCTTGGCCCTCTTTTCCCTACCATCAGCCTCCTTTCTTCTCCCAGACCATTCCTCTCAGCACATAAGTGCGTCTTCACAACCACTGCCTCCCTTCAGCCCCAGCCTCCCGACTGCCCCTCCTCCCAGCCAAGCCCTCGGGTCAGCTGTCCCCACTCACTATCTCTACTTTTGCTCCTTCTTTTCTTTCCTCAACCACCGCAATGGCCCCTTTATTCTCCCAGGTCCCCATCCACAGGGCACTTGTCCAGGGCCATCATGACATGCAAAGTGGACACCAGGCAGCATCCCATTCTTGCTTAGCCTTCCAGCAGCCCTGGGCTCTACCACCCCTCTCCCCTGGACCACGTTCCCCTGCAGGCCTGCCTGAGGCCACACTCGCTCCCCTGCTGTCTCTTCTCTCGCCCTGGCTGAGCCTTCTCAGTAGCTTTGGTGAGATCTTCCTGCTTACCCCCAAATGTCACAGTGCCCCAAGGGTCTGTGTCAGCGATTAGAATAACCCTATTTACTCTCAACAGGGATTCCACCCAGTGCATTCAGACCTTGCCGCTGAGCTCCAGACTCATGTTCAGGGGCCTACTTATCTCCTCTGAGATCTCAAAGGGCTACTGAAACTTGAATGGGCCAGCCAGAAATCTGAATTCCCCTAGCAACTTCCCTCTGGTGTCCACTCCGCCCTGCCTTCCTGCTGATGGCATCCCCATCCTGTTAGCTGCTCAGAACAGGTGCCCATGAGCCCTTCTGGCTCTCTTTGCCCTCACGACTCACGTCCGATCTGCCACTAGGTCCAGGCTACCCTCACCCCTTGCCTGGACCTCCCCAGGAGCCAGATGACTGTGCTAATCCTGGACCTCTACAACCTCTGCTGTGCTGCTGTGTACAACGGCCAGAGTCAGCTTGCCAAAGTTTCGGTCAGACCACATCGCACCATGGCTTAAATTCTTCAGTGAGTTTCCCACTACATCAGGAATAGAAGCCAAGCCCCTTACCCTCGCCCACAAGGCCTGTTCATTTGGCTCCTGTTCTCGAGCTGAGCCCTTAAGTGACTCTGGCCTCCTTCCCACCCTGTGACCAAGCAAAGCTCCCTCCAGGGCTGTTCACTTTCTACTCCTTCCGCTTGGAATGCTTGCTCGCAGGACACTGCATGGACACTCCATTCTCACTATTCAGCTACTAGTTCAAGGTTCCCCTCCCCAGGGAGCCCCCGCCCCCGCCCCAGTTAATGGCAGTCTTCCCTGTGGCTCTCTACCACATTATAGATTTTAGCTATTTCATAGCGCTTACCAGCACGTCAAATGGTCTCTATTTGTGGGTGTGTTCTCTGTCTCTCCCCCACCTCCAGAACGCCATGGAAGGCCATCCTTTACTTGGGATGTTCCATCCCCGTGTGCAGAACCCCTAGTGTCTCAGCTGCAGACAGTTGGCCATGAAACTGACTGTGGGCTTCTTGCAGCAGGTGTCAGTCATTATAGGATCTGAGTCTGCCATTTCATCCACCAAGGCGTTGACATGGGAAAGCAACACTCAACCTGCCTGGTAGCCTTTGGCTTACTGGGACGAGGTTAAATGCGAGGGGCCAGCGTAAGGGGTCTTGGGTCTTATCGCTGTGGGTCTCTGGGGGAGAAGGAGGCAGGAGAAGAGAAGGCCTGTCCATAGCAGGGGGCAGCTTCCAGGAGGAAGATGGGGGAGGTGGGTGACAAAGGCCAGGAAGGGCCTTCTCTGCTTCTTCCTGTTGTCTGGAACACCACAAGTATTCCTTCTGTAACTGTTAAAGGGGTCCTCAGGCCTGAGCTTTCAAGTGGTGTTTACGTCTACAACTCATTGGCAAGAACCATGCTCCAATAGGAGAGTGATATTTCTAGCTAGGAATTCAAGTTACCAAACCATCACTCAGCCCCTTCCCGTATGGAGAAGGCTGGACAAAGGAGAGATGGCTTTGGGGACACAGAACAAAGGGAGCTGGAGATCCGGAGGAGGGAGGGAAGCTTTGCCAAGCAAGGCGAGAGCACCTGGGCCCGCCACCCCCTTGGGTCTGTCTTGGTGTTCGTGATGCTGTCTTCTGGAGCTTTTTTCCAGGAGGAAGCAGAGGCCAGGCACATGTGAAGGGACCACAAGTTCAGTCCTGTGGTTTCAGGAATATACAGGAAGCTCACTTCTCACTCTGGCCTTCCCCCTTACCTCCCTCAAGGGTTGGTGAGCAGAGCTGGGTGACCTGTGACCCTGGAGGAGGAGGAAGGTGTACTTACATTTCTTCTGCAGAATGCTCTGTCTGGCCTTGATGAATGCCAGGATGTCAGAGTCAGTCTGGCTGTCCCCAGTGAGAGGGATAGATGATGCTGGCTTCTCAGGGATGCTGAGGACAAGCACATGTCACACATCACTGTACCTTACATTTGAACTCCATGCTTACCTTTCCGAAGTGCTTTCCATGTTCAGTAACCGGATCTCACCCAGGAGGCTGCCTGGCAGTCTGCCTCCTGACCCCTCCACCCAGTCTGTGCAGGAACCACAGTGACCCTTTCATCATATCCTCCTCCTCTGGCTTAACCCTGTTGGTGGATTCTCCTCACTCTCAGAGTGAAATTCAGACTCTCTTCATGTGTGATCTGGGCCCTGGGCTACTACTCCGCTCCAGCCGCCCTGCCCTTCTTTCTTTAAAAAAAAAAATTTTTTTTTAATGTTTGTTTGAGAAGAGGGAGAGACACAGTGCAAATGGGGGAGGGGTAGAGAGAGAGGGAGACACAGAACATGAAGCAGGCTCCAGGCTCTGAGCTGTCAGCACAGCCCAATGCGGGGCTCAAACTCACAAACAGTGAGATCGTGACCCGAGCCAAAGTCAGATGCTTAACTGACTAAGCCACCCAGGCGCCTCAGCCCTGCCCTTCCTTCTGTTATTCTCTCTCTCTCTTTTTTTTAATATGAAATTTATTGTCAAATTGGTTTCCATACAACACCCAGTGCTCATCCCAACAGGTGCCCTCCTCAATGCCCATCACCCACTTTCCCCTCCCTCCCGCCTCCCATCAACCTTCAGTTTATTCTCACTTTTTAAGAGTCTCTTAATGGTTTGCCTCCCTCCCTCTCTAACTTTTTTTTTCCCCTTCCCCTCCCCCATGGTCTTCTGTTAAGTTTCTCAGGATCCACATAAGAGTGAAAACATACGGTATCTTTCTCTGTATGACTTATTTCACTTAGCATAACACTCTCCAGTTCCATCCACGTTGCTACAAAAGGCCATATTTCATTCTTTCTCATTGCCAGGTAGTATTCCATTGTATATATAAACCACAACTTCTTTATCCATTCATCAGTTGATGGACATTTAGGCTCTTTCCATAATTTGGCTATTGTTGAGAGTGCTGCTACAAACATTGGGGTACAAGTGCCCCTATGCATCAGCACTCCTGTATCCCTTGGGTAAATTCCTAGCAGTGCTATTTCTGGGTCATAGGGTAGATCTATTTTTAATTTTTTGAGGAACCTCCACACTGTTTTCCAGAGCGGCTGTACCAGTGTTATTCTCTTACTCAATGGCTTTGCTTTGGCTGTCTCCTTTCCCTAGACTGCTCTCCCCCCGAGACCTTTGCATGGTTGAATATGCTTTGTCTCTGCAACTTCCCCATCTCTGGTGCGGCCCCCACCCCTCGCCTTCCCTAAACCAAGCCCATTCCACCTGAGGTGTCACTGTCTCCTTCAGCACCCAACTTAGATGGCACATCCTTTAGGACGTCTACCCAGTGCATCCCTACCCCCCCCCCCCCCCCACGATGGCTTAGCTAGTTCCTGGGGCAGATAAGTATTCTCTCTTCTCTCTGTAAAAACAGTTAGCTGAGTAAGTTGCCATGGCTGAAAAAAAAATACTACATTTCCCAGCCTCCTTTGCTGCTATGTGTGGTCAGGTGACCAGGTCCCAGCCAATGAGATTTATAAGAAGTGTGGGATTTCCAAAAAATCCTTTTAAAAAAGTAAGAATGTATGTGCCTTTCTCCCTCCTCTTTTTCTATTTAATAACCAGCTTGCCCCCACAAGAAAATTCTAAGCAGTGCCCTCCTGGCTTGCAAGCCTCATCCTCATACAGCAGGTGATAGTATCTACTCTGTCAGAAGCCAGTGAGGACTGTCTACAATAAGGGGCTGTTCCCCATCACAAGTAGTTGTGTTGGCATCCAGCTGCAGTCAGTGACAAGGGCTCCCGTGGGGCTGCACGGAACTGTTCCTTCTGTCTGGGCTCGGGGAGGGGCATGGCTGGACCTCACCCCTTAGACTGCTTGTGGGGAGAGTAGGGTCTGCCAGGTGAAGAAGGGTGCTAAGGTGTTCTAGTCAGAAGGCATAAAGGGCACTGCTGAGGATAGGCCTTCACAGCTTTGTTCGGTCTGGAGTGAACGGCTCACAGGGCCGAGGCTAGCTAGGCTTGTCAACTCTCTGCCCTTCCTGGCCTGGGGACCCTGTGGCAGGGCTATGTTGGAATGGCCAGTGGGCTGGCTCTTCTTTCCTTTAATGGCCCTGGGTATATCTATTTACACAGACACTTGGAGCAATTCTGCCCGCGCAGGGCAGCAGAGGCCCCTGGGAGAAAACTTCTCTGCCTTGGGACTTGGTATCTGTGAGAGACGCCAGGGTATTCCTGGGGTGTCAGGGTGGAGGCCAGCCCTGGGCTGTGTCTGTGCAGCCACTGGACACGGGGCTCCTCAGGATGTGGGAGAAGAGCACTGGCAATTTTGACCCATTCCACTCATGGCAGGGGCTGTCACAGGCATCAGAGGGAGACGGCAGACCTGTCTTCCAGGGAGGCACTGGTGCTACTGGGCTCCCGGCTGTGCGGGATGGGACAAGGCGAGGGCAAGATTTTCCTGGTGTTCACATCACTGCAAAAGGAAAATGACAAAAGGAAGAGGTATGAGAGGAGGTTTCCAGAAGAGAAATTTAGGTTTGTATTTAGGAGCCATAGGGACTGAATGTTTGTGTCCCCCAAATCCATACGTTGAAGCCCAAGCACCCAATGTGATGGTATTTGGAGGTGACGCCTTTGGGAGGTAATGAGGTTTTGAGGAGGTCCTGAGGGTGGGGCCCCCATGATGGTACTGGTACCCTCACAAGAAGAGGAAGAGAGATCACAGCTCCATCTCTCTCTCTACCATGTGAGGACACGGCGAGAACATGGCCATCTGCAAGCCAGTAAGAGGGTCCTTACCAGCCACAGAACACCCTAGTCGGGTGGTGTGACGAGATAACAGGGATTTGTTTCTCACAGTTCTGGAGGCTGGGAGTCTGGGATCAGGGTGCGGCATGGTCACGTTCTCACGAGGGTCCTCTTCTGGCAGACTGCCAAATTCTCATTGTGTGCTCACAGGACAGAAAAAGAGTGAGCTAGCTCTCTGGCCTCTTCTTACGAAGGCACTAATCTCATCAACGAGGACTCTACCCTTGTGACTTAAAGAGGCACCTCCAAATACCATCGTATCTGGGATTAGGTTTCAACATATGAATTTTTGGAGGATGCGTTCAGTTTATAACATTCTGTCCCTGCCCCCCCATCCCTTCACCCCCAACAAATTCACATCCTTCTCACACGTGAAACACGTTCCCTCCATCCCAGCAGCCCCCAAAGGCTTAACTCATCCTGGTATCAACTCTGAAGTCCAAAGTCTCATGTAAATCAGAGACGGGTGAGACTGGAAGTCGAATCACCCTGAGGTGGAATTTCTCACTGGCTGTGAACATGTGAGAGCAGACAAGTTATGTGTTTCCAAAATACAATGGTGGACAGGCATAGGTTAGACATTCCCATTCCACAAGGGAGAGAGAGGGAGGGAGGGAGGGAGGGAGGGAGGGAGAAAAGAAGGAAGGGAGGAAGGAAGGAAGGAAGGAAGGAAGGAAGGAAGGAAGGAAGGAGTGATGGGTCCCAGGCAAGTTCGAAACCTAGCAATGCAAACTCTGTGAGGACTTAAGGCTTGAGAATAATCCTCTCGGGTCCAATGTTCTGCCTTCTGGATTCACTGGGGTGACAGTCCCGTCTTCTGGACCCACTGGGTAAAGTCCTGCTGGGCTCTGCTGGGCAGGGGTTGTGCCCTCATGGTTCTGCTGGGAGGCCCTGCCCCCACAGCTTTTGAGTGGGCAGTGCCCACTCCCACTTTTGAAACGGAAGAGGCAGCCAGGATGCTCTCTCAATTGCCTTCAGGGTCACTCTTCCCTTAACTTGGAAGAATAGTGCACATTCATAGCAGAAGACCTGTGCCATTTAATCCTCTCAATTGTCTCATTATCCTCATTATATAGATGAGGAAACGGAAGCTTAGGGAGGTTAAAGAAATTCTAAAAGTTACCGGCTGGCTAGTGGCAGAATATGAATCTAACCCATGACTCTGTGAAGCATCAGAATCTGTTTCTCAGCCATGATCCTTTATTAACTGGACCCGGCTCTGTGGGGTTCTGAGGAAGCACATGTTGGGGATGCATGGCTCACTCCTGGCCACACCTACTGAACAGCCCCTGGTTCCAAATGATAAGTCAGACCCAACAGGTGTCTGACCCACTCAGGCAGGTGCGGTCTGGCCCATTTAACTAGCTTGCCTAATTTAGTGCGCACCTTGCCTTGGATTCCTGGTTGCAAACAGCCAAACCCAACAGTGCTCCTTGGGAGGTGAAGAGGCCGGCCACTAAAGCTGTCCCAAGATGCCAGTGGCATGATGGGATTCTCTCCCTGGTCTGGGATGGTCCTGCATAGACATCATATCCAACCTGGGAGAGGCCTCAAAATTCCTCTGGCTGGAACTCTCCTTTACAGATGGGGGCACTCGGGCTGAGAGGTGGGCTAGGGTTAGACAGGGCCACTGGCTTTGCCTAGCCTGCACCATCAGTCCCAGGCACTCCACAGGCCCTGCAACCTGCTGCCCCACCCATGGGTACAGCCCCTTCCCCAGCTCTGGCCTTCAGCCCTCTCCCATCTCAGCCCTCCCTGGGCCGGCCTCCACAGGTTCGAGACTGTGGGTCAAACAAGGAAGGAAATCAGAGCCTGGGAATCCCTCCCACCCCCATGCCTATTTCCCTGCATCCCAGACTGCACTGGGCGGTGGGGAGAGACGGGGATCTGTGCCGTCTGGTCAGAGAAACTGTAGAACCAGAGGCAGCCATGAGGTGGCAGAGGCTCTGCGTGCTTTTCTTTGGAGAAAGTGGCCAATGATCCGGGCTCCTTCTGAACGGTTCCTGGTGCAGGCCTCCGGAAGGGGAGAGAGGGCTTTCCGTTTCGTAGGTGCTTCGACTACACCAGGTCAAAGTCAGTTTGGAAATTGTAGCCAGTCTTGCCAGATCAGGTCACTGGCACTCAAATGGCTCATTAACTCAATGGATTCCCAATGGATTCCCAGTAGTTCCTTGCTTAAGATTCCAGGGAACATCCAGGTACAAACTGTTGAGGGCTGGTAGCATGTGGAAGAGGGGCAGAGGTGGACAATGGACAGGGCAGAAAGGGGTCAGGATCACACTGTGGAAAGATGGGGGTATCCAGGACCCTCTGCAGAGGCCCAGTCGCCCAGCCTGCTGCCTCAACCATTCAGGAGGGTGGCATAATGTGAAGGCTTGGGGCTCCTGAGGGAGAGGACTCCTCCAGTCCCGAAGCTGCTCGAGGGCCCCCCGGATGCCGCAGCTAAGTTTCTGGACCCTTAGGATCACACTGCAAGTTATTTTTGTTTTCTGCCCTGACCAACCAGCCTCTGACACTGCATTCGTTTCTCATGTTGATATTCCTTCTGGAGACAGAACACACCCGCCATCAGAATTAACTACCTCTTTCCTAATAAGGATTAATAAGTGGTAGTAATAACAAGCCTCCTGGGTTGCCAATCAGAGTGCTGTGCATTTAGCGTGATCGGCCTGCAGGCACGGGGCATCCCTGGGGAAGTGATGAGGTCAAGTTTCTTTTGGAACCCGAGGAGCAGAGGACCACCCACCAGGCCTGCAGTGAGTCCATGGACAGCAGCCTCTCTGGAGCTCAGGTGGAAACTGCCTGCTGGACTCTCACGCTCTTGCCCCAGCAGCTGCTCAATGGCACTGGTGCATTTATCTGCATGGAACGATAGTGTCAGAGGGACCTCGGCGCATCTTATAGATGAGATGAGGAGATCCCCAAGGGGGAGCTGCCTTGCTTGCTCAAGGTCCTGCTGATTGGAAGAAGTACAAGGAGGATTTCTCTCAGACATCCTTTGTGAAAGTCTACACCGAAGGGACTCCTTGCAGGTGACCAGCGGTCTCATCTGATGCACACCTCTGAAATTACGGGTTGCAGCTTCAGGGTTAAGGGTGTCTTGGCAGGCACATCCAGGGATCATCTTCAATTGGAACACCTAAGGAAAAGGAATATCCAGGGATGCCAAGGCCCTACTACTGGAAGGGGGGCATTATTCTTATAGTGGTTCCCCAAGAAAATTCTAGGAAGCCCTGCCCAGTGGCTGATTCTTAGACTTCTTCCATGGCGGGCACTCTCTCACAGAAGCTGGGAGGTAAAGGCTGGTGGCAGGGGGACAAATGGACAAGCAATACAGAGAGGCAGCCTTTGCTGATGGAGAGCAAGGGACAAGGGGAAAGCAGCCTAGACAGGAAGGAAAAAAGAAAAAAAGAGGGAGAAGGGGAATGTAGGGTGGGGATACAGGTGGGCAGGGAGAGAAAGTAGAAGAAAGGGATGGAGAAGAATGCAGTGCAGGAGTGAAGCAGAGAGGGGAGAGGAGGTGGGGAGAGAGCAGGGGGGAGGGAGGTGGGAAGAACAGAGCCTGGAGTTCAGGATTACTGGGTAATCTTCATGTTGCCAACCACAGAGTTAAACAACCCCTTTCCCTTTCTGTGCCTGCTAGTTAAACGAGGGGTTGAATTCAGGGTTTCTCGACAGAAATGGTGGAGGCCGACGGCAGGGAGTTCTGGTTTTCCAGTCAGAGGTTGGCTTTGTGAGCAAGTGTACATTTGCCTGTTGAAAATCCTGGCCCCTTGGGCAGATCAGGCCATGGGCACACAGAGAGGGGAGAGCCCAAGGAGGAGGACCTGGCATTTCGCAGAACCTAAAGAAAGCACGGTTGAATGAAATAGCACAGCATATGGGCTGGAAACTGCTGCCTCCTGCAAGTGCCCGTCAAGGGCAGTCATTGATGTGAGGAGTGAGCAGGGTGGCTGGATGCCGACAGGCTTGGGTTCCAATCCTGCCTTACCACTGACTAGCTGGGCGACCCTGAGCAAGTGAACTGAGCTCTCAGAGCCCAGGTGTTCTCATCTGTAAAATGGGGACAATTGATAGTATGCATGTGGCACATTTGCTCAGTGCCTGGCCTACGGGGTTCCTGGAAACGACAGGGTATTATTCCTGTGAGAGAAGAAAGCTAATGCTGTCTCCTCAGAGAACTTAAGGACATCAACGACTAATCCTGCACTGCTGGAGGTTTGCAGAGAATGTCTGAGGAACCATGACCCGGGCACAGGGTCTCCTCCCCACCTCACCCCTACTAGAGCCTGTGAGCTCTTTTCTGTCAGCATTAGAAAGCATGTGGCAGTGATTTCCTTGTCAAAGGTGGAGCCCCCAGACCGTTCCCTTTCCAGTCAATAACAGGGACCTTTCCTCTCACCTATTGGAAACTTCCTGCCTACAATTTTTGGTATCTGAACTGCAGTGTGGGAGGGAATTTAGGGGTGCCAACCACTCACAGTTGAGGTGTCTTAGCAAATTCTGTTCAGGATATTTGGTTATTTCTGCTGAGGTTTAGAGGTCAAACCAGAGCCCTGGCTGCCACCAGAGATGACAGGGCCTGATATTCCAAGGCCTACCTGGGCCATCTCCCCAAAGACCCTCCTGTGAGCAGTCTTCAAAGGGGCCTGGGGTAGAGTTCTGCGAGCAAGATTTTGAGAAAAGCTTCCATGGGTGACCTTTACTTTGAAATTCAGAGTTGTGAATTTCATTTGGCAGGCATGGTCTATTTCTACTGTATAGCCCTTGGAGTGTGTGTATTGGGCCTTCTCACACACACACACACACACACACACACACACACACACACACACACACTTGTCTTTGAAACAAAAGAAAACTTAGAGATGTAGCTTCCTACTTGCTAGGCAGGATATTTCTAACAGTAAGGAACTATGCAAGAGATCTAGAAAAGAGGCTGGGGAAATAACAAGGGGTTCTGAGCCTCATCACTGGGACGAGAGCTTGGTGTTGTGTGGGATACATGACAGACTCAGGACTGAGCCAGAGCATTAACCAGGGAAAGCCCTGTCCTCTTGGATGGGCCAGTGTTTTTCAAACATGCTCTGTGGAATCCAGAAGTTTCAGGAGAAGGAGACAGCTATACAGGGGTTGCAAACTCAAGTGCTCCAGAGTTTGGCAGGTACCCAAGTGAATGCAGAGAGGGCCAGTGTAGGACGCTAATGCTAAGCTGTCTGTATTGCTGTAGAGCAAGTCTATCTATGCTGCCTTTTTAAAGGGTATTAAATTAACCGGCAGGTTTTTGGAGAAGTTTTAGGTTTACAGAGAATTGAGCAGATGGTGCAGACTTCCCATATAGCCCCCCTCTCCCATCTTGTAGTTTCCTGTATTATTAACGTCTTGTATGAGTGTTGGACATCTATTACAACTGATGAACCAATATAGATACAATGTTATTAACTCAAGTCCACAGTTTGTCTACCAGGGGGTTCACTCTTTCTGTTGTACAGTTCTACAGATTTTAACAAATGCATAATATCATATTCCCATATGTTTTGCTGCCTTAAAAATCTCTAGTGTTCCCCCATTCATCCTTTCCACCTCTCCCCTCTCACCCTGACAATTACTAATTCTTTTACTGTCTCCATAGTTTTGCCCTTTCCAGAATGTCACGTTGGAATTGCACATTAGGTAGCCTTTTCAGATTGCTTCTTTCACTTAGTAATACACATTTAAGTTCCCTTTATGTGGTTTCCTGGCTCAATAGCCATGAAGTAATGTAATAATGTGTGTCAACCATACTTGAAAACAACAACAAAAGAATAGTTTTAGGCTTACAGAAAATCTGCAAAGATAGTACAAAGAGTTACCATGTACCTCACACTTACTTGCCCTTATCATACAATCTTACACTGGTATGGTACATTTGTCACAACTAGTGAAACAATGCTGATACTTATCATACTAATGAAATAATGCTGATAATTATCATTAATTAAAGTCCATACTTTATTTGCATTTTCTTAATTTTTACCTAGTGTGTTTTTTTGGACCTAGGATCCCATCCAGGCTAGCATATTACATTTTGCTGTCATGCCTCCTTCGGCTCCCCTTGCCTGTGACAGTTTCTTACATTTTTCTTGTTTTCGATGACCTTGACAGTTTTGAGGAGGACTGGTTGGGTATTCTGCAGCATGTCCCCCAGTCGAGACTTACACGATGTTTTCCTCATGACTGGACTGGGGCGATGGGATTTCGAGAGGACCACAGAGGTAAAATGCCATTCTCATAACATCATATTAAGGGTAATGTCTGGCATAACGCCCCTCCCACCCCAGTCAAATAGAGTGAAAGCTCTATTTCACATTTTCCAACCTAGGAGCTCAGCTCCTATTCAATCCCAGTCACAGGACTGCTCCTTGGTGGCAGAGGCCGACACCCCACGCAAGCTGCCCTGGCCTCTGTCCTGACAGCAGATCTCTCTGGGGGACAGAGGATGGCCGAAGCATGCGTCACTGGCTCTACCCCCTGAGTTGTGTGGTTGCAAAGAGATAATAACGTGGGTGGCATGAGAAGGAAGCTGCCTTCAGAAGGTGGTGTGGGGGGAAGTGGAGTCCCTGCTGCATCATGCCGGCATTCAGGAAAACTGGCTCCTGGTTGTCCTCACGTGCAGGCCATCCTCCTGGGAGGCCACCCACATCTCTCCTGAATCTGTGCGAGGACAGTCTTTCAGCAGAGCTCCTCTGTATCCTGACTGGCCTACCACCAATATCCCCCTCCTTTCCAGTCCCCCCCACTCTCTCCCAAACTCTCCCTTCCACCTACTTCCAACTCCTTCTTCCTACTCAGGGGGCAGGACCAGGGCTCGTGCAATGAAAGCGCTTGTCTCTTGTCACCATGGCAGTAGGTCTGCTGGCTGCCAGGTCAGGGGAAAAGGACTGAGGAGGAGTGCTCAACAGGCTTTGGTCACACACTCCTGGAACCACTGGCTTGAGTATCTGCAGCTAATGTAACAGTACGCGTGATTCACCATGGCGAATCAGGCAGCCTCTAGAGACCCCTACGCAGGGGAGAAAGAACAGGTTGAGGAGAGGCAGGGAAACTTTTCTTCAGCCTCACTCCTTACCTTTGGTTACAGAGAAGCTGAGACCTTTCACGCTGGGACTCAGGTGTCTGGGGAAAGGGCTTCATGTGATTGAGGGAATTCACTGCTGGAGAATTTACCTGTTGGCCCAAGGAGTTTCACAGTATTAGCTTGAATCTGATGACACGGGAAAATGTCTTTGATGTATTTCTTAAGGTGAAAAAGCTAGTTCTATAAGTTTCTATATACAACATGTGCAGGGGAAACAATTAATCTAGACATTGTGATCACTATACTGATGGGCATCAAAATATTATCTCTGGGTGGCAGGATTATGGGTAATGTCTGATTTATTCTTTGTCCTTTTCTGTGCTAAGCCTTCCACTTTGAGCCTGTATTATTTACTTGTAGTCAGGAAAAAGTGTTTAACATGCAATCTGACAATTCTCCAGAAGTCCTCTCTGGTTTTGCTTCCCCTTGTCCCAAAGAGATGCTCGCAGAGGCAGGAGAAATCCACTGAGCACCTCCTGTAGAGGAACGGCTCCACCATGGTGCCCTGGCAACCTTGCATGTCTCCACACGGGGCTGGAGAGCAAGGCCTCAACTGCGGCTTCTCTGAATCTTGGCAGAATGCCCCGTGATTCTCCCAGAACCTGACAGCATAGCAGGCTCACGAGCAGCTGCTACAAGGCTATTTCCCACTTGCCTTCCTATCTCCCTGGGGGGTGGTCATGGGACCGTTTCTCATCACCTCCCATGTTCTGATGAGGTTTAAGGCTTTCTGCCTTGCTCCACTCAGCGTACATCTGCAGGCTATAAAACTGCCTAGCGGCAGCATAGAATTAACTCCTCAGCAACAGGGTGCCCCATCAGCCCTACTGCAGTCATCTGGTCCATTGTGTTTCAGTGACACCCTGTGGGGCAGAGGATACACTGAGCTGACATCTTTGGCCACTCCGGCTTTTGCTGCCCATGTGAACAAAATACGCTGTCTGAATCCATCAGCCTTGCCCGGACACTTCCTGAGTCACACGGGATCACCCTCACCATCCGCTCAGTGGCTAACCTCCCTTGGGCACCAGCAGTGGCTGGTGGCCTCGCCACGAAGGGGTCTTAACTGGAGAACAGACAGGACCCAGGGGTGCTGCGAACGTGGATGGGAATCAATGACGTTTTTATTTTTCCTAACTTCTACCTGAAATCTAGCATGTCTTTCAATGATACAATGTAGGCAACAAACCATAGTGGTATATGTAACGTCAGTGACTTCATCACCGGTTAGAAATCACAAGATATTTTCATATCATATTACACTATGGCAGAAATACTGAAATACTGTGTTCACCACTACTTTGAAATTATGTTAATTATTAATAAATGTACCTTATTAATACATTCGTAAAGTGGTATACATGTTTTTATACCATAACTTTGCTTTAAAAATATTTTGACAACTTTATTTCAGTCTTACTGGTTTTCTTTGTCATCTTGTATATTAAGTTTTATCCAAATATTCTTCTCTATAGTCTGGTAACATGGCTACTTGGCTGTGTGTCTTTGACCAAATAACTTCTCAGGCTCTCAGTTTCCTTGTCCTTGAAATGAAGGGGTCAGCTGTTAGATGATCTCTGAGAGATCCGCCAGCCGCCTCCGTTACACCAGAGCTGAGGACTTACAGGAGGACAACTGGAACTGGGCGTTTGTATTAACGCTTCTTAACTTGTTATCTTGGCCTTCATAATATTATAGGGAGCTTCCAGGAATCTGTCTAGCAAATATGCAAACATTTATCTACAAACAGGCTTCCAGTGCAAAACTAGACACAACCTAAACACTAAACGATCAAAGATTAAGTGGATTAAAATAAATTCATATGACGGAACAGTGACAGCCATTAGAATGATGTAGAACAAGAACATGGAAGAGCATCATGCTGTGCCGTGAAGTCCCAGAACAAAAGGTGTTTGTGATACTTGAAGACCAGTATGATTCTATTTTTATAAAAACATATGGAGGGGCGCCTTGGTGGCTCAGTCTGTTAAGCATCTGACTCTTGATTTCAGCTCAGGTCATGATCTCATGGTTCATGGGATCCAGCCCTGCGTTGGGCTCTGTGCTGACAGCATGGAGTCTGTTTGGGATTCTCTCTTTCTCTCTCTCTCTCTCTCTCTTTCTCTGCCCCCTCCCAGACTCAAGGTAAATAAATTAACTTAAAAACAACCATATGGAAATATATGCATAGGAGAAAAAAGTAATATAATCCAACATGATAATATTGGTTATCCTTAAATGGTGGGGTTATGGTGATTTTTATCTCTTTGTGCTTTTCTCTATTTTCCAAAATTTCTATAACTTCCACATAAATTATAGAAATATATGTTTACATATACACATGCATGTATAAACACATACATACATACAATAAAACCTCGGATTGAGAGTAACTTGTTCTGCTAGGGTTCCACAAGCCTAGCAAACATTTCTAATAAATTTTAACTTGACAAGCGATGTCTTGTAATACATGTAGTACGTAAGCCGGATGTCACATGATCACAACTGAGCCAGTGGTTCTTGAAATTTGCTTTCATATACGAGTGCTTTTGGATTAGAAGCATGTTTCCAGAATGAATTTTGCTCGCAAACCAAGGCTTTCCTGCATATGACTATAATAAAAAACAGCCAATGCTGTCAATATGGTGTCGCGGGGGAACATTACACAAAGTGACAGTGGCAGGTCCACCGGTTTGGGCTCACTTTCCATGGCCCACCTTTCTATGTGGCAGGCACCAGGGCACAGGGACAGTGGGCCCCTGACCATGTGCACTCCTCCTTACTAAGATGAGCACCTGTCTCCTGAGCCAAGGCTGAGAGCGCGTGGGCCTGCCTCCGACAGCCCCTCCCCAGCGGCCCTAACATTCCCCAGGCCACAGGAGTGGGGCAGGCTCTGGGGCGGTGGGGGGGTGGGGAGCTGCTAATACCTGCAGGCTGGTGGCTTCCTCGGCCCACCAGGCTTCAAACTCCTTCTGCAACTTCACCTTGGCTTTGTCCATGAGCAGCTGCAAGTGCTCGATCTCCACCTTCAGGGCCTTCAGGCGTGTGAACATCATTTTATACCTACAGTGGAATCAGGGAAGAGCCTCGACAGTCCCTGGCGGGAGGAAGGGCTGCCCACGGAGTGTTGCTGCAGGGCCTGAGCCTGAGGATCTGGCGGTGCCGCTCTGGTGCCAGGAGCCAGGACCCAGAGGAGCCCACGGAGGCCGGGGCCCAGGGCCAGGGCTTGAGTCCATCAGAGAGAAGCACAGCCAGGTGTTTTTGTCCAGCGGGCCCACGGGCTCTGTGCATGAGATGAATACCCCCTCCTTCCAGAAGGATATCTACCATTACTGAGCACTTACTAAGGGGCAGGCATTCCTCTAGGCACTCGACATATAAACTCATTCAGACCTCGTCTTGGTCCCATGAAGAAGATGCTCCACTTTACAGATTTGGAACCTGAGGCAAGGAGAGGTTACATAACTTGCTCTGTGGCAGGGGGCTAATAAACAGAGGGGCCAGGATTTGAATCCAGGCCATCTGGCTCTGGAAACCACAGTCTCAACCACCACACTCTTGCGCTGGTTCACCTTCAGGTTGAAGTGTGAAAGTTACAATACATTCGTCACTGCGTATATAAGTTTGGGGCATGCGACAACGAATCAGAAGTTGTCCAACAGGAAATAGCCCAACTGCCAACACATCTTGGCTCCCGAGATGACCCTGAGGCAGGAAATGTGGACCAAGGGGGCAACACAGAGTGGAGTAAAGCCACCAGGAGAGTGGGTTGGGAAGAAACTGGGAAAAATAAACAGAGTGAGGGAGAAAGAGGATAACCCAGGGGCAAATCCACACTGGCAGGTGTGGGAGGGCAGCACAAGGCTTTCGGGAGGGAGGATGCTGGCAGGACACACAGTGCAGTCATGAGGAGTAGTCTGGGGGCTCAGAGTGGGGCTTTGTCCTCCCCAAGTCTCGGGTGGCAGGGATGTGTCGGGGGTGGGGAGGCCAGAGTGACCGGGTTTGCTCAGGGTACGTGCCCAGCTAGCCCAAGGGTAGCATGTCATAATGACACCATAGGCTCCTCGAGGGCTGGGAAGGTGCCTTGTTTGCTCTCCCCAGGGCCTCCCCATGGCAGGGAGGAGAGAGCAAACATTTGTCGAACGTGTAAAGGAATGCATGCATGAACTACAACGTTGGACTGGAGTGTTGCATGACATTCTGTGGCCATGCTAAGTATCAGTGACGGCCACGAGTCTGTTGATGCTGGAGGTTCCTTCCTCTGTTAGTGAGATCATTTTGGTACCCGAAATGGCTGCAAGAGGGTGTGATGTTCTCAGGACGCCCCGCAGATAAGGAGCCTCAGGAGGAAAGAGGGGTAGATTGGCCTGCGGAAGACCTCCGTGGTCATACTTCCTGACTCCCCTAGATGGCAGCAGCAGATAAGACTAGTGAGCTGCATGCAGTCTGGGACCTCAGGCTGGTCAAGGTGCCAAGTCAACCTCTCTACTGGCTCCAGGGCCGAGCTAGGCCTTCTGCTCCCGATTCCAACCTCATCCTGCCTGTGGTTTCTGCATCCCGCATCTGTCTGTTCAAAGGCAGCACTCCCTCCAGCTATGTGAGGACTCAACTACTGGACCCACTTCCCAGAGCAGCTCCAGACCTGGGCTGGGGAGTAGCCACTCTGCCTGGCCCCAGGCAGCACATGGGTCGTCCCCAAGAGCTTTAGGAGGCTGGGGTCAGGGTGTGTGGGGGTGAAAAAGTGGGTACCTTATCTTTTCTTCCTCCAGTTGTGATCGAAGCTTTTCTTCCAGCAAGTCTGGCATAGAAGGCATGGCTACGTTTTCTGAGATGCCTGTGGAAGAGAGATGCCAATGGGTTACTCCAACAAGGAAGAAATGTAAAAGGAGGAGTGTGATATTTAGGGCAGAGGACAAAGTAAAGTGCATCTCAAGGTGAAAGCACCTCTGTGAGTACTTTCTGGGGCCTTTGGATGGGAGTCTGCTGCAGCCCCCTCCTTTCAATGGCAATATCTGCTTGGCGAAAGCCTCGGAGGAGAGGTTTCCATGACTATTTCGGCTGTCCCTCCCACAGTCCAACATCTGTCACTGGAAGACAATTGGGCCTTACATTGCTACTAATCCTTTTACTGTTGAGTTCACTTGTTTCCTCTTGAATCCCCAGGGAAGATGCAAAATAGCATTTTCCCATCCTCTGCTAGAGAGCCCCTCAGAAACCAAGAAGACATCACTAAACTGTCTCACATCTGTCACATCTGTCTTCACACCAATTGAGGTGCTGAGGATCTCATAGCCTCAAATCATGTCCCTTGTGTTGGATTTCCCTCCAAAGCCAAGGTTCCCAAGCCTGATTAGCCCAAGCAGTGCTGACATGCTGCCAGAGCTGAGAACAGGCTTGGATGCCCTGCCCATGAGCCGGGGCAACCGGACCCGACCAAGGTCTTGGTGACGGTTGTGTTCCTATGCATGCCGACCACTGCTACAGAGTTGCCCGTTCTGGCTAGTGTGCTCCTCTGGAGCCCGGCCTCTTCTAGCCTGGTGGGTGGGGTCTGTTCACCCTCCCAGGGGTCTTTGCGGCTGCTCTGTACTTCGTAGCCTCACGGAAGGTGTCTTGGAAGTCGGACCGCCCTGCTTCTTACTCCACGTAGGGGAGAATCTATTTTGGGCTGGGTGCTTTCTGGACATGATCAGACTGAATCCTTCTAATTTTTTTTAAATGTTTATTTTTGAGAGACAGAGAGAGACAGAGTGCGAGCGGGAGAGGGGCAGAGAGAGAGAGAAAGACTCACACACAGAGTCTGAAGCAGGCTCCAGGCTCTGAGCTGTCAGCACAGAGCCCGACGCGGGGCTCGAAACCATGAACTGTGAGATCATGACCCCGAGCCAAAGTCAGACGCTCAATCGACTGAGCCATCCAGGCGCTCCAGACTGAATCCTTCTAGTACTCACTTGAAGCATTATTGCTTCCATTTTGCAGAGAGAAGGGCACAGAGGTTCAAAGAGGTTGACTTGGCCAGGCTAACTTCAGGAACCTGGATCCAAATCCGGTTTTGTTTGTTTGGAAGGGCCGTGGATTCAGAAATTCCTCCTGTTAACATTTCTGACACATGGTCATCTGCTTTCTGCCCAAATACTTCCGGTGGTGGGGAGCTCACCGCTTTGCACGGTAACCCATTTCATTGTGCACAGCTCTGTTTCCTCTTACTTTGAGCTGAGACCTACCCCTCTAACTTCCTTTTCCCCCTACTTTGGATCTTTGGAGCAGCATAGCACGTCTCCCTTCTTAATTTGATGGTTCTTTAGAGATTTTAACAACAGCAACAACAACAACATTACGTAAAAACCATGTATCGGGAGCTTTATTCACAGGCGGACTCTGCCCGGTTCCCTCACCTAAGGACTCAGTGAGACGGTTGCTTTCTAACTATTCTTAAGGATCACAGTCTAAATCTGGACATAATCCTCTAGATACATCTGAAAGGGACATGGTACAGAATGGCCCTCCAAGCTGTTAAAAATGCACATTCTATATTTCTATAGCAGGTAAATTACTAACAGTGACCATTTATCGAATGCCTGCTTTATGCTAAGTGCTGCCAAGTCCTCTCCGGCACTGGGCTGGTGCCCTGCTCACCTTATTATGAATTCTCAACATAACCAGGAGGGTCTTACCGTCTCATTTCAGTTAGATTCTGAGGCTCAGAGAGGGCTGTGAGTAACCCAAAGTCACACAGCTACCAAGAAGCAGAGATGGGATCCGAACTCAAATTTTTCTGGTTCTCAAGAGCTGAATGCTTACATCAGGCAGCCTCCCCAGCACCGTTTTTGTTCTTCAGCAGCTCTGTCATTGTCATGGCCATGTCAATTTGTCACCGGCCTCTATTAAGCTTGTGGTTAAAGACTCATATTTTTTGTGAGTAGTTGTCAAAACACCTCCTATTTCAGTGTGACTGTCCTTTTGATCCTAAACGCAACACTTCCCATCTATTGGGGGTTTAGCCTTCTGAGAGGTCCTCATTCCGCCGTGCCTTTATTCTTTCCCTTTTGGCTGCCTTTTATGTCACTATCTAACTCCTTGATAAATATGCTAAGCAGATCAGGAGTCTGTCCTTTATCTTCCAGGCACCTGATACTCCCTCTCCCTTGTGTCAGGTGACAACGGTCTCTTGTAAACCCACCGGACAAGTGTCTTACTCCATCACCTAAACACAGGAGACACAGATACCATTAGGCTCGCCAACTGAAGACGACCTATCACCCCTACTGGTGCAGTGCCCTCCAGCCCTGAGGAGCTGGCTGCCCGTTCCCGCGTTGGCCACGCTCCCCCAGGCAGAGGCCCGGAAGCCCCTGGAGGGCGGGGATTGGTCCCTCTGTTCTTTGTATCTCCCCTGTGCTTTGTTTAGGCTCCGCCTGTAGCACACACTCAATGCCATACGTGTGTACCAGCCCTTGCCCTCTGAAAAACGTCAGATGTGATCAACTGAAGATAGTATCTTCCCATCACACTGTTAACGGTAGGACTTGAAATGGACAGAACGTTTTGTCGTCTCGTAACAGCTTCAGAAATGAGCAAATATATCTTCCAGCCTGTCGAAAAAGAAGAGCTGTGAATCTTCTTCCTCCTTTCAACACTTTTTGGCTCCACACCAAGGAAACCCCTGAGAAAATCCGTGAAGACCCTCCTCTATAGTGGCGGGCTGGGCAGCCTTCAGCCGTACTCCGTGAGAGGTCTCTGGAGGCGGGTGAAGGCAGGGCTACTGGATCCACCCAGGGGCGTCTCACCCAGCCTGGTGGAGGCCAAGAGGACTTGGTCTCCCATATAAAGGCTATGGCTGCCCTGGCATGAATGCAGGGCCCATCTGCAGGAGAGGGCTCTCGCCTCGCCCCGTTGCTGGCTGTTTTTTCCCTGGGCATCTCGCAGACTCCCGTGGCAGATCAGTGGCAGGTGCCCTGGAGGTGTGTGGGTGTCCGGGAGCCTGGGGCAAGGAGACCATTACTCTGAAAGCAGCTGACAGACACAAAGATGGGAGACGATGTCAGCTACCATTTGCGGGGCAAGCACTTGGTTCTATTCTCTGTGCTGCTTCATTTATTTCTGTCATTCTAGCTAGCAGATATTATCACCTGTGTTTTTCAGACAAGGAGACCAAGGCTTGTGTGACCAGGTAGCGTGCACAATGCCATAAAGCTACCAGATAGAAAAGGCAGCTTCGAATCCATGGCCGGTCATTCATTCGCTGATGGAACCAATGAGCTTTCCCCATTCAAGGGGCAGTCTTCTGGGGAAGGTGGACATTAAACCAACCCAAAATTGAGTTGATATAATGCCAGGGGCTGAAGGGCACCTTGAGGAGAGAAAGCTGGATAAAGAGGTGGAGGGCTGCTATGTTAGGTAGAGTGGCCGGGAAGCTGTCTCTGAGGAGGCAGCAGAGACCTGAATGAAGGGAGGGAACGAGCATGCAGAAATCAGGACAGAGAGTACAGCGGCGAGTGCCAAGGGCCTGAGGTACATCTGCAGGGTACTTCTGAGGAAGGGCGAGAAGGCCAGTGTGTCTGGCCAAGTTGGTAAGGCAGAGTGGTGGGAACTGAGGCCAGATGGTGTAGGACCTTGTGGGCCACGCTAAGGACCTTAGCTTTGAGAGAGACAGAGCCTGGAGCCTTTTGAGGAGAGAAATAGCTTGATCTATTCCTTTGATAGCTAAGTTTAGCAGTGTTTTGCTGATCGAGACAAAGCTGTTCCCAACTAAAGAATGGTTCATGTGAGTTGGCGCCAGGATGCTGTAAGCCTATTGAAAGGATGTGGGAAAGAAAGCTGGGGCAAGGGACCCCAGGGCAGCCAGAACGAGGGCACAACATATCCCCAAGACACAAACTGTCCACGTTGTCATGGCAACCAGTGGGCTCTTGCCAAAGGTGATGCCTGCTTAGTGAAATGCATTGTAACCCCACCAGGAGACAGCCCCTGGCTGCTTCTGATGCTTCCTGAGGTTGGGCTTATCAGTCTTCCCCGAAGAGAAAGGGGTGCTGGGAACTGAAAGCAAAGGGAACAAAAGCGGCTGAACAAGAACAGAGGAAGAGGGCTTAACTGAAGGCCATTCGGGCTTTGTAGGTCTCTGTGCCCACTGGGACTGTGGCCAGGGACAGAGCCTCCAGTCACCTGACAGGAGGCCCAGGGGGCCCTCCTTTCAAGCACAGGATTCTGGCTGCGACAGGAGCACAGGGGGTCACAGCCCGGAGTGGCCTCTGAGGTGACACTGTGAATTGGCTCGAGCAGCCGGTTCCAAAGCAATACAAAGGCAAGAAAGAAGGGTTTTATTCCAGCAGCCGTAGATCTGAATGTCACACGAGCAGGAAGCCCTGAGTGGTCAGATAGTATCTGAAACTTCAAACGGGGTACCCACAGTCCCAGGCTGACCCCACCTCTGAAGTGGCAGTGTGTTCAGGGGTTAGCAGTCCAGGGCAAGAGGGGCCCTTTCTGGGAAGGCTGGCCTCCTGTGGGCCCCTCCTGCCTGGCAGGATTTGGGGGCACTGAAAAGATCATTGTAACTCCTCTTCCTGCTTCCCTATACCCTCCTCTCAAACACACACACACACGCACACACACACCCCAAAACTCCTATTTGTTATTCAGTGTCTGAAATGCTCAGAGTCTCATTTCTTTGGTTCAGTGACTCTCTACTGGGTGTGCACACAAGGAGCCAGCCGGTCAAAGCACAGAGGCAACCGGGCCCTGCTCTAGACTGACTTAGAATTTTCCAGTAGGTTCCTTGGTAACTCTGATCTGCTCAGCCCTTGTTAAGAAACACTGCTCAAGATTTTGAGCCCAGGTTCAATACAAGTACTCCATGCAGGAGTTACAAGGAATGAAGACTCTGCAGACGTTTGGATAGGATGGTATATGGGGCTAGCGTGTCCCTTTGCCCCCGTCCACCTTCCAGACTTTTGGGAGCCATAGTGGGGAAAGGGACCCAGGGGTTTGCAGCAAGGAAAACACACTCTTTGTAGGGCTGGGGCTGCCTGAATTTGGCCCTTGTAGGAGGTAGGCAAAATCTGAGTAAAGATATCCACCACCAGGCTGCTCCATGGATCAGGGATTTCCTGTGCCTTATCTTATATAATCTTCACAAGCCCCCACTACAGATGGGGGAAACTGAGCGCTGCCAGGGGAACAAATCTGCCCAGGATCACACTGTTAGTAAGCAGAGCTGGGGTCAGGACTCAGCTCTGTCTCACTTCAAAGCTGGTGCTTTTTTCCTCTGGAAGTGAGTCTGATAATGAAGGAAGCCATGGGGTAGATCATTGAAGTCGGTATTGACTTGTCCTTGGTATTTGAAGGCACTGCCCTTTTCCATGAATGCCTTTCAGATCTGGGGCCGGGGCCGAGAGAAAGCCTCAGCTGCTCCTCGAGTGCTGGCCTGTGAAGACTGCCCTTTACTAACCGAAACCATGGCCTGCAGCCTGTTCCCACTTGGTATTTGCAGCTCGCCTGCTGACTTGTGAGGAGTCTGCGCCTTTCCCAAGTTTAGCAGCCGGAATACCCAGAGCCAGCCTGCTTGTCTCCTTGGTTTTGTCCTAGGAGTCCTAAGGAAGGAAATACTGAAATCTCCAACCAGGCACCAGTGCCAAAAGGGCCCCTGTGGGCCTCTGAAGGCTTCTATAGAGCAAAGGCTACGGGGCCCAACATGGCAGCTGCTGGTCCAGTGCCCTACGTGGGAGGAAGCCATGAGTTATACGGCTCTACCATGGCAGACAATACCTCAGGGCCAGGGAGACATTCCAGCCTGGCCTCCTCAGCTATCCAATAATGATTCACTTGTTGAACACCGACTCTGGGCCTTTGGGGGCTAAACTATCTCATAGAATCACTCAGCCTCACCTGTTTGAGAGGTCAAAGGGTCTATTCTTATGGAGACTGATGGTGTCAGGGGCTCAATTACCACAATGGTCAGCAGCTCAGAGGCAGAGATCCTGGCTTTCCAATCAGACCATTTCCTGTTTAATGGCTCAAATTTATTGTCGGTCGGAGCAATCACACACTGACAGGTGCTCAGTGCCACCATCCATCTTGGTGTTGGTTTTTTAACACCTTCCCTGCCCGTGGCGGGTCAGACTTAAGGGTGTGATGAATGCCCTGCAGACACATGGCTGTGACTGATAATCTCTGGGGCGCACTCACACCCAACAGCCACAGGCCCACAGGCACTGCAGCCGTCTTCCCCCCAGGGAGCCGCCATGCTTCAGTACAATCAGTACCCGTTGGTATGCCTTTTTTGGGGTGCCTGGGTGGCTCAGTCGGGTGAGCGTCTGACTCTTGCTTTTGGCTCAGGTCGTGATCTCACGGGCTCGTGAGTTTAAGTGCTGCATTGGGCTCTGCGCTCAGGATGTGGAGCCTGCTTGGGATTCTATCTCCCTCCCTCTCTCTCTGCCCCTCCCCCACTCACGGGCTCGCATGCTCTCTTTCTCTCTCTCAAAATAAATAGGCGATAAAAAAAAAAGAGAGAGAACTGCTTGGTATGCCTTTTTAGAGCAAAACGCAATCCCAGGCACCCCCGTAGAAGGCTGTCTGCCGTCTCCTCCCACCAGAGTAACCTCCCCTGTTCTACTTTGGGATTCTCTGCCCAAGATCATGCTCCTGGATGGTGGCCTCTCCTTTGTCATTTGCTGCCTCTCTCCCCCCGTGTTCCTTGCGGAGGATGTGGACTGCACAGAGGGTCAGCGTGCTCCAGGGTCCATGTGGACTCACAAGCATACCCCAGGAGCATACTGCAGACACAGGAAAAGACATTTCTAGTGCCATTCCTCGCTTCAGCTCGGCACAGCTTCCCTTCCATGGCCGCTTCTGTTCAAATAGGAACTCTCCTCTCTCTCTGCGGTTCTTTCTGCTGGAGCCCCAGATCCATCTTTGGTTTGCCGTCAGCGTTCTCTGGTTGCAGCCACTCAGAGCCTGGCTCGGCGGCCCTTCCCCCGAGGGTCCAGATGCTGCTCCTGCCGGCTCTCCAGCCCACCGAGGCTCCCTCACTCCTCAGCCAACTCACATTTCGGAACACAGGACTTCTCTCAAAAGCCCGAGTCCCTTGGTGAGTCTGCTGTCTGCCACTCCGGCCTCACTGACTGGCGGTGACCAGAGGCTTCATTCTGAGTGGCTTTTCAGAGGGAAATTAGCAAGAACCTTAGCAAACCTAAAACCCAGTTCCATGTTTGTCACACTGGAACCAGCCAGTCTGGAGTGTTCTCAGGACACTTATGACCTCTCAGGAGGGCAGTTTTTCTCATGCTGGTAAAAGGGAGCATGGGCCTCCCTCCTATAAAAACCCCTAATGATGATGGTTAGTGGCATTTGGTCAATCCTCTTGATTGGCTTATGAGAGACATTTCAGAACTTTTAGGAATTGAATTGAGGATCCTTAATAAAACTGTCTCCCGCCACTTTTGGAAAACTTATCTGCTACTAGCCAATTTGTAAATCAATCTGTTTGTTTCAAAAACATTTATTACATACTAGAGTCAAAAGTGAGTTCTGAGACAGACCACGCAGTAGAGCTGGCATATTTTCAAATATGATGGTAAGCGCTTGCTAGACAACCAAAATACCCCACATCAAGACAAGGGCCAAGGCACCTGGGTGACTCAGTAGGTTAAGCATCTGACTTTGGCTCAGGTCGTGATCTCACGGTTCGTGGGTTCAAGCTCCACGTCAGACTCTCTGTTGTCAGCATGGAGCCTGCTTCAGATCCTCTGTCCCCCTCTCTCCCCCCTCCCCCACTCACATGTGCTCTCTCTCTCTCTCAAAAATAAATACACATTAAAAAAGAAAGAAAGAAAGAAAGAAAGAAAGAAAGAAAGAAAGAAAGAAAGAAAGGGGCCAAAAGAAATGTCTGAAGAGAATTTCTTTAAAGAAAGCTCGCGGTTTGTGTTAAGCCTGCCTTATCGTCTTCACTGGGGGTGATGTGTGTGGAAGACCTTCCCCCTCCCTCAAAGGTCATGAGGAGGTTTGAAGACCACTCAGAAAGCTTGGTAAGAATCCTTAGGAATCTGTGCATGTGTGTGTGGGGGGGTGGTGGTGTCGTGTGTGGGTGTTGTGTGCGCACACATGTGTGTATGTGCACGCAGCAGACAGAAATCTGATTCCCACCAGAGAACTCTCCAGCAGGGCACAGGCTGATGTGCCAGGAGCAAGGCCAGAGAGTTGCTGCTGTGCTGTGGAAACACTGTGGGGTATAAGCTTGGAATAGAGTCCAGTTAAGGCCACCTTAGATCAGTGCTGTGGCTGGTAAATGTTTAACAAGTTCGCTGGGAGAAAAAAAAAAAAGTCCTACAGTGTCGCAGCACTTGTGAATTTTTGTGGTGCAACGACTCCCATCATGGCAGATTTCAGGCTACCAGCGTGACGTTCCTGCATGTGGATTTGGGAAGAGATGCACACGGTGAGTTCTCGTGAGCCACTTCGAGCTGGTTCCAGCACGTCACTTACACCCTTCAGCACACACTTAAAACTCACATCCTTTTTGGTGGGGCCACCCAGAGGGGTGATGGCATAAGTAGAAAGAAGCCTGGCGGTGGACTACAGGATGCATAGGGGCTGAGCCCTGCACCTATCTCTTTCGCTCCCCTAAATCCCCCCTCCACCATCTACTCTTCTGCCACTCCCTGCCTCTGCCGTCCCCCCCCACCCTGCGGCTGCTGCTGGAACAATGGGATTCCTACCCCTTGCCTTCTGGCTGGGCTCAGACAATGGTGACCATGGACAAGTGACTGGAGGGGTCGGAGGAGAGAGAGGTTGAGGTATTTATTCCCTCAGATGTTGCTGCAGGTGCCATGAACTGGATGCGTTGCTTGACTGAAGGTCATAGCTCCTATCAGAAGGACTGAGCCCTTCTGCACAGCCCTTTCTGTCTTCAGGTTCTAGGAAGTGCTCACTCTTCTTGCTCCCTCAGGTCTAGGGGCAGCAATGCTTCCTGCCCTGCTGTTGTTACAACCTCTGCGTTTCTCTGCCCTCTGCTAACACCTTTGCCAATAGGCTTTTCTTCAACGGTCTTTCTAATGCCTGACTTGATTATTAACTTGAATAACCTGCTTCGTGTTTGGATCCTGACCAATAAAGGCTCAAAGTGTGTAAGTAATTGTCCAAATAAGGTAGCTTGCATCAGGTCAAAGGACCTCCAGGGACCCATAAAAGTACCCCAAGTGAGGAAGAGCCAGCTTGGAACATCTGTCAGGCCCAGAGAGCACAAAGCCACGTTACAAAGTACCAGTCAAGTGAGATCTTTACCAACTGCCTTTCCTCCTTCTAACTCCCTCTTAGAGTCTTGGGAAATCGAGCTTAGCAGGCTGAGGGAGGAAGTGACATAGAAAGAGAAGGGGCTGAGTGCATTCCCTTTCCCCCTGGCTGTTGGTCTTAGCTGGGGAAAAGGAGAGACGTCTTAGCTTTGAGTGAAATTTGAACTGTTGAGGTGGTAGTTACAGTATAAAATGACTAATGTTTTTTGGTTCTTGTTTGTTTTGTTTGTAATTAACAATGAATGAGCAACTGAGTTACTGGGCTGTCCAACTTCCATCCAGCACGGAGGCAGAACTGTCCCTACCAAGGGGACTGAAAGAGATGGTGGAAGAACAACAAGAGGTGGTCTTATGAGTGCCTCCCCTGCATTGCTCAGCGTGTCAGGCACACTGACTGGTCTTTAGCTATTAAGCCCCTCCTAGAGGATACAAGCGCCTGGAGAAGGAAATGAGAAGTGGTAAATTCTCTGTTCTCATCTTTAAGCAAAACGATCCCGACACAAACAGTAGTGAGGAAATTAAGGTTAATCAGAATCGCATCCGGATTTGTGTTTTACTACCACTTCTATCACAGGGATTCCACTGAACAATAAATTTTGTTTGATCTCTGATTCCTTGGAATCTAAGCCTTCATTGAGTTCTGGAAGTTATTATAAACCATTTCAAAAAAGTTCAGAGAGTGATACAAATAACACCCACATATCGCATCTGTATTTGGAAAAATCTAGATAGTGTGCCACAGTTGTTCCGGTGTGTGTGTGTGTGTGTGTGTGTGTGTGTGTGTGTGTGTTTGAATGAGAACATTGCGATGTCAGGGGAGTGGTGAGTGCCTCCTTAGGGCCCTCTCCAATCCACTACCACCCCCCCACCCCAAAGATAACACTGTCCTGTTGGTGGTGCACACATTCCCTTCCTGCTGCACATTCTCACCCTGCATTTCTAACGTCCCTTAAAATTACTTCATTACTTAGCTATTTCTTGACCTAAGAGGAGGTTGCAAAGATGTTCTGTTTGTAAGTATTTGTTGGACTATGTATTTGTACATATGTTTTATGCATTTTTCTGTTCTTAGGCCATCTTTTTAAAGTTTAATTGGCTATTTAGAGAGAGAGAGAGAGACAGAGAAACAGAGAGGGAGTGAGAGAGGGAGGTGAAGAGACAGAGGGAGAGAGAGAGAAATCCCAAGCAGGCTCTGAGCTGTCAGAGAAGAGCCTGACTCAGGGCTCCAACTCATGAACCGTGAGATCATAACCTGAGCTGAGATCAAGAGTTGGATGCTTAACCGACTGAGCTACCCAGGTGCTCCTCTACTTATGTTATCTTTCACCATAACACAAGGCTCCCATTCCTCTCCCCTGATACACAATGATGACCATTTTGGAATTTACATGAATGGTATCATTCCACATATATCCTTCTGCAATTGTCTTTCTTGCAATCATCGTGTTTTGGGGACTTATTCACATTGCTACAAGGAGTTCTAGTTTATTCATTTTTAATTCTCAATGGTGTTCCATTATATGAATATGAATTATATGAATATGTCATATGGATATATCATACAATATGAGTATATCATAGCTATAGCTCATTTCTCTACCTGCCTACTAGGGAACCTTTGGGTTATCTTCTGTTTTTGTTTTTGTTTATTTGTTTGGCTGTTTGCTGTGATAAGAACAATGCTGGTTTCCTGTTGGTAGGTCTTTCTCAAACTCATCATCAACTTCTTTGGGGAAATGAGCTTTTGGGGCAATGAGTCTTATCTAGCTCCATTATGTAACAGAATTGTTCCTGGGGAACACTAAGACCTTCCCTGGGCTGGACTCACCAAGCACAAGTGGTGATTTTTATCACTTGCAAGGGGCCAGCCACAATACATTTTAGCCTAGCAGATGACATCAAGAGGCTAGAATTTTGTCTTCTATTTATTTGACTGTTTATATGTTCATATATTTTATATGTTTATTATGTTATATATATATGTATATTATGTATATATATGTATACATATATATGTATATTATGTTTATTATGTTATATATATATATGTTATATATGTTTGTTATATATCCTATGTTTGTATATTATTGTCTATGTTTGTTTATGTCCCCCCCCCCAATTCATATGTTGAAATCAAATCCCCAGTGTGATGGTATTTAGAGGTGAGGCCTTTGGAAGGTAATCAGGTCACAGGGTGGAATCCTCATGAAGGGGATTAGTGCCCTTATAAGAAGAGGTCAGAGAGCTAGCTTACTCCTTTTCTCCTGTGTGAGGACACAATGAGAAGCTGGAAGTCTATGATCCAGAGGAAGATCGAGAACCATCTGGTCCTCACCAGAACCATCATGCTGTCACCCTAATCTCCAGTGTCCAGCCTCTGGAACTGTGAAAAAATTAATTTCTGTTGTTTATCACTCAGCCAGTCTATGGTACTTTTGTTATAGCAGCCCCAGCTGACTAAGACATTGGTCAAATGCCTAATGCATTCAAAGTAGCATACATGGTTCCTGCACATTTGCATGATGAATAAAATGGCCCTGGCAACTGGATCATCCTTCATCACTGCTCAGTGGGAGAGACAGAGACTGTATCTTTGCAAGGTTAAGTGATTAATGCTGCCTGTGAGCACAAGCGGGTAGAGAGACGTGGTGAATGCGGAAATGTGGTGACCTCCACCAGTTAGGTCAACTGGTGCTGTTGGCCCGGAACTGTGTAGGTTCTGTGGCAGGGGGCTGTGTCCGCTGCCTGGGCGTCTGGTTGTGTGGTTCCTGGCACTCAAACTCAGGGGCCATGATGATCTGCTGAGCATCTATGCTGTCCTTGGCTCCATCACTTACATGCCTCACTTAGGTACTCACACCCTGGGGAGTAGATGTTCTTCTCTCATGGACAAGGAAATGGCAATTCAGGAAGGTAAATGGACCAAGGTCACGTGACTAGCAAATGGTAGAGGCATGATTCAAGCAGGGCCCTCCTGATTCCAAGGTGAGTGTTCTTTTTACTAAACCACAACTGCAGTTCAAGGCTGATGCCCAGAGCCTCCTTCTGTTCTCCAGAATCGCTAGCAAGGCAGTCTGGAACTACCCAGAGGGAGTAGAGCCTTGGCAATTGGGAACTTGGCAAGGAAATGGTGTGGGGACTCCTCACTCCCAGCCTCCATCTTGAGTTTGGGAATCTGGCCACGTTTGGCTTCATGTCATAGAAGCTGGCCCTATATTCACAAGCAACTGTGGATGGAATCGACTCAGGTGGTGAGACTTTACCACTGGTCTCACAGAGCCACCTGAGTTCTTCTGGAACCAACTGAGATGCCATCTCAGCTTTGGGGGCAGCTGCTTCCTTTACATTCTGCCTTCCTCCAGGGGTCACATTTTGATCATTCCTTTCTGAGAAGATGAAATCACCTCTAATCCAAGCCCTCATGCGTCCCCTCACCAAGGCTAATGTTTCCGACACGTCTTAAGGAAGTCTGTATTCACAAAGAGGTAAAATCGTGGCACCTGAGGGCTGAGGTGTGTTAGATTCATTTGTTCATTCAACAGGCAACCAGTGAATGCCGGCTCCACTTCAGGATGTGCTGGGCACAGGATGTCACTTGTTTCCAACTGCCTCATTTTATAGATGTTGGAACTCAGGCACAGAGCAAACGTCTATGGAGGACTCACTATGCACCAACCACCATGCTCGGTGCTAGAGAAATCAAGATCCTCTGTCCAGGAGGGGAAGTGGATGAAAGACTGAATAATGATCACACAGTGTGATAAGTCCTCTCCTAGAGGTATAAGCAGAGTCCTGTGGGAGTCCAGAGGAAACGGAGGTAGCTCTGGGGAGGGAAGCTGGGAATCTGCCTCTGCAAATGTCTTAAACAGGGTCATAAGATCTGAAAGAAGATGTGTTACAAAACTGCAGATCATTTTCTTCAAACAAAGGCTTAATGACAAAAAGAGAAACAGAAGTTGCCTCGGTTGAATCAGGGTGGGCAAAAATCCTGGGGCCTTGCCGCTGGCACTCCCTAAGAACACCCGGGCCCCAGAGCACCCACTGTGAAAGCTGCTGAGATAGATAATGCAGGAAGGTCCCCTCCAGTTCTGTCTCAGTCAGTGGCTCCTCTCCACAGCCTGCACTTCCTGGTTGCACATACCGTCTGGGTCAGACTAGGTGCTCAGTGAAGTCTGATCAATAAAGAGATGATGCTCCGGCCTTTTGCTTTCTCTCAGGCTTATCATCCCCAGCAGCAGAATTCCACAAAGCATTTCAAGATTCAGTCTTCAAAAAACAGTTTTACGCCAAAGGGGAGAAAGTGACAATGGCAGAGGCCTCTGTTTGGAAAGCAGCAGGCCACTGCAGGAATTCTGCTTGGGAGAAGAGAACTCGGCAGCGGACTCTAAGCTAGAACAAGGCAGTAGACTAGGCAGCCTGTGGCCTCAGTGCCTCTCCCAACCCTCCTCAAGGCCCCTGCTGGGCACTGAGAGCTGTCCCTGCCCCACTCTCAGGGTCAGGTAGTGCATACCACCCAGTGGCAATCAAGGGCCCATGTGACACTGCAGCCACAATAGACTGTTCTCAGGGGCTTTTGTTCAAAGGATCTCTGCTGCTAGGGTGGGGAGAGGGATGGGGCCAGGGAGAGAAGGGGAGGACTACTATTCAAGAGGCTAGTATCTGGTGGGGGGTGGGATCTCAGATGCCACTTGGAACCTGCCAATGTCATATTCATTCATTTTTATTTATTAATGATTATTATTTCTATCATCTGTGACAGTATATGAAAAACGTGCCTACAAATAGAGGCAATGGAATGTTCCGGTAGGTCAAGGGATAAATGGAGAGAAAGGTGTGGTGTCAGCCAACACGGATAGCTTGTGTTGGGCGTATCTGTGAGCTCCTCAAGGGCAGCGATGTCCCCACCTCCATCTACCACAGGTAAGATAATTGACTGACCACCTACCCACAAGGGGCCAGGCCAGTCTGCATAGCTTGTGATCAGCGTGCAGCTCCCCAGGGCAGCGCTGTATCTAAGTGGGCAATGTCTGCAGCAGATTTCCTCAGAGACAGCCGTTCAGGCCCTTCCTGAACTTGGGCTGGAAGCGTGCGTCCCCAGAGGGCCAGTCAAGTGCAGGGCAAGGTGGGCAAGAGGAATGGGGCTGGGGCGGTACAGATTATTTACTCCTAGGTCAGTTAGAAATGCTGAGGAATTGGAATGAATGTCTGCCTGGGGCTTCCTTTTCCTTAAAGGCCTCTTTGACCAAAACTTCCTTGTTCAAAAATATTCAGTGGCTCAACTGCCTGTAAGATAAATGCTCAGATTCAAGGCTCTCAGTGAACTGGCCCAACTCACCATTTTAGACTTTCCCTTGACTACTTCAAATCACTCCCCGACAAAGTCCTCTCCCTCCACCCTCCACACACAAAACAAACACATACCACGCACACACACACACACACACACACACACACACACACATCGCTCCCGCCCCCCCCATTTCACATACATCCCACACTCAAACCCTACATACACCACCTCCTACACACACACCACATACACACACACACCCCACATCCCACACCCCCCCACACATACCCCCACATCCCCACCGCCCACATATACCACACACACACATACCCACACACACAACCCACATACACCACCTCCTACAACACACACCACATATATATACCCCATACACACACACACACACACACACACACACACACACACACACATCAACCCCCACATACACCCCCCCACACATACCACATACTCATACCACACACACAGTATACACAAACCTCCACATACACCCCCTCCCCCACACACAACCTCCACAGAACAACTACCTCCACACTCTTCTCTTGAGTTCTCTGAGGTTCTGAATCCTGCCCATTCCTCATGGTTCAGCCCAGGCCCGTAGCCTTGGTGACAACTGCCAGGGGCCACTTCCTCTGCTGAGTCCCCAAAGCTCTCATGGCCTGTCCCTCTCATCTGACGCATGTCACCTACTGGTAGTGCCACATGTCTTTCAAATTTTAATCACAGGCATTTGGTAGAGTTTCGATGGCGAGCAGAACGAGAGCCTGGCACTGACCCCATATTGCTCAAGAGAGACACTTCAGAGAGAAGCCACAGCCCATGTTGCTGGGGCTGGCTTCGCCTGGTTTTATTCCTGCTCTGTGCAACCATCAGAGAGCAGAGTACCTGGAGCAGATTATCTCGGCCGCTCACAGAAACGTTTTCAATGACTTATGCTTTAATGTCAGGCCTCCTGCTCTAACAGAGGGTCGATATAAGAATCATCTGCTTGAACAACATTTCGGTATCTTTTGTAAAACTGCAGTTGAAGAATGTCGTTCACCGTGTCACTCAGTGTCCTTTAATAAGGGTCTGCACAATAAATTCTGGTTTGTGTTTAGTTCCAAAAGAAATTCTATTTCTGCAGATAAATTAGTCCGCTTCCTGTTGTTGGAAAATGAAACCTATGTGGCTCTGGGTGCTTCTCATTTTGCTCAGTGGCTAGATAAGACAGGGTCAAATTTATTGCCTCTGTATAGTAATAGGCTCAGCCGTGGGGTCCAAAAGCACTTACTCCTTCTACTTCTTTTAAATGGACTGATTTTATTTTATGCTCAGATGTCTCATTATACTTTTGCAAGATGTGTGAGTCTGGAAGTCATCTGGGGAGGTATTGATTTGGCCTATTTATTGCCCGTGCTGGCTGCTAGGGGTACAAAGATTCATTTGACTGCACCCAGCTTTCCAGGAGCTCACATTTCAGCGTGGAGAATATAGCTATGGAAATACACATTCTAAGACAAGGTGTGTGAGGATGGGGGACAAACAAGGCTTGGGGAGAAGGGGCCAGGCGAGGCTTCATGGAGGAGGCCAAGGTTGAATTGGTTTGGGGTACAGAGAATAGGATAATATATGTATCTAAATCTGAAATTAGAGAAAGAGTTACCTTTTCATGTATTTCCCCTTTACACTGGCTGGAGTAGAAACCCTTTGAAGGCAGGCATCAGATCTTGGTCCCTCTGTGAACTCCACGATGCCCTGAACAGGGCATTTGTGTCCCTTAGCTGAGCAAAGTAAGGCAGGTTCACTTATCCCCTTTGGGATTTAACTGTAAGGTGAGGGTAATAGCAGTATCTCCCTCATGGGGATTTTAGGAGCATTAAAGAAGAGACTACACGCAGAGAGCTTAGACCCATGCCAGGCACAGGCTAAGTTCTAAAGAAATGTTTGCCGACCAGCCTCATCTGCATGACCAGCAATAGTATACCATTCAGGGTGGCAAGTACAATAAGGAGGGAAAACTGCACATAACTAAATTCTGCAAAGCACTCTCAACTAGCTGAATCTAGTTCAATTAATATCATTTCCAAATGATGCCCAATTAAAAATAGCACTGGGTGGCTCAGTCAGTTAATCGTCTGATTCTTGAATTGGGCTCAGGTCATAATCTCACGGTTTGTGGGTTCGAGCCCCACATTGGCCTCTCCGCGGACAGTGCAGAGCCTGCTTGGGATTTCTCTGTCCCTCTCTCTCTGCCCCTCCCCAACTCACGCTTTCTCTCTGTCTCTCTCTCAAAATAAATAAATGTAAAAAAAAAAAGCCTTTATTATTTATTTTTTATTTTATTTATTTTTAAATTTTTTAATGTTTATTTATTTTTAGAGACAGAGAGAGAGAGAGAGAGAGAGAGAGAGAGAGAGAGAGAGCATGAGCAGGAGAAGGGAAGAGAGAAAGGGAGACACAGACTCTGAAGCGGGTTCCAGGCTCTGAGCTGTCAGCACACAGCCCTACGTGGGGCTCAAACTCACAAACCGTGAGATCGTGACCTGAGCTGAAGTCAGACGCTTAACCTACTGAGCCACCCAGGTGCCCCCCCAAAAAACTTTTAAAAAATAGCATTGTTTTCTTGTTTCCTGAAATGGTGTAAGCAGTAGGCCCTCCTTTAAGTTGGGAGGAACATTTATTTGTTGATCATATTCATAGAACTGGTCACTGCTGTTTCTCTTAAAGGACCCAAGCTCTGGCTGTTGTTACATCAAGAGGCCCCCTCGGCCAATGCCTCCCTTGCCCCACGTCTGTCTTCCCTGTTTTCCCTGTCCACTCACTTTCAAAAGGACCAGGGTTCATCAGGTAGGCAGTAAACGAAGAGAGAACCAGGATCTAGATATTCAGTGAGGAAGAGGAGGAGAAGTCCTCCTAAGAGCACACACACACGTGCACAGAACTGGCCTCTCAATGGGCGTTCATCTGTATGCCCCTGCTGTGGCGGTAAACGTTGAACAACTAGCTCTCTGGGGGAAAAGCGCCCCAATTTACAATAACGTTTGTCAATTTCCATGGCATAAACAGTCCCAGTAGGCTGATTTTAAGCTGCCAGTGTGATGTCACTGCATGTGAAACTGGGAAGAGATGCACAGTAGCACACCCTAAGACAACAGTTCCATGATATAGACACGGTAGTGCTAAATAACCTCAAGGGCAGAGATAATAGTAAAATGTAGTAGTAAATGACAGATGGCCCCTGACCTATGATGGTTCGACATAGGATTTGTTGGCTTTAGGATGGTGCACGAGTGACACCCATTCAGGAGGAACCATACTTCGCGTGCCCCAGCTCCTGCCTGGACACATGAACACGGACAACCATTCTGCACCCGCACAACCGTTCTGTTTTTCCCTTTCAGCACAGACTTCAATCAATTACACGGGATACTCAACACTTCATTATAAAATGGGCTTTGGGTTAGATGATTTTGCCCAACTGTAGGCTAATGTAAGTGTTCTGAGCACGTTTAAAGTAGGCTAAGCTGGGGCGCCTGGGTGGCTCAGTCGGTTGAGTGGCCGGCTTCGGCTCAGGTCTTGATCTCACGGTCCGTGAGTTGGAGCCCTGAGTCGGGCTCTGTGCTGACAGCTTAGAGCCTAGAGCGTGTTTCAGATTCTGTGTCTCCCTCCCCCGTTCATGCTCTGTCTCTCTCTGTCTCAAAAATAAATAAACATTAAAAAAAAATTAAAAAATAAATAAAAAAATAAAGTAGGCTAAGCTAAGCTAGGTGTTTGATAGGTTAGGTGTATTAAATGCATTTTTGACTTGACGATATTTTCAACTGATGACGGGGTTATCAGGATGTAACTCCACTGTAGGTCAAGGAAGATCTGTAGTTAGGAAGTGATCAGTTTTGAGTATTTGTTGACTTTGTTTTTTAATATAACTTATTTAATTGTAAGTTTCTATAATTTAATTTTTTTTAATTATTTATTTTGAGAGAGAAAGAGAAAGAATGAGGGGGGAGGAGCAGAGAGAAAGGGGGACAAAGGATCTGAAGCAGGCTCTGTGCTGACAACAGAGAGCCCAATGTGGGGCTTGAACTCACGAACTGTGAGGTCATGACCTCAGCCAAAGTTGGACGCTCAACCGACTGAGCCACCCAGGCGCCCTCTATCATTTAATTTTTAACAACAGCTGTGTTTTACCAGGGATCCCCAAATTTCCAAAATAGTAACAGTCACTCATCTGATGGGTATGGAGCTGGTTCCAGCACACCACTGAATCTGGCTTCCCTCCACCAATCTACAGTCTTCCACACGGCAGCTTTCACGTCGCCATTAAATCCTTGCTCCTCTGAGATATGAGACTGCCTTTATACGAATTTTCTTGGACATACACCTCCTCTTACATACACAGACCTATTCTTACGCAAAATACGTGAGAAAACCTCTCCTGCTCAGCCTAGCTCTTGACCCCCTCTCGCCTCCCCACCCCAGAACAACCAACCAACCTGACCTATGCTTTCATAGAAATCTAGGAATATGGAGGCACAAGAAAGAAACAATACCAAAGGGAATACTTAAAATGGAGGGAGAGGGAAAGTAGAGAGAAGTAGACAAAGGAAGGAGAACAGAGAGGGGGAGGGCAAGAGCAGATGTAGTCACTGCCCCGTTCCTCCAATGGAAGCCTCAACTCAAGAACACCAGGAAACCAAGGACACTGAGCTGTTTTGATTCTCACCAGAGCGGAGCTGTGGGTCCTCGCCCTTGGCCCCGACACTAGCCTGAAGGGTGAGGGTTAAGCAGGAAACGGCTTTATAAACAATCTGTTGCAATGAGAGGTTTCTCTCCATGAGAAGAATTCTGGCACGTGGTCACTGGGGACACGTGAGCGCGGGTGGTTCTGAAGCTCTGTCAGACAAGCTCCTGAGAAGTTTGGACTGAAAACATGGCATTTAACCTCAAAATGGCAGCTGGGAGATGTTAACACTTCTTCTCTAATTGGGATAGTATGCTTTATAAATAAGTAGGTATTTCAAATGCTCTTAATTAGACTTCCATCCAAAGTGCTTTCTCTTTGAAGTCTGCTGATTACTTCAGGCAAAGCTGGGCCCTGTTGAACCTGACACCTGCTGTAATTCAGAAGAAGGCTCCCAGAGAGATGAGCAGAGGAATTAAGGAGAAGCCTGTGGTTAAAGACGTGCAGTCATTTCCCAAAGGCCCAGGCCTGTCTGGGGCTGGGAGGGGTGGGGGCCCAGAGAGGATAGAGCACCTCTGCCCTGAAAGCCCCAATTATTTGACTGGTATTTTCCAGTCATTGTTTTAAGTTGCTCGGCATCATGAAGACTGGAGAAAGGGCCAGATGGCAGCCCTGAGATGTGGGGCCCAGCGACACTCCTCAGGGATGACTCCCCATCCGGTGACCTTACCCGTGAGGCCTGAAGGTCACCTTGGCACCACTTCCCAATAGAGGTCCCCGTGCCCTTCCCTAGCCCAGCCAGGGAGCCCTGGATGCTTGCTGGAGGAGGCGCTCAGCTCTGACTCCCTGCCTGCATCTCTGGCAAAGGGAGGCCCAGACCTCCCAGCGGCGAGGCCAACAGTGGGAAGTTCAAGCTCTAGTCAGTGTGCCTCAGGCTTCCTTATTCTGTGTTTCTGATGTAACCATTGGCTATTTGATGAGATCATTATTATTACTGAAACTAAACAACCCACTTCCTAACAGTCCAAATTCCTGGGGTCCAATGGGTCATCTTTATGACACTGGGGTGCTCTTCCATCTGCCCTTTAGAGGTCATGGATTTCTCGAACTGTAGGAAATTCAAAGGGCCAGGCTATGTGAAGGGGAACCCTTTGTTTGGAATACATGATTTGCTTATTTAATCAGAGCTCTGTAAGTGTTTGGTCCCAGGCCCACTGGAGAGGAAACAACGTGGCCCTGCCCGGGATACCTGCTCCCCCAGCCTTTCTGGGAGCTGAACTTTCCTCCCAAGTGACTTCCTTGGGTCACATATCAAAGGGGGCGTTTGCTGAAGCTGTCTACTGCTTAAAAGGTGCCAAGGTCCTCTTACACTATCACTGTGTTCGTCAGTGTTTACATTATTACTGTATTAAGTGGGCCCATCACTGCTGGCAGTGAAGAGCATGGGGGCTGAGAGCCCCAGGTGTGGACTCGGAGACTTGGGTTCAAATCCTTTTCAACACTTCCTAGCCATGTGACCTTGGGCAAGTCACTGGATCTCCTTCATCTAGAAAATGCACTGACTTCTTAGGACTATCGTGAAGGAGAAAGGAGACCATGCACAAATGGCAGTGCACAGGGGTGGTTCAGAAAACAGTAGCTGTTTTCACCACCAATTGTTGCTGTTAGGATTAGTTAGTAGTAACTCTGGAAAGCTCAGAGTAGAGCCCTGAGGAGCTGGGACACAGAGTGAACTTAGGTTAGGGTGTGGGGTGGAAGGGTTAGGGGGATGAGGCAGCAGCTGAGAAGGTGGGGTGCCAGGTCCTGACAGCTGAGAGCAGCCACACAGGATGGGGTAACTGGTCCTAGAGAGGAGGGGCATCCAAAGGAAGCTGCACTAACTGCAAACCTTGCCTTGCTTAACCTTCTTGAGGGTTCCAGATGGATTATCTTTGAGCTGGGTCTAGGTTTCCAAGACCCTACAGCTTGTATTACCTTCACCTTCTTCCCACAGACTCCATGCTGTACCCACCTAGAGCTACTTGCTGCATATGGCGCTGGGTGATTTCTTCTTTCAAGCGACCTGTCAAAGACACAAAGGAAAACCACTGGTGAGTTTCCTACAGGCTGCAGGAAGACTTTGCCTCAGAACCATGTTGCAAGCAAAAATTAAATAGATAGATAGAGCAAGGAAGACAAGGGTGGACATGGCTTCAAGAAGACCCCTTCCTTTGATGCACTGGATGGTGTTGGAAGAATAGACTGCCATGCTGGGGCCTTGGCTCATCATTGCAAATATGCATTTCACCTTTGGGTTCAATGATCTTTGTCACTCATAACCTTTGTTGGGCCCTATTCTCTTCAGTATTTCTGTCTATTATTAACGAAGGGGGAGGCAGGACTTGATCTTTTAATAATTTATAGGGACACTTTTAAATCTACTTTTTTATAAACATTGGGGTACAAGTGCTCCTATGCATCAGCACTCCTGTATCCCTTGGGTAAATTCCTAGCAGTTCTATTGCTGGGTCATAGGGTAGATCTGTTTTTAATTTTTTGAGGAACCTCCACACCGTTTTCCAGAGTGGCAGCACCAGTCCATCAACTGATGAATGGATAAAGAAGTTGTGGTTTATATATATAATGGAATACTACTTGGCAATGAGAAAGGATGAAATATGGCCTTTTGTAGCAACGTGGATAGAACTGGAGAGTATTATGCTAAGTGAAATAAGTCATACAGAGAAAGATACTGTATGTTTTCACTGTTATGTGGATCCTGGAAACTTAACAGAAGACCATGGGGGAGGGGAAGGGGAAAAAAAAGAGAGGGAGGGAGGCAAACCATAAGAGACTCTTAAATACTGAGAATAAACTGAGGGTTGATGGGGGGTGGGAGGGAGGGGAAAGTGGGTGATGGGCATTGAGGAGGGCATCTGTTGGGATGAGCACTGGGTGTTGTGTGGAAACCAATTTGACAATAAATTTCATTAAAAAAATAAATCTACTTTTTTTCTTTGACGCTGTATGAAATTGTGTCAAGTAAAAAAGATGGTGTATTTAGTGGATGATAACCTTAATAGGAACACAGCAATTGATAATTGGGTATGAGACATATGTTATTCCACATTGCATTATTAAAGGTATAGTGTGTAGTTGAAGAGACGTGATAGTGGTATACTCTGCATATGTACTTTGTAGTGGTCAGACCACATTTGGTATTTGTTCTAGGGGCTACTCTTCATAAGGAATGTTAGAAAATATTTACAGAAAATTCTGTTTAGGATGGTGAAGGATCTAAAACCATGGCATATGAGAAATACTCAAGGCCATCTGAGATGTTTAGATCGAGAAGAAAAGACTTGGAGGGAGAGGAGGATCAGAGATCATGACTGTCTTTAAGAATCTGGACACTGGGGCGCCTGGGTGGCTCAGCTGGTTGAGTGTCCGACTCTTGATTTTGGCTAAGGTCATGATCTCAAGAACCATGAGATTGAGTCCCACTTGAGGCTCTGTATTGACAGCACAGAGCCTGCTTAGGATTCTCTCCCTCTCTGCTCCTCCCCTGCTCTCTCTCTCTCTCTTCCTCTCAAAATAAAAAAAATAAACTTAAAAAAAATCTGAATTGTCATTTGGACAACAAAACAGATTTATTTTTGTCCTACTCTTGAGGGGAGAAGTCAAGTTGAATAAAAACACTCTAGGGGCTCAATAAAGTTCACAATGAAGTTCACAATGAAGACTGTCTCAATGTGGATTAAGTTGTCTCAAACTGGACTACATTTCCTGGCAGAGCAGTGGGTCCCTTCCTGACAGTGCTCTAGCAGAGGCTAGGTGACAATCTATGGGGCATTAAAGCAAGAACTCTTGCCCTGGGTAGGAGTTGGGGCAAAGTGACCTCCAGGGTTCCTCCATGTCTACTGCAATTCTACGACTTCGTGCTGGAAAGAGGGGTGAAGCATCCGCCTGGGAGTTTGTTTATATCCAAGGGCTCAGCACACTTGTTAAAATGTCAGTGCTGTCTGCATTACATGTCCCATTTGGGAGATGTGATCGGGCCACTGTGGACTCTGAGAAGGCCTGGGAACTTCACTGCTCCCTTGTCTAATGTATTCCTTTCTTCATGTAGAATATATTCAATACCTCAAAGTTTTCAAAAGATGAGTAGATGATGAAGCAGTCACAGGACACCCCATCACTCATTGGAAGATTAAGGGCACTTCTAGAATGTTATGACTGGGAGGGACAGCAGAAGTCATTCACTTCAACGTCGCACCCAATTCAGGAATCCCTTCTACTTGTATGACTTGTATGTATCCAGGCTGTCCCACTGATTAAATCGTATAGAAGGAATTACTGATGTGATATTGACACCTGCTTCCCTCTACCTTCCAGATTTGGACGTGGTCAGCTCTCTGGGACAGCATAGAGGAGGGGTCCTCTCTCACTGGCAGTGAGGAACTGAGGAGGCCATGATTTCTCCACTTGGACTTGTCCTCTCTACGTTCAACGTCATCAGTTCCTTCAGCTCCTCTTGGAGACCACTGTCTCCAGGTGTGTCATAGAGCAAGTCTGTGCCTTGGTTTCCATGTGTCCCCAATGGAGAGGATTGTGCCCAGATAGGAAGCCAAGGATTGGGCATACGCAGTGATGGCACCCTAATTCCAAGTGGGAGAGGGTAGGAATTTAGGGAATGTGTTGAGGGGGAAGTGGAGAAGTGCAAATATGGCTCTAGGGTGAGAACCAGACCAGCCTGGTGCCAGCAGGAAAATGACCTGAAACCCAGGCCAGCCACAGCCACAGACGGGATCTTGTCCCCACTCTGAGCAACATGACATTTACTGTCCACATCAGCAGGGGAGAGGAGTTGAGAGCACAGGGGTGGTGCTGGGCTGAGACATAGCACATGCATTCCTCAAATAAAAGGAGGCACAACTGTGACAAATACAACATACCACTTAAAAACAGCTCTAGACTTGGGAGTAGGTCATTAAGGGCCTTCTCATGCTGCTGTGGTGCCCGGACTCTGGCTTGGGTATCTGGCGCAGGTGACTTACTCCACGAGTGCCTTCCGTGCCTGGCTACCTCCTTCCTGGGGAGACTGGACAGTGTCTTGCTGCTTTGGAGGACACACTGGGTCGCATTCCTCCTTGGGAAACTACCTCCCCAATGAGACTCCTGCCATCTTGTCTCCTTGACCACGGGCCTACCCAATGACGTGCCTTCTCAACGACATGCTCCTAACCTCACGCCTCACCCCTGTAGGTGCTCAGCCTCTTATGTCACGACTTCCCCTGCTCCCATTGGAATGACGGGCTCCCTTCCCCAAACCCAGGGGAAGCTATTTTGCAATGACAGGGTTAAGGATCTTCCATAGCTTCCAGCCTGGGAACAGCTGCTCATGTAAATAAAGAGGAGGATTTGCCACTGAGGACTGTCAGTTCTGTAACCTCCACAAACAGAAATGTCTACTCCCAGAACAATGAGCCATCCCTTTGATAATGCTACATATTGATAAAGGTAGGTTTTAAATGTATGTAGCGATGCTCAATTTGGGTGGAATGGTTAACATCACCTACCACATGGCCATTTTTGTTTTTGAGATCTTCCCAAACAAGCTTCTAAAAATAGCCTTATGGCTGATACCTAATTGCATTTTCTAACAGAGTCATTCTTCATGTGAAGATAACAGTCTCTGGAATCGGCTGGATCTTGCATTTCCGCAGGTTTTGGCAAAAGAAGGAGTTGAGGGGGATTGCAGAATTCACTCAGCATGCAGCTTGCTGTCATTAGCATGGTGATAAATTTGCTGGTTTTGGCCTGGGTTCCTGGACACATCTTCATGCCGAAGTATGGAAAAGAGATGAAACAGAAACAGAGAACTCCCAGCCTGAGGCAGGAGATGGTCAGGGAGGAAGCTGGGGCGGTAGTGGTGGGGGGCAGGCGGGCGGTGGGAGGAGAAGGAGGGAAAGCTCCGCTTGTAGGAACATGGTGGTAATTAGTAATCTTGTCTCCAATAATTTACAACAGATGCCACAAACACCTTCTCTCCCTTTCTGGTTCATTGTTCGCCAGAGTGGGGATGTTAGCAGGGGGGTGGTGGGGTACCTGGAGCCTGCAACGACCCATGGGGAGCTCCAGAGGAGACACATGACCTTAGAAACCACCATGTGCAGGGCAGCATGGTGTATGGTTTTTCTGTACCAAGTAGTTCATATGAAAAGTATTAGCATCATGCAGAAGCAACACTTTTTTTTTTTTTTTTTTTTTACAGTGATCGTCTTTTGGATAGAACCATTTTCCTTAAAATTCACATTTTATTTTGCATGCTGGTTAGTTTGAACTTGGTCACCAAGTGAAAGCTGTGTAGCTGGTCCAGAGCAGAGCTCTTCACTTCTGGCTTTCCCAGTATGGCCGTCTGCAGGCTGCTCGTGCAGTTTCTGTGATGCGGTGCTTTACTGAGGATGCTGACATCACTATCAAACAGTAAATATTTATCGCTCACGCACTATATTAAGCACTAAGCACTAAGTGCTGTGGAATACACAAACTAGTTAAGAAGTCTCTTCTAGTTCAAGGAAGCCAGCACAAGGGACGCCTGGGTGGCTCAGTCGGGTAAGTGTCCGACTTTGGCCCAGGCATGATCTCATGGTCCGTGAGTTTGAGCCCTGCGTGGTGCTCTGTGCTGCAGGTCAGAGCCTGGAGCCTACTTCGGATTCTCATGGCAGATCTTGCTCTTCCCTCATGGATGGTTTGCTTTCCCGCTGAGCCTGGGTGTGGCTCTTCAGCACAGCACTTTTCGCAGCTATCTCCAGTCACTGGGAGTTGGACTCCAGATGAAGCAAACCTCTTTGCCATTTTGGTTAAACTGGAAGATAATTACAATCTTGTAGGTACATAGAGTTAGGTTCAAATCCCAACTCTGCTACTTCTATTAGGAAGTAGGTTCCTGTTAGGTTACGTAACATCTCTAAGCCTCAATTTTATCATTTGAAAAATGGGTTGTAATAGAACAACTGGGATAATATCTGTTTTACCATATCTCAAGACTCTCGGGAGGATGAAGGGATAACGTATCAACCTATGTGACATGCCAGACTAGTTTTAGGGATGGAAGCACTTTCAGACATATGGAAAGGATACTATATTCATAAGATGCCAGCCTGAAGGGCAAGTGGCAAAATGTCAAATCAATGGTGGACGTAAATTTAGAGGAGGAAAGGCAGGTTAGTGGCATTAGGAAAGGCATCATCACCACAGGTGAGCCTTGGGTGGATCCTTAAGGGGGCAGAGGTGTTAAGGTGGGGATGGGAAAGGATTGCAGGCAAAGAGAACCGTGGGGGCAACAGGGAGGAGAAGGCCAGGCATAGCTCGTTTGGGGCAGGGATTTGGAAGGGAGGGTTTGAGTGGAGAAGTAGGGCTGGGCGGGGGGAGGCTACTGGCAGGATCCTCGGTCATTATTTTTTTTAATGTTTATTTATTTTGAGAGAGAGAGAGAGAGAGAGAGAGCAAGCACAAGTGGGGGAGAGGTAGAGAGAAGTGGGGAGAGAGAATCCCAAGTAGGCTCCATGCTGTCAGTGCAGAGCCCGATGCGGGGCTCGAACGCACAAACCCTGAGATCATGATCTGAGCTGAAATCAAGAGTTAGGTACTTAACCGACTGAGCCACGCAGGAGCCCCATTAGGGGCTCTGGACCTAAGTAAAAATCTGTTCTTCTACTTGACTATACTACTATATAACATCTGGGTAAAAACAAAACAAACTTCAGTAGCAGGATTGGGGTGAGGGGAGAATACACAGAATTATGTTGCCTGCCTGAGGGGCCTTTTTGAGGGGGAAGGTCTAGTAAGTGCATCTGAATTCAGAGTGTTGATTTCAGCTGTGGCGTGGGATGCCGGTTTCTTTGTACTCTAACACAGGGGACTGTGATTACCAAAAGGTTAGATTCCCTAAAGACTGTTTGTAAGACTATTTGTAAAATTAATGGGCCTAGCACAAATTATGTGTTTAATCCTTAGATGAATTTCCAACAAACAGGACTATGTAAATCCTTTGAAGCCATCAAATCAAGTGCAGGCATCTCCTCCTTGCTAATATCTATTTCATAAGGTTGTATCTAAACTTGTTTGTATAATTTGAAAATCGACTGAGGCATAGCAATGGGGAATAAAGTCAAACAGGAGACTAATAAGACTTTGCAAGATTAGATTTCAAGAGAGATCTCTGAAGACCAGAAGTGGGCCAGAAATGCAAAATGGTAAGTGGAGTCTGGGCTTTTAGCTGGCAGGGCTCCAGGTCCAGAAGCAGGAAGATGACTAAAAGGGCAAGACACAGACTGAAGCTGCAGGGTGGGATGAGGGTCCCCTGCCCCCACACCTGTGGCTGCAAAGGGGACCGAGGAAAACAGAGTGCTCCTAGGTGCTGCCTAGGGCTGTGGTTCCCTTCCTACTGCAAGCCCATGGAGGAAGAAAGGAACACATTCAGCCTCTCTCCGTTGCTACACCAAGCTGCCCACTGACGCTCTGACCAAATGGGCCACATCCCAGTATCCCTGCGGAGCAGCGACTCTGAATTGTCTTGCAGACTCAGCGGGGGGAGGGGGCTGGAGGGTCTGTGAGACAGAGAGGGATGAGCACAAAGGGAGAGAAAGAGAAAGAAATCAAATGTGTTTCATTAAAAATGGACCTGCCCACAAAAATGCCAAAATGTATGAATAAATCTAATGCTAAAAATGATAGTAAAATTAATAGCTGGAACATGAATTCATTACAGATGAAAGTAATTTTCTGGAGAGACAGATACAGACATTTATTAATGCACACCCACAAAGGGCTGAATTAGTCTTACTCTTTAGATTACAGCATATTATCTTGTCAGTATGAGCAAAGCCCTGCATGTACGTATGTATGTATGTATGTATGTATGCGTAGGTATGCACATGTGTGTGTATACATACATGTGTACATGTGTGTTTATCTCCGTGCCTTATGCCCCATCCCTAATTCCGATCCCCCTATGCCTCTAATAGGTGGCCATTACAATTTGTGTTCAAGTTTTCTGTGCAATTTTTAAGCTATGAAAGTAATATTGTGCTACAGATCTCATTCTCTTTCCTACTGATTTATCGGTACTGTGTTTTTGACATCCACACACGTTGCTGTATGTGCATCTAGTCCTCAGTTTCTAACTACTACGTACATTGTAGAGTGTGTACTCCAACCTTTTAACTTCCCTTCCCCGAGGGGAGAACAACGAGATTGCCTCCCACTCCCACTAACACAAACGGTGCTGTGATGGCCGCGCTGGAACACGGAATCTCGCACGTCTGCAAGAGAACCCCCCTGCCGGCTTTCAGCTGATCTGTACTAATTTGAGGTGCTGCCTCCATAATGATGGTGCCACTCAGCACTTCCAAGACAGACTTCAAAATAAGTATGTTGAGCATACTCCAGGAGACTGATGACAGCTTAAGTTTTCTTTAAAAAAGAGTAAGAAATCATACAACAAATAGGTATGAATAAGAAAGGTGGAGTGGAAAGACGTTTTGAGATGAAAGATAGAGTCATGACATAAACGACCAAAAACAATAGAGGGAACAAGGGGATAAACCCCAAGCAGGACAATTTTAAAGGTGAATTCGTGATTGGAAAGGTAATATGGAAAAAGACACCCCAAACCCATCCCAAACATGGAATGGAGAGCAAGACAGGAAATGGGAAAAGGGAGTTAAAAGTCCCAGAGGGGAGACAGACAGGCATCACCAGGTGTCTGAGGAGAGTTCTAGAAGGAGGGAAGGGGGCATGGTAAAGGGGCAGCATTGAAGGAGACCCCAGGTGTGTTTTTCCAGAACTGAAGAAAGACGTGAGCCAGAGGGTTGCAGGTGCACTCTGAACACGGAGCGGTGCAAATGAAGACAGACCTGCCCTGGACACATCACAGTGCAAGTGCTGACCTTCGGGGAAGAAGAGCCACTGTTCCCAGCTGCCAGTGGACCTGTGGCAGAACTCCTTAGACAACAGCCCACATCTCAACCACAGCAAGGGGTGATGGGGACAATGGAGGGAAGTAGACTGTCAACCTGAATTTTACACACAGTCCAATGTTCATTCCTTGATGAGGGCACACCAAAGACATTTTCTGTCATAAGAGGATTAAGAGCATTTACCACTCACAGATGACTGCTCCCCAAAAGGGAGTCAAGTGAGAGGCAACCAAGCATGGAGTATATGGACTCTGGAGCCAGGTGCCCTAGTTGGCATACCAACTGGGCTACCTACTGGGCACCGTCGTGCTAGCTACTGAATGGCCGTGTGCTTCAGTTTCCTCCTCTACGAAACAGGGATAGTACTGGTATCTGCTGTGAGGAGTGAATTAGGTCACATACGCAATGTGCTCAGAAGAGTGCCTAGGATATATAAGAACTGTGTAAGTGTAGAAAGTTATTATGATGATCAGCAAGAAGAAAAATTAATACAGAGAAATATGTAGGAGAAAGGAACAGTGATGAACATAAAAAGTACTAAATATTTAAGAAAAAATACTTAACCACTGACCATGAAAACTGTGTGTGTGTGTGTGTGTGTGTGTGTGTGTGTGTGCACACGCGTGTGTTGTGTGAAAACTGAAACTTTAAGCAACAATAACACGATGGAGATAAGGTGAGAGGATGTTCAATGGGGGAGTTAAAACAAGCTATAGCCCTGGATGTGGGTGGGTGGAGGGTATATCTGGAATAACTACAGGCATTGTTATAGTTACTTTTTAACTCTAGAAGAACAAAAATACATACTATAACAGCCAAATCAATAGAGGATCAAAAAAAAAAAAGCAGCAGGAGGGCTGCAGGGAGGGAATGCCAAGATTTTAATAATTCAATAGAGCAGAAAAGGAGAAAAAGCAAGCAAAGAAGACAATGGGGAACAAAGGACGTAAATGATCCTGTGGTCAAACAATGGCAAGAGCCTTACATACATGTGTATATAACTGTGTGCACACATGCGTGTGTGTGGCCATATGAGCATGGAGGTCATGTGGACGGACACCCACAAAGCTGTTAGGATGGGTTACCGGAGGGTGGAGAATGAATTGGGTAGGGGAGGTAGGAGCCAACAAGAGGAAAAAAGAAGGGTACGTATGATTTATGATTTATATAAAAGTCTGTGTATATTTATAAAAAGAAATTAAAATTTAAAAACCCACTGCAATTTGCTTCCTTGAGAGGGAACAGGATGTTACTACAGCATGCTGACAACCGTGTTTGGGTCCCTGCTGCACAGTGATGTCATCTGTCATGGGTGCTGACTGAAAATGTTCACAGCCCGGGTCCCAGTGCCAGGACGGGGGGTGATGAGGAATCCCAGCTTACTTGTCAGTCCTCTGTTATCATCCTGGACCACATACAAGAAAGGTAAGGGCAGAAGATGGACAGTCAGAGGAAGCCCAGCCCTTCCCAAGTCAAGGAAGCCTTTGGTTGCTGCAGTAAACCAAGGGATCTCCACCAGCCTGGGCTGAGGGAGGCCCCTGAGAAGCCCTCAGCCCTCCCTTGGAACAGGGAAGATGGGTCCTTTCCTGGATTCCCCAAAGAGAAAGGTTCAGTGACGGGGCACTGAGTGGGAGGCCATGAATGGTCTAAATGCCGGGCAAATGTTTTTAAGCCTTCTCGTTCCAACATGACATTTCAATTCTCCAGATTTCAAGATTTTCTTCCCCTTGGTAACATTATTAAGTTGCAGAGAGAGGAAAAACATAGCTCATTCTTAATATCAATAATTTCAAGAAAAACACATGGTAACTTGCCTTGATTTTCCCCACTGGGATTTTCTCAAGAGCACCCTGTCACCTTGGCCCTATCTTGCAAAGGAGGATGTGCCCCATAATTGATGAGCATTTCAGCTTGGGATGAAAACACCAGACAGCAGTCTGGGCTTCAAGACAGCTCCTTTCTTATCACCAGGACAGTACATGATGATCACATTTTGGGGGAATGCTCTCATTTATAAAAAATGACCAAATTATACCATGTCTGGGAGACCTGATTCTTTTCCTATGGGATATTCATTCCAGCTACCCAAGTAATCATAATAATCATAGGAGATTAGCACATTCTGTCTGAAGCTTAGGCATTTGGCTATTATATACACTTAATTAAGCTAAGGAGTTTATTGATATCACTATTCCAGTATGTGATAATATTCCATAAACATATTCAGAGAATTAAGTAAATTAGCGCATTTGTTAAAAGCTCAAATAAATGGGCAAGTAGGTAAGCATAAGGAAAATTTTCAGCTCAGCAACCAGCATGAATTGTTAAATACTAACCATCTCAGGGAGCTAAGGTCTCATGATTGTGTTGGCATCCATTCAAAAGATGTTACTTTAGATGCTTGGAAAGTCTTATCTCAGCAAGGGAAGGATATAACCAGCTTTCAAGACCCGCCCTGGAGGAGTAACTATAGACCACAATCCTTTTTTCCATTTGAAGACGCGGCTCTGGTTGTCTGTATGGACACAGGGAGGGTCCATACAGCATGGCCTCTGGTTTTTATCCTGAAGCTCCAGAGGTAGCACAGGGGACACTCCCAGAGGAACCTGGGCACATTCAGGCTCCTCTGCTCCAGTGTGGGTGGGTCAGGCATAGTCTACTTCTTCCCAGTGCCCCTAGCTCACACTGGAGGCTAGTTTGTACTAGCCCCTCATGAACCATGGAGGTAGGGGGCAGAGCTCACTTAAAGGGTATAAAGTAAACCCCAGGCACTAAGATGTTTGATTTGGCAGTGTATCTAGTTTTTAGATGAGTTTAAACATAAAAACATTTTACAAATGTGGGACCCCACATACAAAACCTCTGCCTTCTGATCATTACCCTCAAATTCACCATTACTTTCATTAGTAGCTGGGTCTTTCATATTCCTTTATATAGTCAAATATGATTGATTTCTGTAATTGGAAGTAAATGACTTTTTAATAAGCTTGCTTGAAATGCTGGTAGTAATAGTCCTCTGTTTTCAGGGCCTGGGATGATTACTACCCTCATCTTTTTATTGTTGTTTTTTTTTTCTTCCAGAAAATAGCACTAGAACTCTTTTCTCTTTTTTTTTTTTATTAAAAAAAGTTTTTAATGTTTATTTTTGAGAGAGAGGGGTGGGGAAGGGCAGAAAGGAAGGAGATACAGAATGTGAAGCAGGCTCCAGGCTCTGAGCTGTCAGCACAGAGTCCTACATGGGGCTGAAACCCACAAACTGTGAGATCATAACCTGAGTCAAAGTCAGATGCTTAACTGAATGAGCCACTCAGGTGCTCCAGGACTTCTTCTCTTTTTGTTTCTGTTATGGCTACATATTATCGAAGAGGAGAGGGGAAGAAAGAGAGAGGCAAAGACTTGCTGACCATTTTGCAGAGGATGCTTTACGGAAATGACATGGTTCAGGGAGAATATGGTTTCCCCTCCCTCTACGTGAGTTCTGCCTATATGAAATGCTAGTATGTGTGGCTCTATTTCTGTAAGGATTTTCATCCCTGCTGCTCATTTTGGGGGGAGAAGTGGAGAATAAGGAAATCCAGGGAGTTAGGATCAGAAGAAGGAGGCAAAGTAGATAGCAAAACTGGAAGGGAGGTTTCTGCAATGAAGCCCTGGGAGAGATGAAGCCAGTGGAAGGGGGAAGTATATACAGCCTGAGAAGCACCTTCTTCCTTCATCAGAAGGAGCAGGGTGGAGGGGTTTGGGGAGTTGGAACGTGTGTAAGCAGGGCTGATGGCACAGGTTTTGGTGCTGTGTCTCTGGGGAGTCAACTACTCCCAAGTGGTAAGATCAGGCAGTGAACACTCAGAAGAAAAGTGGACAAAGAGACGGAATTGCCATAAAATGCAAAGATAAAAATAACTTACAAGCTTCATGTTGAAACTTTTGGGAAGAGAGTTCCTGAAAAAATTTCAGCATATTAAAGAATGGTAAGTGGAAGTTAAATATACACAACTCATTATGACAAACTGAAGATGAATTAGATGCTGTTGTATGTTCTTTAGCATCTTCTTGGCTTTAGTGCTTTGTTCTGGTGAATATACAAATATTTGTAGGGCCTGTCAGAGGTTGACTTGCAAACTTAATTTAGTTTTTCATATAAAGGTTTAATACTTAATTGTGGATTTTCTTATCACAGGGATGTTTGGGTCCCTCAGGGCTGGGGATGGATGGACAATTGTACTCTACAAATTAGACAGCGTACATCCTAGGGCACAGCAATTGTTGAGAACTCTCATTACGGCAGAAGCTGCTTTCCGTTCAGCTCATGGAGTGTGTTGATCATCAGCTGCTCTGGGGGCCTAACAGGGGCCAGGACAGCAGACCTTCGCATTCTTTGAACTTAGGGAGATTAGAATTTTCAGAATTAGGAACAGATTCTGTCTCCTACAGAAGAGTCTAGATATTATCATCAAGGCAAACAGCTGTGTTTGAGATAATCTAATCATTTAATGGACCACTTGAGGTCCATATATATAAGGCTAAGTTCAACTCTTCTTGAAGAAGCTCTAAAAACGAGATAACCCAAATGCAGGTGTTTCAGCGTAAGAGTTAGGTGTTCTGTGTTCAGAAACACACACTGGCTGTATTTTTTCTAGCAGAGCTATGTGCCCGTGCATCTTGAGAATTTTTTTTCCCTAAATCTAGGATTTGTGCTAGATGGTACGATGGTTAATTCTATGGGTCAACTTGGCTGAGGTATGGTGTCCAGATGTTTGGTCAAATACCAGTGTGGATGTTATGTTTACATGTGATTAACATTTATATCAGCCGATTTTGAATAAAGCAGACTACTACTGCCCGTCATGTGGATGGGCCTTATCCAATGAAGTTGATGTTGTAACTCAACTCTTCCCTGGGTCTCCAGCTATAGCTGCAGACTTAGCCTGCAGAATTTGCACTTGCCATCCTCTACAATTACATGAATAAGTTCCTTAAATGAATCAGTTCTCTCTCTCTCTCTGTCTCTCTCTCTCTGTCTCTCTCTCTCTCCACACACACACACACACACACACACACACACACACACACACACACACTATTGGCTCTCTGTCTCTGGAGAAGCCTAGAACAGATGGCACGGGTGCATGTTCCTGTTCAAGAACTTGTTCTAGTGCTTTTCAAGCAGGACAGACCAGAGTGGCATAAATGTGCAGGTCTAGTCTGGTCTTCACCTTGCACATAAACGAAATTTCTCATTTAGGTACTGAAGGGTAATCATCAAAACATGGGAAAGACACTACTGGTATTTAGTGAGCTGCATCTGGTCCTGCACAATAAAGAACTTTCCAACTCAACAGGCCAATGGCATCCCCATTGAGAAAGGAATGGCAAAGAGCTGGTCACCGGGTGCAGCCTACCCAGACTAGCGACTTGCTTGTGTCATTTAAGACTGAATAGCCCAGAGTTTGGGAAAACAAAGTGCTGTGCGCTATTTGTCAGCGCTAAGAGTTCAGACAGTGGACTTAGAGAGAGTGAATATATAAAGGGGACGTTGGACCTGGAGACCGAAGCAGGCCTTGGAATGCCTGGCTGAGGCCCAGAGCCACCGGGTGAAAGCCCTCCGAGAGCTCCACTTCCAGAAGTAGCAGTTAGCTATTCTCCCACAGGCATTTCCATTAGCCCGAGCCTTTGGTAAGTTCTTAGAAAAGTCCGCCTGGCCTAGTCAAATGTGGCAGCCAGGGAAGCAGGATCCCTGGGGCTGGAGCAGTGGCTGCAAGCAATGCCACCATCAATGGACAGCAGGCCCCGCATATGGTAGCCTCTGCAGTGTGGACAAAGATGAGGAAGCCAGGGAAGATGAGGGATCCTAGGCATGTATGGATGACAGAGCATCTAAGAGGCCATCCTTGGGGATCCTCTCAGGATCAGTCTGGGGACTTGTTTTGAGATGAATGGACTAATTTTTATCAGGAAAGCCAGTAGGGACTTCAGCCATAATAATCTGGGAATAAAAACAGAGAACCAGCCGTGTTTGGCTGTCACTGGCTGGTGAGGCCAAGGATACACATGTGAGACTCACTGGGAGGATCTTCCTCTGATGCTGTCCCCAGCCCAAGAACAAAAATGGAGGGCTTTTAGGGGCACATGAGAGGTAAGAAGGCCTTGCAACTGGAAAAGGAAAGCATCTTTCAAACATAGCCTGGCTGAGTCTATTCCTAACTGATGCCAATCCAAACTCCCAAATTTCTCAAGAAATGAGATCTGGTTAAATTTGTTCTTTTTTGGCCTTCTTAAAAATATCAAATGGGGTGTCTGGGTAGCTCAGTTGGTTAAGCGTCCAACTCTTGATTTTGCTTCAGGTCATAACCTCACGGTTGTAGGACTGAGTCCCACATGCTCAGCATGGAGCCTGCTTGGGATTCTCTCTCTTCTTCTCCCTATGCCCCTCCCAGTCCTCACTCTCTCTCTTTCTCAAAAAAAAAAAAGTTAAAAAAATATCAAAAGCTAATATTTTGCAGACGGCTTTATGCTGGCCATGCTGGCCAAGCTTCGTGGGGTCCAAAACAAACATACCTGATTTACATTTGGTCAGCATTGGGAGGCCCTACAAGGCCAAGGAATTAACAGAGGAATCCAAGGATTGTTCCTTATTCCAGAAGGCCTCAACTTGAAATAGTTCTTGCTTTGCAGAACTTGTGTGAGTGTGGCAAGGAGGGGGAGCAGGGCTGTGGGGAAGAAGCTTGTGAATCCACTCAGGTTCCTATAAAAGGATTTTGATGCTGATCTGTCACTGGAAACAGATCTGACTCCTTCTTCATGGTGATGAATATTTATAATCTTTTCTCCTCATAGTCCAGGGTGTCAATGAAGAGTGAATACATGTGACATGCAGTTTTTGGTGAGAACTTCACTCTGGGCCTTAGAATGCTGTCTGTTGCAGATGATATGCTTGAGGTAATAATTTTCTGTACCACAGAATTGCAAAGATCTGCAGAATTACATGTTAGCAGACTGGTGTGAATGATCCTTTGGGGGCTGTTATTTTAACAAGGAGGGGGCGTTTCCTGGAGTTGGTAGTTTTTACCTGGATCTCAGGAAATCATCAACTGTGCTAATACAATGGATGAATGATGGGTGAGTTAAGATCTTGCATATACAGCAAGAAAGTGACAGCTACAGATACAAACAGAACACCCCTGATTCCTATCAGTGTGACATTATCAATACTGATGGTGACATCTAGGAAGCTCTCAAAGGGGCCTCAGGGCTTCCTGCAGTTTCCCAACCCACTTCAGCCCTCTCAGATCCAGCCTGCATAACCCCGCTCACAGTGTTCTCCATATTCCCTGTGCCATTTCAGTTGTGGTGACACCCTATCTTAATGTGGCATCTTCCAGGACAAGGAGCTTATTTGGGAAGTGATCCCTGGACAAACTGATAAGAAGGTGGGGAAGTGAGACAGGGAGAGAAAGCAGCCAGTAAGGGGAGCAATGGCAACCCAGCAGTCACTGTGGCCAAAGTCCAGTTCAATGGCACTGGGCACCTCTGGGGACAGTGGAGGACAACACCTCCAAGTTGTGCCCCCTTGGGGTGAGGGAGGTGGGGTGTATATACACCAACTTCCAATAGACATCAGTTGAGGACTCCTGGGGCAGGGAGAGGTGTTAATTCCCTGCAACTAGCCCACTCTACATGCTAGTGTGCACACATACAGTACTCAAGGGTGAGGCTCTGACAGCATCTGCCCTACCCTGTATTTCTTGTTCTTTAGCCTCCTTGTCTGAGAAAGATCGGTACCTCCTACGGCTAATGTAGTCTCTTAAAAATAGAGCTTAATTCTCTGGCAACCAAGCCAGCAGAGAGAGAGAGAGGCAGAAGAAATTAAATATTCCAGCCAGTCTGCTGCCTGATTTCTTATAGGCCTGGCTAGTATTATGGGGGCTAGATTTTCTGACCTAGCAGATAGGAATGCCTGTAGCAGCTACTAGTTTTCTACTGACCATATTTTAATAGAAACCAGACTGCCAGAACCTTGGCTCCCATTCTGCATGCTGGGGTAAGTTACTATCTCTCTTGCTGCCTCTGTTTCCCTTTTCGGGGGACACCTTGGAAATGAAGCTCTGACAACAGAAGCTCCTTAACGCTTTTCCTGGGAGATCAGCTTTCACGTGATACAGTGGAAGGAAGGCAGTGACATGCTGCCATGGGGGTAAATGCCACTTCCCCAGCAGAGGTGGGCTCCATCTGGGGGCATGAGGGACTCGAGCCATTTCGAGGACTCACCTTAGAACAACACAAACAATGCATCCTCCTCGGCCTGGGTCCCTGGGCCTGTTTTACTCGCTCTGTGCTATGCCCGATAGAAACTGGCAGCTATGTAGGAAGTCAGGGAAAGACATGTCTGGCTGTGGGGTGGGTAGGGGGCAGTGCTCCATGAAATGCTGCTATGTGCAGAACTACTAAAAAATAAGCAAACTGCCTTTAAGTGAGACAGAGACCAAAAAATCTCCTGACACGTGTTTAAGAAACCCATAGAATTTGCTGGGTTGGGCACACAAGGAGAAATTGTTTCTAGATGATTATCTCTGATAAGATGTCTCCCAATCTTTCACAGGACACTCATTTGTGGTCACCTGCTACTCCACCAACAGAGCCAGGCTGAGAAGCCCTCACCGTGTGGTATTTTATGGGGCTCGACACAGTAGCCCCAGGGCTCAACCATAGGAGTCTTCTTTGTCCTACTTCTCAGCTGTTCTATAAGCACCCCAAAGCTTATAAGGCTGGGACTCTTGGGATTTGTGTGCCCCCCACACAGCCTTGAACTTCACAGATGCACGACCATTGTCAAATAAATCAATCACAGGACCTAGGGTTTCCACTGATATTCCTGATCAGAGAAGTCCTCAGTGTCCTACTCTCTCACTTCTAATGCCAAACTGCCCAAACTCAGGAAAAACTGTGGTAAAGACTGTTACTCTGTTCAGCCTGAATAGTTCACCAACCCTGTATTCTCAACCCACACACAATCACCTCAGGCACCCTTTCTCTAGAAATTAAAAAAAAAATTCTGTTCTCTGCATAAGATTCATTTCAAAATTATAGCTAAGGTACTCTGTTTATATTGTCTCCTGTCTTCTTTCTTTGGTGGACTCATACTTTTATTTTATTATTATTTATTTATGTTTATTATTTATTTTTAATGTTTATTTATTTTTGAGAGAGAGAGAGAGAGAGAGAGAGAGAGAGAGAGAGAGAGAGAGAGTTTGGGTGGGGGAGGGGCAGAGAGAGAGGGAGACACGGAATACAAAGCAGGTTCCAGGCTCTGAGCTGTCAGCACAGAGCCCGACGCGGGGCTCAAACTCATGAACTGTGAGATCATGACCTGAACAGAAGTTCAGGACATTTAACCGAGTCACCCAGGTGGCTTTATTTTTAGAAAAAGCATGCACATGTGTGCGAGCCAGGGAGAGGCAGAGAAAGAGGAAGACAGAGAATCCCAAGCAGGCCCCACACTGTCAGTGCAGAGCCCGACACAGGGCTCAGTCCCACAAACTATGAAATCATGACCTGAGCTAAAATCAACAGTTGGATGCTTAACCCACTGAGCCACCCTGGTGCCCCTTATTTTTTAATTTTATTTTTATATTAAATTAATGTAGTGTAAAATTGACTTGGGGGGGTGTGTGTGTGTGTATTACTGGGCCGTTCTATGAGATTTAACACATACACAGATTTGCGTAACCATTATCTCAATGCCCCCCAAAGTCCCCTCATCCTGCCCTTTTGGAGTCATACCCTCCTCCACCCCTGCTTGCCATCACTATAGTTTTGTCTTTCTCAGAATGTCATATAAATGGAGTAAGAGACTATAAAGCTTTATGAGACTGGCTTCTTTTACTCCTTACAATGCCTCTGTGGTTTTGTGTGTGGTTATATGTGTCAGCAATTTGTTCTTTTTATTGCCCAGTAGTATTCCATTGTATGTGCACAGTTTATCCATTCACTTGTTGACGGACACTTGGGTTATTTCTTACTGTTGGCCATTAAGAAGAGAATTGCTATAAACATCTATAAGCTTTTGGGTTAACATAAATTTTCATTTCTCCAGGCTAAATACTGGGTTGTATGATATGTCTATGCTTAACTTTATAAGAAACTGCCAATTGTTTTCCCAAGTGTCTGTACCATTTTGCATCCTCACTAGTAATATCTGGGTTCCAGATGCTCCACACCCTTGCTAGCATTTGGTACTGTCAGTTTAGAAAAAAAAAAAAATTGTTTAAGCTATTTTAATAGGGATGTAGTGATAGCTCAGTATTGATTTTTTTTAATCTTTTTCATTTTTTTTTTTCTTCAAGAGAGCGTGAGTCAGTGAGGGGCAGAGTGGGGAGAGGGAATCTTAAGCAGGCTCCATGCTTAGTGCAGAGCCTGACGTGGGACTCGATCTCACGACTGAACGATCATGACCTGGGCCAAAGTCAAGAGTCAGATGCTCAACTGACTGAGCCACCCAGGTGCCCCAGCATTGTTTTAAATTACATTTCTCTACTGGCTAATCATGTGGAACATCTTTGTATGTGCTCTCTTGCCATTTGTATGTGCTCTTGAGTGAAGTGTCTGTTCACCAGAAACTTGGACCCTCCCCCGCCATTACCCCTTCTTTTTTTTTTTTAAATAAGTGAGCTGTTTGTTTTCTAAGTATTGACTTTTGCGAGTTTATACTTATTTATTTATTTATTATATGCTGAATCCAAGTTCTTTGTCAGAGATGGTATTTGAAAATATTTTCTTCCAGTCTGCCACTTGTTTTTTCATTCTCCTAATAACGTCTTTCACGGAGCAAAAGTTTTAATGGTGACAAGTGCAATTTATCGCTGGTTTTCTTCGGTGGACTGTACTTTTGGTGTAGTACCCAAGAATCCTGGCCACGAAGAGCTCCTCTAATGTTTTCTTCCAAAATTTTATTGTTTTACATTTTATGCTTGGATCTCTCATCTATTTTGACTTAAATTTTGTGTATGGTATAAGAACAGGCTTTTGTTGTGCATGCAGATGTCCAATTGTACTAGTATCAGTTGTTAAAAAGATGATTCTTCCCTGTTATGTTAGCACCTTTATTGAAAGTCAATGGACCATCAGTGTGTGGGGTCAGTTTTTGTACTTTCTAACCTGCTCCATTGATCTGCATGTCCAACTTTCTGCCAATGTCAAAACTGTCTTGACCACAGCAGCTTCCAGTAAGTCTTAAAATTGGGTGGTGCGAGTCCTCCAGCATTATTCTTTTATAAAATTGTTCTGACAGTTCTAATTCCATTGCCTTTTCATATACATTTTGGAATCACCATCTCTATAACTACAAACAGTTCTGTTTGGGTTTGATCAGAATTATATTAAATCTAATGATCAGTTAGAGAGAACTGACATCTTTTCTATATTGATTCTTATAATTTATGCACACAGCATGTCTCCACTTACTTGGGTCCTTTTTTATTCCTTTCATTAGAGTTTGGTAGCTTTTGGCATGGAAATCTTCCATATGCTTTATTAGGTTTATACCTATTTCTTTATTTTTGAACTACTTTAAATTATGTATTAATTAGTATATATGTTATATAACTATCTGATATATAAAAGTATAAAATGATAAATATTTAGTTTTGATTGTCAATTGTTCATTATTAGTATGTAAAGTATGATTAACTTTTGTGTATGGACCTTATATCATGGAACCTTGCTAAACTCCTTTATTGCTTCTAGGAATTCTTATAGATTCTTGGAATTCTCTGAATAGACAAATATATCATGTGTAAATAGGGACAGTTTCATTACTTCTTTTCAAATTCTCTGCCTCTAAAATTTTTTTTTGAAAATGTTCATTTATTTTTGAGAGTGAGATAGCATGGATTGGGGCGGTGCAGAGAGAGAGAGAGAGAGAGGGAGACAGAGAATCCAAAGCAGGCTCTGCGCTGTCAGTGCAAACCCGATGTGGGGCTCACAACTCACAAATCGGGAGATCACGACCTGAGCCACCAAGGTGCCCCTCGGTGCCTTTTATATATTGCACTGGCTAGAACTTCTGGCATTGTGTTAAACAGGAGTAGTAAGAGTTAATAATTTCAATTGTTGCCTATTTTAGAGAGGAAAGCATTAAGTCATCCACCATCCAGTGGATGTTAGCTGTGAGTTTTTAATAGCTGCCCTTCATCAGGTTGAGGAAGCTCCCTTCTACCTCTAGTTCACTAGAGTTTTTGTTGTGAATGAATGTGAAATTTTACCAAATATTTTTCTGCTTCAATTGGTATGATCATGTGTTTTTCTTCCTTACCCTGTTAATATGGTCACTTGTATTGGCTGATTTTTGAATACTGACCCAGAATTGTTTTCCTGAGGTAAACCTCATTTAGCTGTGGTGCTTTTTTTTTGATCATGCTTATCTATTTTTTTGTACTTTTACTATATATGTATATACATAATATAAAATATTGTTCTGTATATTTTAAATGACATATACATAATATACTGCATATATTCTACAACTGGCCATTCTGTTCATCTTTTTTTTTTAATATGAAATTTACTGTCAAATTGGTTTCCATACAACACCCAGTGCTCATCCCAACAGGTGCCCTCCTCAATGCCCATCACCCACTTTCCCCTCCCTCCCACCACCCATCAACTCTCAGTTTATTCTCAGTATTTAAGAGTCTCTTATGGTTTGCCTCCCTCCCTCTCTAACTTTTTTTTTCCCCTTCCCCTCCCCCATGGTCTTCTGTTAAGTTTCTCAGGATCCACATAAGAGTGAAAACATATGGTATCTGTCTTTCTCTGTATGGCTTATTTCACTTAGCATCATACTCTCCAGTTTCATCCACGTTGCTACAAGTGGCCAGATTTCATTCTTTCTCATTGCCAAGTAGTATTCAATTGTATATGTAAACCACAATTTCTTTATCCATTCATCAGATGATAGACATTTAGGCTCTTTCCATAATTTGGCTATTGTTGAGAGTGCTGCTATAAACATTGGAGTACAAGTGCCCCTATGCATCAGCACTCCTGTATCCCTTGGGTAAATTCCTAGCAGTGCTATTGCTGGGTCATAGGGTAGATCTATTTTTAATTTTTTGAGGAACCTTCACACTGTTTTCCAGAGCGACTGGTGCATTATTCTTTTTATATATTGCTGGATTCAATATGCTAACCGTTTGTTTGGGTTTTTTTCTAATAGGCTCCATGCCCAGCACAGAGCCTAATATGGGGCTTGAACTCATGACCCTGCGATCAAGACCTGAGCTGAGATCAAGAGTCGGATGCTTAACTGACTGACCCACCCAGGTGCCTCAATATGCTAGTATTTTCAATGTATTTTTATAGAGGATATTAGTCTATAGTTTTCTTGTGAGGTCTTCATTTGATTTCGTATCAAGATAATACTGTCCTCATAAAATGTGTTGGGAATGTTCCTTCTTGTTTTTTTGGAAAAGATAGTATGGAATTGGTATTATTTATTTTTGTAAATGTTGGGCAGAATTCTAGAGTGAAATTACCTGGGCTAGGAAATTTCTATTTTTGGAATACTTTCAATTATGAATTCAATTTTTAAAATAGATATAGTAGCATTTAGGTTACCTAATTCTCCTTGAGTCAGTTTTAGTAGTTTGTGTCTTTCAAAAAATTTGTCCAATTTATCTAATTGTAAAATTTGTCCATTTTATCTAAATTGTAAAATTTGTATAGATTGTTTGCAACAGTCCCTTATCCTTTCAATGAATGTAATGATATCCCTCTTTCATTCTTGTTATTGGCTATATGTGTATTTATTTCTTTGTCAATCTAGCTAGATGTTTATCAATGTTATTGATGTTTTCAAAGAACCAGTTTTAGTTTCATTTGTTTTAATTGTTTTTCTCTTTTCATTGATTTTTGGTCTTATCTTTATTATTTCCTTCCTTTTGCTTTTGAATTATTTTGCTCTTTCTAGTTTCTTAAAGTGGTAGCTAAGGTGGTTGATTTAGAGCTTTTTTTTTTTTGATGGGGGGGCCAATATATGTGTTTAATGCTATAAATTTCCTCCTAACTACTGCTTCAACTGCAACCCACAGATTTTGATTTGGTTTATTTTCATTTTCCATCAGTTGAAAATGTTTCCAATTTCTCTCGAGACTTTCTTTCTGATTCATAGGGGTTTCGGGGAAAATGTATTGTTTAATTTCCAAGTTTCCAGAAATTTTCCATTAGGTTTCTACTATTGCCTTCAAGTTTAATTCCATTATTGTAAGGGAACATATGTCATATTTTTTTCAATTGTTTTAAATTTGTTAACGTTTGTTTTATAATCTAGACTATGGTCTGTCTTGGTGAATGCTTCATGCACACCTGAAAACAATGTATGTTCTACTATTTATAGAGTATTCTGTAAATGCCAATTACATCTGGTTGGTTGATCTAGCTGTTCAGTTCTTCTATATCCCTGTTAATTTTATTTGTTCTATTGATTACTGAGAGAAGAGTATTGATATCTCCAGCTATAACTGTGAATTTGTCCAGTTCTCCCTTCAGTTTTTGCTTCATGTATTTTGAAGTTCTGTTTTTGACACATACACATTCAGGACTGCTAGGACTTCTTGGTGGATTGGCCCTTTTATCCTACGTCATGTTCCTCTTTATATTGGTAATTAATTCTAAGTAATTTCCTTGCTTTGTAGTACACTCTGTCTGAATTTAATAGAGCCATGCAAGATTTCTTTTGATTAGTGTTTGCATCCTTTATTTATATCATTATATTTAAGTTAGAGTTCTTGCAAATAGCATGTGCTTGGATCTTTTTTTTTTTTAAATCAATTTTGCCAGATTCTCCCTTTTAATTGGTATGTTTGGACTGTTTATATTCAATGTAACTATTGGTGTGTTTATATTTAGGTATACCATTGTCTTACTTGTTTTCTGTTTGTTCTCTCTGTTATTCATTGTCTCTTCCCTTTCCCATCTTCTTTTAATTTATTTGAGTGTTTTTAGAATTCCATCTTAATTAATTAATTCAATTTTTAATTATATTTCTTTGTATAGTTTTTCAAGTGACTAGTTAGGGGTTACACTATATACCCTTCACTTTTCAGAATATACTTAGAATTAATACTTAACCAGTTCAAGGGGCATGTAGAAACCTTATCAACTGCAAGGAGCAGTGAATCTCTGCTATGCTAAAGGCTTTATGCAAATAAAAGGGGTGGGGCAGTGCAGTGATCAAACAAGCCTGGAAAATGATGGGTTAAACAAAACAGTTGTATGGGGGAGACTTCCCAGAGAGACCTTGAGTAAATTAATGCACACTATGGCTCTTTAAAGGCAAAGGTAGGCTATTTAGCATCTCTCAAACTTTCTGATCAGAGAACCCCTTGTTCATGGATTTTTCCCAGGACTATGCTTTATGGAAGGCTGCCTTCTATGTGGTACATGCCCCACATTTAAAAAACTGAATTGGCATAAGGTAAGTCTTACCCTTTTCATTTGTTATTCCTCCACATATTTGAGGACAGCATATTTCTCCTTTTTTCCCCCATATTAACTACTCTCTTTAGAGTTCCTTCCCCTGTAATTGTCACCAACCTTTCTTATCATTACTTTATTAAGTCTTTCTGCCTTAGACACTGGAAGACCTAGGAACACAGGTTTGCCATTTATCCCCATGAGCTCCCACTTGTGGGCATGTTCATTAACAACCTTCAAGAATGGGGTGTCCAGAATGAACCTGCCATGTCAGAGGCAACCCAACCAAGGTAATCCAATGTGTGAGAATGTCACTACTGCCATGTTTTGGACACTGCCTCTCTTTATGTGCTCAGGATCACATTGACTGTGTTGGCAGCCATCTCATGATCCTGCTGATTCACATAAAGCTAGCAGCCAATTGAGATCCCTGGCCCTTCTACACAGGGAGCTGTTTCTCCTGATACTCCTGATACTTCTAGTTTTGCCATTTTCTTTTTGTTTGTGTGTTTAAAATAGCTTTATTGAGATATAATTCACATAGCATAAAATTCACCCACTTAAAGTATACAATCCAATAGGTTTTGGTAGATTCACAGCTGTGCAACAACTGCCACAATTAATTTTAGAACATTTCTATGATGCCCAGAAGAAACGCTCTGCCCTTTAGTTATTACTTCTTGGTATCCCCCAACCCTCTGGAGCTAGGCTACCACTAATCTACTTTCTGTCTTTATAGATTTGCCTATTTTGGACATGTCATATAAATAGAATCATGTGTGGTCTTTTGTGACTGGCATCTTTCACTGAGCATAATGTTTTCCAGGCTCATCCACATAGTAGCATGTGTCACTAATTCATGCTTTTAAAAATAATATTCCATTGTATGGATAGAGCATAATTTGTTTATATATTGATCAACTGATGGACATTTGGGTTGTTTCCACCTTTCAGCTATTGGGAAGAATGGTGCTATGAACATTTGTGCACAAGTTTTTGTGTGAACATATGTTTTCAATTCCTTTGGGTATATACCTGGGAATGGAATTTCTGGGTCATGTGGCACTTATGTTTACCTTTTTGAGGAACTGCAAGACTATTTTCCAAAGTGACTGCTCCATTTTACATTTCCACCAGCAATATACCAGAGTTCCAATTCCTCTATATCCTCTCCAACACTTGACTTTTTGGAGAAAAACTGTCGTAGGGGATGTGATATGGTATCTCATTGTGGTTTTGATTTGCTTTTCTCTGATGACTAATGATATTGAGTATCTTCTGATCTACCTATTGGTCACTTATGGATCATCTTTAGAGAAATGTTTATTCAAATCCATTGCTCAGAGTTATTTGACTCTTTATTCTTGAGTTAAGGTATTCCTTTTCCATTTTGGATAACATACCCTTATCAGATATATTATTTGCAAATATTTTCTCCCATTTTGTACATTATCTTTTCACTTTCTTGATGGTATCCTTTCAAGCACAAAAGTTTTGAATGCTGGCTGAAGTCCAGTTTATCTGGTTTCTCTTTTCCTGCTTATGTTTTTCATGTCATATCCCCCAAACCATTGCCAAATCCAAGGTCGTGGAGATTTATCCCTATGTTTTCTTTTAAGTATTTTGTAATTTTAGTTCTTTGATCCATTATGAGCTAATTTTCAATATGGTGTGAGGTAGAGTTCTAACTTAATTCTTTGGAATTCACTTGTGCCAGTGCCATTTGTTGAAAAGACTATCTCCCCCCCCCCCCCCCCATTTAATGGTCTCAACATCCTTGTTGAAAATCAATTGACCAGAGTTACATGGGTTTACTTCTGGACTTTTAATTCTATTCCATTGGTCTATATGTCTATCTTTATGGCAGTACCACACTGCCCTGATCACTGTTGCATTGTAGTAAGTTTTGAAATTGGGAAATGTGAGTTCTCCTAGCTTTGTTTTTCTTTTTAAAGATTGTTTTGGCTAACTTCATCCCTTGTATTCCCTTTGAATTTTAGGATGAGCTTGTCATTTCTACAAAGAAGCCAGCTGGGATTCTAATAGAGATTGAATTGCTTCTGAAGATTAGTCCAGCGAGTATTAACCGTTTTAACAGTATTAAGTCTTCTGATTCATCAATACAGGCTACCTTTCCATTTATTTAAATCTTTAATTTCTTTCAACAATGTTTTGTAGTCTTCAGAGTATAGGTTTTGTAGGGTTTTTTTGTTAAATTTATTCCCAAGTATTTTATTCTGGTTGATGCATTAGTTTCTTTTTTTTTTTCAGTTGTCCATTGCAAAGTGTATAGAAATACAATTTGAATTTTGTACATAATCTTGTACTCTGTAGCCTTAATGAACTCTATTAGTTCTAATAGTCTTTACTATTGTTTATTTATTTATTTTTAGTGAATGTTTTACCATTTTCTATATATAAGACATTTATTCTATGAATAAAGATAGTTTTCCTTCTTCCTTTCCAATCCGGATAACTTTTAGGACTTTGACTTCATAATACTAAGAGCAGAATTTTACATTTATTTCTATCACATTTAATTTTGTTTGTTTTAACCATTGTTCAGTTCTTTTAATTTGGATAGTCTTCCAACACATTTTATTTGCAATTCATCTATTTATCCCCAGCAGTTGGCACAGTGTCTAGTGTTTTGCATTAAATAAATGTTTGCAAGATTAAGATTATGGTGTGATTCTGCAGTTTTGGCAAGCATGTCTTTTCTGTGTTTTTTATTGCTACAAATGTTAAATAATAGGGGTGCCATTAAAATTTCTGGGGTCCCAGGATATCAACATGGTGGTAGTGGCACCAGAACCTGCCCTTTCACAGTACACAGAAGCCACACCAGAAGTAGGAGATAGCAGCTTCAAGAAACAAATCTGCATTGGCCTTGTGGGCATGAAGTCCAGAGGATAAAGGTAAGGCATTCTCACTTGACTTGGGCAGCAAATGGCACCAAAGAGGCCAGAGCAGGAGAAGAGGAAACAGCTGCCATGATATGGGTGGGGGGAGAAGTTTTTGTGATGTGCCAATGTGAAATGCTTTCTATGGGCCCTTAAAATTAATGAAGAGAATATTCTCAGGGGTCTGGGTACCCCAGAATAAGAAGTAAGGGTAAGAGCCAAATGTGAGTCATTTCATTTCAGGCTGCTGTGGTGTGGGAAAACTTGAGCTACACGTGCAAAAGTCTCTCTGTCACCAATTATTTGATTCTTCCTTCCCTTCAAAATGCTAACCTAATTTTCTTCTTTCCCTTAACATTAATCCCCTAAACGGCCTGCTCTGCTTCTTCAAATCCCACGCAGTCCATAACACATTACGGCTGGCTTCAGTACCTCCCACCTACTAGATTTGCCTACAGCTCCTCAGATTCCACTCTCCTATCATAATCAATTGATGCGTTGATTTTTTTTGAAAATATTTTTTTCTCTCTGTTCAGATTAGATAATTTCTATTTTTCTCCCTTTAAGTTCACTAACTCCTCCCTCTGTCTTCTCCATTCTTCTCTTGAGTCCATTGGCTATTTTATTTTTCAGTCCTGGAATTTCCATTTGGTTCTTTTTATGTTTTCTATATTTTTATCGAGACTTTCTTTCAGTTTGTTTCCACGGGGTCTTCCTTAATTCCTGAAGTATGTAGCTGCTTAAAGTCTTTTAATTCCAACAGTGTCAAGTTGGGGGCTGGTTTCCATTAATTGTCTTTTCTTCGAGTTGAAATTTTTTTGGTTTTTACCTATGCCAAGGAATTTTCAATATTATCCTTAACATTTTCAGGGTCTTGTTTAAATTCTAAGAAGACTACTACTCTTTGGTTGTTTATTTGCTTTAGCAGACAATCAGCCTGGTTAGGGTCAGGTCACCAATTCCAGTGTCTTCTTTGGGCTCTGGTTCCAGTGTCAGCAGTGTTTTTGAAAGCCCATTTGGCCCATGTGTGTGCCACTCAGTGGCCAGTATAGGACCTGGGTATTGGTCTACCTTATGGCAGGATTGGCAGAGCCTTTGATATGTTCTTCGGAATTATGCACCATCAGCTTGAAAGTAAGGGGCTTGTGTAAACAACTTAATGGAATCCCTGTCTTGATCTCCCTCCTCTCTGGGATCTGCCTGACACAGTATGACTCCTTGAGGCCCACTCCTGGACTCCTCAATTCTGCCATGCAATTCTCATGATTATGTCTACACTTGGGACCAAGTGGTGGGAGGATGGAGAGAGGAAAAAGCAATGGGGAGTCTTTTCATTTTTTGGCACCACAGCTCCTGTGTTCAAAGCAAAGGAGTCTCTCTCCACCAGAATTTTAGGCTTCTGTTTGTCTGCTTCTGCTGTCACTGCCACCAGAGGATTTTCTGGGGGTGACAACTTGATGGTACTTTGGATTCTGGTCTGCTTCCCTAAGTTGCTTTCTACCACTTATTTTTCAGAGTTCTTAGCTAGCTGCCCCATGCATTCTGTCCATGGTTTACAGTTGCTTCCAGTGGGAAAGACAAGACAGAGTGTGGTTATTCCACCTTCCCCAGAACTGGAACCTCACACTATGTTTTATTCTAGGCAAGTGTTCATCTCACTGGCCAGTTGAACAGTTAGGTCTGAAAAGTCTCAGCTATAACATTTGCTTCATTTCCCTTTCTCATCATATGGGCAGACTCAATCTTCCTCTTTCACCCAGTTCATTAGCCAAGTCTATTTATATTGTACTTAATTCTTTATCACTCCTCAGACATTTGTGCCTCCATGATCCTTGGACCTACCCACTAGGCCAATTCTCAAACACAGAATCTTTCCATTACCTCTCCCACCTCTGGAGCACTATAGATCTGTCTCACATCAGATTCACATTACAGAAATTCTAATAGCCTGAATTGGGTGATGTACACAATACTTACTATATTCATCTGATGTCTTTGTCATTCTAAATTGTGTAATCTTAAGCCATTTTCATTAAACTCAGGAACAAGATCAGAGAGGGTGTTAGTGCTAGCTAATAGTGATTCAGAGGCTCTAATGAATACAGTAAGACAATAAAATTAAATACTAAGTGCAAATACTGGAAAACAATTTTTCTTTTGTGATGAATGTGATTGCATTTCTGGAAGACTCAAGAAACTATAGCAAGAAAAAGCCCATTAAAATTAAAATGAGAATTTGGTAAGATGATTAGGTATAGGAAAATATTTTTTAAAAATAGATTTTTCTACCTCAGGAAATAGAAGAATATTTCATTCACAAAAGCAACAAAGAATATAATATACTTAGGAAGAAATCCTCCTCCTTGGACTCTTATTCCAAGGACTGGCAAACTGGGGCTGGAAGGCCAATCTGTCCTGAGGTCTGTTTTTGTATGGCTTTGGACTGAGAGATAAGAATGATTTTTAGATTTTTATAGGATTGTGAAGAAGAAGAAGAAGAAGAAGAAGAAGAAGAAGAAGAAGAAGAAGAAGCAGCAGCAACAAAGACCATGCAAAGCCCACAAAACCTAAAATATTTACTATCTGGTCCCTTACAAGAAGTTTCCATAGAAGTAAAAGCCCCAATGTATAAGGATATACATGCATACTGCAGCATATTTTATGCAGCAGAAAAATGGAAATAAAGGAATACCTGTCAACTGGAAAATGATGGAATATATTAAGCTTCAGCCATTCTGTAGAATATTAGGCAGCCATTAAAAGGAATAAAATATAGCCATATATGAAATTTATATATGTGAAATTCAAGATGCAGTAAAAAGTGGGATACAGAGAAATTGTATATGATTATTTTTATCTTTTTTTTGTAAGACAAGCAACCCAATCCTCCATATAAATAAGTGAATGTTAACATAATTATATGAATATGGAGAAAGAATTCTGAATGTTAGATTAAGGGGCATGAACATTTTTTTGTTTGGCAATGGGCAGGCCTCAGAGGTTTATGAGTAGGAGTGAGGAGGAGAGAGATGGTCGGGAGCTGTGGTTTAGAGATATGAAACTTTATAATGCAATCTTTACTACTTATTGCCTGGAATTCTAATATAAAGGTGACCAACTTCCTATTGGTAGAAGACTGCCAAATCTGCTCTTTGTCTCACCACCAAACCTTCCCCCAGTGAATTTCTTGTTTAGAATCAGTGTCTGTGGGTTGTTCTTTAGCATTTGAACAGCTTTGTGGCTTTGGCAGCAGTTTGACTCAACCCTGACTATCAACTCCTCCCTCTGCTGCAACCCATCTTCTCCCCTCCAAGTGACAATAGCAGAAAGGTATTGCCATTACTGTCCCGTTGACGACTGCCTGCCGGGGAGGTCCCCATCACTCACTGATTAGTGGCTGTTAGGCCAAAGGCCTCTCTAATTCAGCTCTGCCCCCCTGTGGATATGGTATATAGCCTCCTGGATGTTGGATCCCGTTTTGCATATGACATTGCCTCCCTCATGGGACCTAATAAGACTTTTGTTCTAGTTATTTCTCTGGGGGTGAAGTAAAGCTAAACCCTTCCTGACTCCTCTCCATGACATATTTTCCCCTTTCTCCAAGGGTGTATTTACTTTTGCAGGAATATATCATTTCATAACTTTCAAACATAGACTTGACCTTGCTTTAGGTTATTGGTACAGACAATTAATAAAATTCATGTCTTTGATGTCCCTTGTCTATAAAGTTTACTTGGTACATTACCCATTTCTGTAGTCATTCCTTAACTATGTGCTCTTGTCTTCCAACAGAAGGGAGTTCCCAACGAGCCTAGTATTTGCTAATGAGTTGCTAGGTACTGCTACATTCCAATTATTTATTAGGAGGTTTTCTGGACTTCAGCATCATCTCAACATGTGTTTATAAGTTGTTTTGCAAAATACAATTAAATTTTAAAGATATTCAGGCATCATTAAAGACGTCTCCAGTAAAGATTAAATTACCAAAATCAGTCTTTGCCTCATTACAAAGCTTATGTCTTCAGCAGTAAAATCACCAGACTTGTGGTCTGGTAAAAGATTTAACCATCTGTATGCAGAAGTCATGTACTCATGTAGTAGCCAGTGGCTACAAGACAAATGATCTGAAATTATCATATCCAGTTTTGGTCCATATATGTTTGGTGAGGGCTGTGCAGTGCGACCACGGTTACCCTGGATATCTTCTTTGGGGGCAGTGCTATAGTGAAGCAGGGTGGATAACTCCCACTTATGGACAACTTCCAAAAAAAGAAGAGCAGACAAACCAGTCTTATCCAAGGCAATTTTTAAAAATTAGAGAAAAGCAACTGTCCTAGAGTTCTTCTTCCAAAAATCTTAAGAGAAAATGAAAACCAAGAGGCAGACTGGAAGAAAACATCTGCTACGTACTGAATAGACAAAGGCCCGATATCCAGAGGACACAAAGAACTCCTACAAATCAAAAAGAGCAATTCAAACCAACCAATGGGCAAAAGATGCGAAACACATGAAAAAGCGTTCAATCCCACCAGCTGTCAGGGAAATGCAAATTATGATAATGAAATAGCATTTTTTTGCTCTCCAACTGGCAAAACCTAAAATGACTGATATTATCATGGAATAAGCAAGGGTGCAGGGCATGGGTGCTGTTGCACATGGATGGGAATACAAACTAATGAAACCCTTTTGGGAAGGCAACTGGGGAGTACTCATTAAAATTAAATATACACATCGACTGTTGTTTCCCCCAATTCTACTTCTAGGCATCTAACTCAAAGAAACACTCACATTTGTACACAAAAATGCATGCATTGCTTGTGGCAGGGGGTAAAAAATGAAATGTCTGTTACAAGGAAGTGGTTAAATAGATCATGGTTTATTGATACTTTAAAATGCCTATCAACAGTGGTGAACAGTAGATCCATACTCACTGTGACATGAGAAAAGCAAGGTGCCGAATAACATGTACGTTATGGTCTCATTTATGCAACAAGCAGGGTATCTTCTTATGTGTCTGCTGGCTGGCTGGCTGTGTGTGTGTGTATGTATGTATGCATGTATGTATGTATCTATCTGTCTATATATCTCTATCTATCTAAAAATGCACAGAAGTAGGGGAAGAACATGCATCAAATTGTTGAAAGTGGTTACTCCTTTCTGGGAAGGGAGCATAACTGGTACAGGGAGAGGAAATTAAGAGACTCTTACATTTTGATATGTATATTTAAATAATGTTGTGTTTGAAATTCTACAATGAAACTGCACCCAGGAATCACATGTGCAGTTAAAGAGAGGCAGAAATTAAGCATCCAAAACATTTATTTCCTTCCTTCCTTCCTTCCTTCCTTCCTTCCTTCCTTCCTTCCTTCCTTCCTTCCTTCCTTCCTTCCAAGTTGCCAGTGCAGAGCCCAACATGGGGCTCAAACCCACGAAACTGTGAGATCAAGACCTGAGCCAAAACCAAGAGTCAGATACTTAACTGACTGAGACACCCAGGTGCCCCAAACTTATAATTTTCTAAACTCCAGATCAGGAGAGAGAGCCTAGGAAGGCAGACCTGTCCTCTCTTGGCTGACTTAGCCCTTTTCCACTTCCTGCCAACCTCTCGGCCTCCTACCTTTATTACACTGCTGGAAGTAAAGAGACGGGTAAAGGCTTTCTTCACTGGCTCCTTTTCCTTCTTTTTATCATCATCTTGGACTCAGACAGAACATGTGACCTTCCCAGGCACTTACACAGCAGGGTCCTAACACCTACTTAGTTGAGTTGTGAATTCTCCTGCCATCCAAGGGCATTGACCTTGGAGTGCAACAGAAACTGGTTCCAGCCTGGGCTTTACCCTTTGCTAGTGGTGTACTGTTCAGCATATTTAGTAACTTCCCCAGGCCTCGGCTTCTTATCTATATTAACAGGACAAAAATAGTATCTCTACCAAAGTTAGTTATTATTATTATTATTATTATTATTATTATTATTATAGTGAGGACTCCACCTCTTTGACTCTTGCTGGCCCAGAGTCTGTGCTTGAACACACAATGGCTGACCTTGAGCTTCTCTGTTTACTCCCAGTCCTTTTAGGCAACCCCAATCTGTCCAAACATTGACACCAAACTTTGGGGAGTCCTGGTGGTGCTCCCACTCACCCTGCCTGTGGCTGTCCTTTCAGCTTTGCGCAGGCAGCTGCCCAGAGTCCTGCATTACCGTTTTCCCCACACAGACTGCCGGGGCTGGGCTTTTGTTCATGAGATGCCTGATTCGTGATGCGATCTGAACTGTGCTTGGGAACATCTCTGCTTTTTAAATGTTGTCCAACAGCGGACATCTGCCCACCGGAAGGGGAACGTTGAGTCCCTGTGGAGGGGCAGATGTCTCTGCATGGTATCTGATCCCCCCTCCTCTGCAGGTCTGTGCTTTAACGGGCACATCTTGCCGTGGAGCTGCACATGCAATTGTTGGTCCCCATCAGGTAACTTGTGGTCAGGCTGTTAGGGAGTGGGGCTGGCCCGCAGGGTTGGGTTACTACATGAAGCCAAAAGCAAACCCAGGCTGTCTCCACCCTGAACGGAACGACCATTGTGGGAGAGGGATATTCACACCCTTGTGTGTCCTCTGCTTTTGAAAGCTATCGCTGGTTTTCAGCGGGGAACTCATCAGCATTTTTGGGGTCGTTGACAGTAGACACAGCAAACTCTCTGCTATTTTCAGCTCTTCCCTGAGCAGCCTCATTGACAAAGCCCCTATCCACTTCTACCCCAGCTACAGTGTGATTCCTCCTTTTGAATCAGTATAAAATAATGAAATATGCTTTTCCTCCTTAGAGGTGAAACAACACAGTACCATCTATCTTTCCCTGGTGGATCAGGAAGGTGAACCAGCTCATGCTGCTGTGTCGAAAGACAAGACCGTCTCCTTCCCTTCACAGAGTGTGGAGAGGGCCCTCAGCCTGCCGGGACCACCCACTTACAGACATGCATCTGTTATTCCTCATCCATTAGCTGCCGGGTTTACATAAAAGTTGGTACTTTTCTGCAGGGTTCTTCTGATATCCAGATAACAGTATCTGCTGGCAAAGTTATTTCTGAAATACTTGTACGGAAATTATCATGTCCAGGATGTACATCGCAGCTATGATGAGATTAGATGCATTAGCTGCCTTCTGAAAATCTGAAATGACTCTTCTATGAAGGGAAGAAATTTTATTCTAAGGCATTTCATTAAACCAAATAGGTGTTGGGAAAATTGGCTCTTTGCAAAAGATTCAACTTACAGCCTCAGCTGACGCCATATTCCACAATAAATCCTAATTGAGTTCAGTATGAAAAATAGACAATAAAAACGATAAGAAAATTTAGAAAGCTTTAAACAAATACTCGGGAATGAACAACTCATCGTTATCATTGTTCCAATGACCCTTTCCAAGTACAAAAGCAATGAAGGAAGTCATAAAAGGAAAGATCAGTGGCTTTGACTACATAAAAATAACAAAATAAAACCCTAAATATTATAACACACTTTACAAAGATTAGTCACTGTTCTGTTGGTAAAACACAGGCAAAATGGCACACTGCTTTCTTTAGAAACTGGAAATAAAGGAATTGATATAACCTTATAAGAGTTGGAACTAGCAAAAATCTTTACACAGCTCTCTGTGAGATAAAGCCAAGGGGATACAGGATGTCAATCACTGCACCTGTTCTACCCATCCTCCTTTTAAAAGAGAAACCCCTCCTGTCACACTGCTGCCCAGGTGGCCACTTTCTGAAACACAAGACCTCTGTTCCTCCCTGCCTGCCTGAACCAGGGGTAGGTTTCTGACCTAAAGACAGCACATTCTTAAGCTGGCCAGCAGCTGCTGTCCTTGAGGCCTAGAAAAGATATATTGGGTCACTCCAGTTTTCTTTCTTGTAACTTTGAGCTCAGAAATAAGCAAATAAGTAGCTCATTAACCTTGAGGACAGAGAGTTAAAGGATGCTTTCAGGAATAGCTGGGGCCAGAGCAAACCAAAGGCATGGGCAAGGGGGTCCTAGGCTCAGCAGGATGAGCAGCTTACAAGAGCAAGCATGCACAGAGGGGGCCAGAGGCCCTGAGGGAGGCAGGAGGAAGGGGCCCTGGGCTTTGGAGACACCGTGACTCCTGATGGTCCCCCGGGTCCTGGCTCTGGCTCTCATTTCAGCTTGAGGGGTCTCAGATATCGTCACTGTATATTGATGAGAGTTTTGCATCCTAAGCCTGAGGTAGCTCAACTGGGTTTCTATTTCTGAAAATAGAAAGAGCCAAACTAAATGTGATTATTTCTATGACCTAAAACACTATTCAAAGTGATGTGGGCTTCATCACTGAGAGGCAGGAATGGGAAATCATTACAGTAAGTAGAAACCTAATGAATGGTATCTTATCGTTTGTGAAGAAAAGGCTATAATGCACAGAAGGGGGCTGGTCATCCTGGAGACCAACTGTAATGGCTGCAGGGATATTTGCTCCTGTGGGCAATGGACACCCTATAAGGCTTTGGCACTGCTGTGAGAACCTATCTTTCAAAGCTCTTTTCTTCGTTGTGATTCTCTTTGTGCTTAGGGATGCCTATTTGCCAACCTTCCAATAACTAATCTATTTTGTTTCTTAAGAGAAGATGCCCCAGATGGAGGCAGTTTAAGAGTTCCTATCTAGAGGGGCTCCCGGGTGGCTCAGTTGGTTAAGTTTCTGAGTCTTGATTCAGCTTAGGTCATGATCTCATGGTTTGTAAGATCAAGCCCTGCATTGGGCTCTGTGCTGACAATGCGGAGCCTGCTTGAGATTCTCTCTCTCCTCTCTCTCTCTTCCTCTCCTCTGCTAGTGCGCTCTCTCTCTCTCAAAAATAAACAAATGCATTTAAAGGGAAAAAGAGTTCCTGTCTATAAAGGAACATCCTCCATGATAAATTTAAAAATTGCTTCTCTGGTTTACAGTGAGTTTGACTGGCATGTTTTTTCCTGAATCCATCCAGACAGAGCCAGATCCTGGACCCTGGTTCA